>NW_024037062.1:1506810-2035043 GCF_015706575.1 Patiria miniata
TCTAAGTGTTTTCTAAGAAAATGCTTGTATTTTCTCACTGCTCAAATTGACTTTGATGACATGAAATTGCTATCTGGGGGCTTGTTAGTCAATACAGAGGAAAATGAGTGAACTTCGTATGGAAATCTTCCCTCACATTAAACGGCGGATGTACATGTAGGCCTTGCCTTTTGCTATACTCTAACGGTACATAACCAAAACTGTAGAATTATAAAAACTTATTTGATGTTATTTTTGGAACAATTATTTGTCGACTCCATGGTATTTCTTAAATACTGAGGGTCAAATGTCAATTTCATGTTATATGATTACCGAGGGTCAAATGTGCAACAAGTTACTACTTCTTAATGTAAA
The DNA here is from genome assembly GCF_015706575.1 of Patiria miniata. Classification (NCBI taxonomy): domain Eukaryota; kingdom Metazoa; phylum Echinodermata; class Asteroidea; order Valvatida; family Asterinidae; genus Patiria; species Patiria miniata. The sequence continues at coordinate 1,507,165 of NW_024037062.1, forward strand.
TTGGCTAAGAAACATTCCTAGTTAGGCCTAATACATTGTTTCAATGATGTAGGCCTACAGAATATGTAACCACTTAGTTACCATGACATGTGTCAAATGTTATAATGACAGATGACAGATGACAGATGACAGGTTCAGCAATGTGTGTAATTTGCATAACCCATGGCCTTGACTTCTTCCTGCATGGTATGCACGGTATTTGTGGTCAGGAAGCAAATACATTCACAATGATTCACATTAACTTAATGTAAAAACACATCACACAAGAATTTACAGCCAGAGTTCCGTATACATGTACATCCAACCACCATACATTCCATTAAGACAAGACAAATCCATTCAGCTTGGGAAAACTGAAATCATCTGAGGAAAAGTTGTTTTCTAAGCCATATTTGTGGGTTTCTTTCACACATGTACACATGTATCCAATTATGTTGGAAGCCACATTAAATTGTTGGGAAGTGTACGTACGTGTACACTGACATACGCGGTGCGCAAGCGGTGGTGGCCGGACACCGAACTAAATTCTGAATTTACAACTTGGGTGAATGGTTTTATACCAAGGCCAAAATTTATCTTTATGTGGAAAAGAGTAGTTTTGGGATATTCTAATTTTCTTCAAGAAATGCTGTTAACACAGATCTAGCATTTTAATACTTGGCAGGTTAACAATAACACTATCATTATCAACAGGGCGACACAAATGTAGAAATTTATGTGTCCAAAGTATCTTCAAATTTTACATAATTCTCAGTTCCGATGCATCCCACCATCACCGTGTATTTTCAATGAATAGACCTACAGTACATGTACTTCTAGTTCCCTTAATTACTAGTTTGCAATGATTTGCCCCATTTGGAAAGAATGTAGTATCCCGACGCCACTTCTTTGGTTGTGTACATTGTCTATGGAGAGTTGAGTGCATTTTCAAAGTATTTTCTAATAAATTTCCAGTCAGTTCCAGATTCATGTCTTTTCACTATTTTATTTTGCAATAAATTGACCTTCATTGATACAATATATATGATGAAAAAAAGGGGCGTCAGGATGCAACATTCTTTCCTTTATGGATTAATATCACTCTACAAAAAAAAATACTTCCATTTTATATACCGGAAAAAAAACCTTAAATTAAACCTCACCTTTGAAATGTAAAGTGGCGTATTAAAATCCTTTCCCCCGGCAAGACGAAATCCCCACGGCCCGGGCCCTTGTATAGTGATGTTGAGCATCTTTCCCCCCGGCATTTTGCCTTCAAAATGCAGAGCACTATCCCTGTCCGAAGGATTTCCTGTAGGCTACCACCGCAAGACGGGTAGATTCCGCGTGCGGTGTTTTCAGTTCACCGTGTTGTTCCGGTTCGATCCGTGGGCGGGTCCACCGGTGTCGGTCTCAGCGCCGCCCGCTCGATTCCACGCGAAGTTTACTCAAACTTCGGTGGGATGTGCCCCGGAAAAATTGTACGATTATTTAAACGGCTGAGCGTAGACAAGGGCCGGGGTTAGAGTCCAGACGGCCTACCCCTCAAGAAAACTGTCCCTGGCCCGGCGACGTTGAAGTTATCACCAGAAATACCAGAGCTAGGCTTTGAAATTCCAGCAATGTTGCCCGCAAATGAACTTTTACTTGTGGATATATCGGTTTTCAAGAGTGCGGAAGTGGCTTTGTATAGGGGCGCCCTCTATCGTCTATAACTCCTTAGCTCGCTAGAGAAAAATGACCGTTTCCAGATGAAAACGAGAAAAGAGTGACATTAACAATGAAGGGCGACACCTGTTGACAATATTGAGGATAGTCAATAGCTAATAAAATTGGACATATACCTCACAAGAAACCACGACAACAAAAAGGCATTTCGCTAGGTTATTTCATGAAACACTTTTTAAAAAAAATGAAACCCGTCTTTGCTTGAAAGTAAACCTCTGGCCTAATGAAAAGACAAAATCAAAAACTTGAAATCGTAAAAAAAAAAATCCTTTTTGATATACATGTAACTGCTAAAATCTACCACACGGAGGTCAAATTGTTTGAAATTGGGTTCTTAAAATATTCAAGTTATTCTTTCAATAGACGTTTATCCCGGCTTCAATTCGACAACTGTAAAATATTTTAGAGAGCATTCACGTAAGAATGGGTAGGGTAATATAATAGTATTCTCCGAAAGTAACGAAAACACTTTTTAACCCTTTTTTCCAGAACCAATACTTCTATACAAGAATACTATTATGACTTTGAGGTACAGCCCAATGCATATTTTGGAATTTTATTCAATTAAAATAGATGAGATCAGTTCAGAAACATACAGTTCACACTCCAAGACCTGTCACAAAAAAAACAAATTGTCAGCAGCTTAGGAGTACCGTTCTCATGACAAGGACCGAAGATGTCTTACGGATTGAGGAGGACAGGAATTTCTCGCACGCAGCTAGCGGATGGCCTCCGGTCTATTCCTCCCGCTGTGCGAGTCGAGATACCTCGAGATACCACCCTCTCGCTAACCTTAAACCAGTTTGTCTTTATTTGGCTATCCCGCGCGGCGCTGCAATATTAATATTATCATCATCAGCATCCTTGCTTTCGTCAATCGCAAAAAATGAATGCATAAGAAGATGATGAAGACGCAAAACACATCAAAGTATCAGTTGGAGAGATTGGAGGAGGAGGATTTCAGGAGGAGCTCTAGGGTTTGGAGTTTAGGAGGAAGATTTGGGCTCGGTGTTTCAGCGGGTCTACAGGGGCGATAGAGGGCCATGGACCGTTGGCGAGAGGTTGCAGCAACTTTCTTGTGGTGATGAGATCAATCTCCTCGAAACTCCTGTCTTCCCAGTTTTTGACTTTCGCCAAGAAAACAGCGTCTTGACCGAAAAAGGTAACTATCCATGATTGCAATTGTTGAAAACTCACAATTTCTCCGGATTTCGAGCTGTTCTCACTGAGGAAGACGTCTTTTTAATAAAACAAATTGGATTAAAACTGTACAATATCAATAAAAAAGATCTCACATTTTGGCAACATTCGTCCACAATGTTAAAACGCATTTGGTATTTTAAATTTTCATTGACAAAAATAATCAACGTAATTAAATTAACTATCCAGCATAATCATTATTGGAGCCGTTTAATACATAGTGTACGGGTCATTCTTCGGTCAAAAGCTAAAACGTTTAAATTGGACACTTTTTTTGGGATATTATCGGCGACTTAAAATTAAAAGACGGGAATTTTTAATAATTTTGTCCCTCATGATTTTCGAAATTTCCCTTTGAATAATCCCAACGGACTGAATTCAGTGGTAAGTTTTCGATCACTTGGAATTTCATGCGAGTGTATACACATCGGGAAGATTTTACATTGAACACATTGCTGCCTATTTATAGATGAGGAAAATATTTGGGCTGGAAAAGAATTTGGTCACGTGATATCAGAGTGTAACTGGAATCTGCATGTGATTGTATGATGGATATTTGCACTACACAGATATTTCCCAAACACAGTCACAAGAATGCAGACGATAAATAGAATATTCATGAAGCCATCATTCAAAAATAATATCTCAATTTAGATATTAGCCTTCTTATCTTCCACGCTGTTCGACCAACTCACACAAGCAGAGAACAGATTACCTTATTTTCACAGTTGTAGAAAGAGTCTGTGTATTTACAAGTTACAGATTTTTTTTTTATTTTACAAAACTACAAAGCACCCAGAGAGCGCAAACCTCCGCCAAGGCTAAACATTTCCCCGCCATATTGTGAGTAGTACACCCACAAGATATACTTGCATAAATGGTGAAGAATCCTTTAAAAAAAATCCTGGATCCAGACCCAGATCCGGATCACTTCCAAAATCTTATCGATTTGTACTTGTACCAAGGACCACCCTTAAAAAATGTTCATGCAAATCCGTCCATAAAGAAAAAAAGTATAAAAACAGATTGTTGTGGAACAAAAGTATTTTAAGGGAAAACATGTCCTCTTTCATTTTCACGAATACGTAACTCGAAATGTCAAAGTTTTTTTCCTCGGTATTTTACTTTTTTTGAAATGTCGATATTACATGCGAACTTGAAACAGCCATAACTTGTCAACGGAATTCAACTTGTAGTTGTTGTTTTCTGCTGCAAAGTTCGCCACTATAGGCCAAGCTCACTTCCTTAATACTTAATTAATAAAAGAACCTGGATCCATTTTTGGATTTCAATTTCAATAAATTTTGATTATCTCGATCTTGTTTGTTACAGATACCGGACAACGTCCAATAACAGAGGGCGATACACGTGCCAAATAAGCATCTGAGTTGTGACAAGATTGCAAGCATGGACGCAGTTCATTAATGCTCGTCGGTAATCCCTCTTGAAGGAGAATCGATTCTTCACGATGTATGATAGGAACTGTAAACGCCTGAGATAAGTATTCGGTTTGGTATAACGGAAGGGCAATTTTCGAGGATCGATTATTTAAACTTTCAAAATGTAAGCGATGTGACATACTCCGGTTGTGACGGACAGATCAGGTTTTTGCGATGAAGAAATTCAGGCAGCTGATCCGGGAATGCGGGGAGGGAACGGTGATGTACAATCACCTGCACATGAATCTGCTGAAGGCTGGTCTGGTTCGCACCCGCGGAATGGGAACAGCCGGCAGGAGCAGGTCAAGAGGCAGAGGGCGCGGTCGCGGTCGTGGGCGGGCCAGGCAACTCTACGCGGCGGCCGCTGCGGCGGTTCCCTCCGTCAACTGCCCGTTACCGGATAGAACTGACCAGCACAACCCGTCACGTGACAGTCACGAGGTCAATGACGTGATACGGCACAGCCAGGCTCCTCAGGGTCCAGTAGATCTTGTGAAAAGGAATGATTTTCCACAGGAGACCAGTGAAAACTACTTCTTGAATTTAAGCCAAAAGCGGAGGGACGGACATGAGATGAACATTCAATTCGAGCCAATCAAATCGCAGCAAATCGGTCTTCAAGATAGCGTCAATAATCCTTTGAATCTGGCAACGCAAAGAGGCTGTAGTTTTGTCGCGCCTCGCCGAGAAATCAACAGTTGTAACCCCGCCAGAAAATCACCCGTATTCAGACCTTTTCAAAACGAAATGCCAAGTACTGTTACCCACCAGGTCTTTCAGAACGACCCTCGATCGAGAGATGTAGTTTCCTTCTCCCCAGGGCCATCGAGGTCATCTCCCCGGCCCGCAACCAATGTTGGCATCGCGTTCGTCAAGGAGATCGTAGACTGCATCTTCCCTGAGTTGATCTACCGCCCTCTTGCGGCCGAAGGGAGGGAGTACCTCGAAGTCACCCCAAGGGAAGCCACGCTTCTCCCTGGCCCTGTCAGTAGTAACCAGGGAGCTTATGGGACCCCGATTCTGTGCCCGTGCCACCCAGCGAGGATCTTGGTATCACCAGAAGGTAGAGTGGAATTCCAGGCGGCTTTCAAGACACTCAACACGGTACACGCCTTGCTGACTAGCGGAGGCGGCGGGGACTCAACTGCTTGGCGTAAGAGCGTCTTGGAGTGCGTGCACAGCCTAACCACCCAGGCTGGCTACCGGTTTTGCCCCGGGTTAGGGCAAGCGGTGCCGTCTGTCAGATGCGACGACTTAATGACGTCAGATTTCGGCCTGGGCTTTCGATCCGCGTCCTGCGAACTTTGGTACCGCCCACAACCGCGAGACGTAACAGCGGAGGTCGTGAACCCCTCAACCTCAACCCACCCACTAGAGGGAGCCAACGGGGCGTCGTCACCTACAACCCATGGGCTTAAAGGGGGTTTTGGTGACGAGGAAAGTGTCGAGTCGACGGCTCTTTTCATGTCGGACGAACTCGGAGCATGCGCGCAGTGTTTGGACGCGTTCAGGCAGCGCAATCTCAGGGACGGACGACGAAAGCAGAGAAACCCTCGGCAAATGAAACAGTAATTTGATTTTTCATACACAAGGAACAGCCGTCGACACTGAGAAAGAGACAATAACTAGATGCCTCGGCCTTAATTTAATGACTTTTAGATTGATGGAAATAAGCCCGCGGATTAGCGGTGGAAATTGATTACCACTTTTTTTTTGCGAATACCTAGAAATTCGTCCACCTTAGATCAGTTCATAGAAACATTAACATAGAACAGTCGCGTAAAGAGTTAAAAAAAAAGAGAGAGAAATTAGAGAGGAGTTCGTTTTATGCACATGGAGAAACTGTTAAGCAGAAACAAAACCTAATTTACTTATAGTCCTGGTCAATAAGGTTGGTGTTAGCTATCGATTTTAAAGTGAGTTAAACACACAACGCCATAACCTGAATCGATATAGCTATGAATAATAATATTAAAAAAATGAAGTGAGGTGAATTATATCATTTGGGAATCCATACATGAAATGTTAGAGGTAAACCCATGAAAAATTGAATGGTTAATACGTAACAGGGTCATAAAACGATACTAAATAAATGTTTGTATATTCCATGACCCCCCCCCTCGAAAACAGGCTATAAACAGATCTAAAGGCAAGAACGTAATGTAAAATCTGGTTCCGTTTTCAGAAGCCATCATGAAATTGCTTAGGATAAAGTGATCAGCAAATTTACGAACTTAGTTTGAAAAAAAAAAAAATTGCTGAGAATCAATCAAAGCAATGTTGTCATGTTCGCCGGTATTTCCATTTCGGCTCAGCAAAATGTGCTTGTTTGTTCACCAAAGTACAAGTTAACTCCGACTCTAATCACGTGGTACATAGGTATTCCTGGCATACAATAGCTAGCCAGGCACATAAAACGCACCATTTACTATCTCTTAATCCCTATAGAATATTTCTTTTCCATCAAGTCACCAAACCAGAACCCTGGTGTCTCTGTCTGGCAACCAAGCGACAGTACCGTCTATCACGGACCGACGGTCACAGCAAGGATAAACTGAACAAAAAAAATGGGAAGAATACAACTTTCTAAGTTGAAGCATGCATGCACAATTCATCTATCCTCTATTCAGTTTAGGCCAAGAACAGTTGATCGTCCCTGCCCACTCCTTTTTTTTTAGGCTGCATCAATTTGTTTATATTTTTATATTTCAGGCATAATTATTTTAAAAGATGTTTCAGAAGTTCAGATGCTTCCAATATTATAGCTTTACTAATGTTCAATAAGTACTTTAAGAAGGTTTTGTGGTCATTAACTAGTAGACAACTACCCAAAACTATCAAATAAAAAGGGCCTTCTCCTTTTTAAGGCACATATCGTGTAAGCTAAATGTGGCTAAATAGCATATTTTTTTAATAAACAATAAACAAAATAAAAAGGCCCTCATCCTCCTCTTTTTGAAAAAAAAAACCCGGACGATCAACTGGTTTTTTTTTTTTTTTTACTTGGCCTTAACTTTGGGAGTACTATTGTATTATCTTTGTTTAAACTACAAGTCTGAAAAGATTTTCATACACAAAACTAAAAAAAATGTCCATGCAATAAACACAGACTGGGACCTGGAGTGCTGGACATGCAAAACGAAATCAGGCCAACTTTACTCACTCTTTGGCGAACAAAATTCTCCAAAATTATCATGAGGCAAAGACAAGGTCCTCAGTATGTCACCAACCAAGTTTGAAGACTCAATTCAATTTTTAAAGGAGATTTTTCTTCAATATTTTGCACCTGAGAGGGAAGTCAAGTGATATCAACTTGAGACCAAAGTCTAGACTGGTACATGTCCAACCATGGTCCAACTGTTTGAAAAGACTGACTCTTCATTAGTCTGGTAGCTGAGTAATGGATAAATGTGTACAAATGGAAACCGGTACCAGACATGCCAGATGTTTCTTTTGGCACAGTTGATTGATGCCGTACTGATGGGTTGTTGGACTGGTTGTTTCAGGTGCCAGACTGTTTTAATTTTCTTGTGTTACAAGTTTTCAATACCATAAGTTTTCGGGCTCCCATACAGAGTATTGAGAGTCCCAAATTTTAATTTTACAATAAACACAACCCCTTCATGTTAAAAGCGTAATATCCCATTTCAAGTCAATTTTTCATTTGTATAAATTCAGGATTGTGTGACGTGCTACCCATATTCCACATTTTTTGTTCAATACCCCGATTCTTAGAGATCCGTAAAGAAAGGTTTTGGGAAGCCATTTTCGACCGTGTTCCCTATATCTATTTTATAAATTGTAAACTGTAGAGTTGGATGGTGCCAGACTGTTTTATGATTCGACTGCGTTCTAAGCCTCACTCAGTTATTTTGCTTAAATGTGGCTTAAAACATTAGGGTTTGTTTAATCATAAACTCATCTTTATTTCACCAGTTGAAGGCTTGTTTTATTACTTTGTATTTTTTTCCTGTAATCCTACAAGAATACGGATCAATTACATTCCTCTCAAACATTTTAAAACGTTTTTATCCAAATAGTATTTCCGTAACCGCGTTGTAATTGTGAAAACGAAAAATCGTTCGCGAGGCCGCCAGTGTCTGATGTGCGCGCGCACACTTCGTTAAACAAAAAATTGTCATTAAGCGGTTTTCACGAAGTAAATACTGAACTGGACTTGGATAATACTTCGGTGTCGGTGACGAATTGTATACAATCGGTATTCTGGCGGGTTCAAGGATTGTGTGTAAATTGAATCATGGACAGATACAGCCGTGGCCCTCGTTTTTTTATCACCTTATATGTCTTAAGAGTTTGACAAGACAACAATACGGTCAAGTGTAGTCATTCGAGATGCCATTCTAACATATTTGCTGGTATATCGAGGGTAAGTACATATTAAATTGGCAACTATATACATTTAATGGGCAAGAGTATCATTATTCTAGACGTTGATATATTGCCTTGAAAAAAGCAATAACCGTATGCGCACCTTGAACTACAAATTGGAGCCATTTTCTAATTAGACAAGGCTGGACTAGTCTTGATTCAAGATGGGAATTATAATTGTGTTCCCTTATACACACGCCATTTACACTGGCTACGAGTATATCGGGTATATAGTTTGTAGTGCCTTAATAATTATGTGCATGCATGTGCATGTGGTGAATCCCAAATTCCGTCTTGAACCGAGACTAGAACCAGACTTGTTTTTAAGAAACAAACACGATGCATGTACCGAATTGTTTGAAGTGGTATGTGGTATGTGTTTGCTCGAAGTATCAAGGAAATCCCCCATAGCAAGAAGCTCAACAAACACCAATTGATATTGCGGTTATAAACGCCTCAAGCATTAGTCTCTAAACAAGGAGTATTATATTCGGACGCCATCAAGTCTATCTTCTCGATTAACTAGATTGTATAGACTTTATTGACGACTCGGCCACATTAAATTGAAAGCGAGGTAAACTCTTCATTTTTTTGAACCTGCGAGTAGAAATGAAAGCAATGAAATACAATTTCATTATAAATTAATACTAGTCTGCTCTGATGAAAAATTAAAAATTTGTGATTAAACATATCCTAATATTTTAAGCCACATTAAAAAAAATTAAAGTGAGGCTTAGAACGCACTCCAATCATAAAATAGTCTGGCACCATCCCATTCAACAGTTTACAATCTATAAACTAGATTCAGGGAACACGATCGAAAATGGCTTCCTACGTGAGTAAGGTCTATGCATTGATCGCCATTAGTAATGACGATATGGGTCTATGCACTACAGCTGAAAGGGGCGGGTCTAAACAAAAATAAAATTAGTACAATGTACTTGTGTGATACAGAATCAAGCAAATATGGCCACTTTCAAGACTTTCAAAAAGTATAGCTTTGGATTAGTTTTTGTATATCAGATGCAAGAGCTGATTGACCTATCGCCATTTGCGAGTTAGCCACGCCCCTTAGACAACCCTGTGAAACATTCTCCTGACGACGGGCAGAGCATACTGTTCGAAACGTTGAGTCCCTCCAGTTCTTTTCAGAACCACACATACTCACAAAAGAGATTTATTCATATGGTGCTACCGCAATCTTGTCTTAGTATCTTTCCACCATGCAAACCTTCAAATCTCACCTGTGAAATTTCGTAGTTAGGCCTAAGTTTTCTTTGTCTCAGATTTTGCACGTTCCGCGTCGATTTGTATATCATGTAATTGGACAATATCATATTGGACAATGATATTCACAAGCTGCTTTGACGAGATTCTACTGCGATAGGTTAATTGTATGACACACCCCACGACCCCCGGGAATGGTGTGTCATTGTCCAACAGTGGGTTATCCTTTTGTGGCATCTATACACCCTGTGTGTGTGTGTCAGAGTAGTGACGCACTCAATGTATTGTTATGACGCTATTTGGCAACATTTTTGATCCACCTTTCACAAACTGTGATGCACCTACTGAGGAAAGGTGACGCACTCCAGATTTATTTTTTGACACACCAAATCATGACTTGACGCACCCCTGTACGTGTCTCAACCATGAAGAACATGACGCACTCCTAACGCACCATGCTGGGGTCATTTGGTCCGTCTTACAATAATTAACAGGTGCATGCATTCACCAATTCACAGGTCAATATTGATTGCAAATTGAGTTTATTTAGATAAAAGTGGAAGGTGTTGATCTATTGAGATACAATTTATCTTTCTTCAATCGCCTTCTTAGGACAACTTCCATCCCTGGAGTCGGCCTTGTTTTCTGGAAGAATTCTATTAAAGTTGATTTGGAAGTTTTGTTGAATAGGTTTGAAGTTGTTGAATTGTGAATGTAGGGGGAAATGTACACTTATAAATAGTATTTAAAGTGTCACTGATCGTTCAGAGTTAGGGAAACTTTGTTTGTGCAAGGGAACATTTTACATTTTAGTTATGGCAAGAATGAGTACGTTTTTCATTTGGGTCGGCGGCCGGCTTGAGACGAGACTACTGACGACGTCACAAGTACCATTCCTTCGGTGCTAAATGTTGTGCATGACTGAGGTGGACAGTTCATGCATAGTTCGTCAAAGTTGAGGTCGGGCTGCCCCGCTTCAGGGTAAATGAAAACCCGTAAGCAAACACTTTCTCGAACTAAACAATACCCAAGGCCAAACGTTATCATTACATTATATGTTGTAAACCTCAGTGAGTTGGATGACATATACGGTTCATGGCGTGTGCATTGGAATAGTAAAATTGACCTCCACAAAACTGACAAAATATCGGTGCTGGTAGTGATCGTGAATCGACTGTATTGTGTCAAGTCAGCGTAATAGAAAAAGATGAAGACTCAAATACCGCCATTACCCTACTCAGATAAAACGTATATAGGATTAGGGCTCTGGCGCTGACAGTACCAGCATGTTTTGTGTTTTTCGCGACAGCCTGGTACTTAACGGAAAGTCATGCATGCCGAGTTTTAATTTGCGTATTGTTAACACACGACATCATTGTGTACGGTATGATATATGATACATCAAAAAAAGGTTTGCGCTGGAATACTGGAAGAGTGACAACTGCGTGAGATCGACTGAGGACGACATAACGTCTGCTTGTGAGAAGTTTTCCCGGGGATGGTTTAGAACTGAATCATGGACAACACCGAAGAAATGATGTTCCACACTCGGTTAAAAATTTACGTGCGGTAAGTTGGTTCTGTTGGTAGGAAAGCCTTTACAGACATTATCAATGGCTATTTCATTTTCACTGCTACAATGAGTGCATGCGTAAAACGGCCGTGTGTCATTATACGATAGTGTAATATAGTATATTCACTATTACACGCAATGACTAAAGTGAAAAGCCATGATTAGCATACTTTCGCAACAGAGACACTACCATGCGTCCAAATGGTTAACAGAGCTCTGTTTCCTTTTAAAAACATCTTAAATTGAAATAAAAACAAAACAAGACAACCGTAGAAAAGCTGGACCCAAACTGAAAACTTCTATGAATCTTTTCGGGATGATTTTTCTGTGGAAGTCATTTTATGTATCTGGTCTACACAGTGGGCGGATGTTTCCCATTCATTGGCGTTGCGGGGTTATCCTATACAATAGCACTGCCAGGCTCAGAGTCAGTCAGTCAGTCAGTCGAGCAGTCAATCAGTTGGTCAGTCACCGACATAGGTACACAGCGGACACTATGTTTGAATTATAATTGTGGGGGTAGGACCCAGAATATTATGCCCTAGGCTATTAATAACTCACAATTATTCGTGTTTTAGACTTCTGTTTCTTTTTGGCTTTTTTTTAATATCTGAAATAAATTTTATGATCATTTTGCCGAAATATTTTAATATTAGGCTCGATGACTGAGCACTGTTGTTGATTGTACCGCACGTTTGCAGTCAAATTCCAACAAAACACGCGGCTATTTTCAGAACGATATTTTATTTATCGCTATCGCGGACGGATGCGCGTGTGTACATAAGAGGACTGAAAGTAAATAAACGCTTATACTAATTGATATCGGGGGGAGGCAAATAATAAAACAGTAAAACGCACTGGCAGGTTTGCAAAATTTCTTTGGTTTTTCGAACACATGGATAATAAGACGTGTATACAGGGTGATAAAAAAAACCCCGAAACCCAAATGTCGGGACTATTGTTTTAGTGAAGTTCTGCATGTAGCACTTTCAAAATATAGGATATGAAAGCCCAATTCATAAACTTTGTTGTAGTACAAGAATCATTCAAATCACTCATGTACTTTTCAAGTTACGGAATGTTAAACACAACCACCGTTTTCAAGTCCACGGATCACAAAAAAAGTGCAGTGTTCTTTCAGCAAAACGAAAACAAATCACATAGGGATGTGTGTGAATTGTTTTCGTTTTGCTGAAAGAACGCACACCTTTTTTGTGATCCGTGGACAGAACTTTAAAACGGTGGTTGTGTTTAAAATTCCGTAACTTGAAAAGTACATGAGTGATTAGAATGATTCTTGTACTAAAAGAAAGCTTATGAATTGGGCTTTCATATTCTAGATTTTGAAAGTGCTACATAAAGAACTTCACTAAAACAATAGTCCCGACATTTGGGTTTCGTTTTTTTTGACTCACCCTAGCTGTAGGTCATTTATCCATTACCCGGAAACGGACATACCGATATATGAGAAATCCTAGCTCAAAGTGAAGATAGCATTGGTATACCACACAATCCGACGAAGGTTTTTGACCTCAAAATGATATCGTTCAGAAGAAAACAATCATTGAAGGCGATTTTAAAAAGTGTGCCAACGGAACGGGCTCTCGATTTTTGTTTTTATTTGACGAAATTCACATGCACTTATAATGAGAATCATCCATGTTACAGTTACTGATTTACAAAGGCGGTCCAGAACACACATTTTTTTTTTTTTGGGGGGGGGAGGGGGGGGGGGGAAACAATTTTTTGTCCCCCAAAAGTGGGTCCCAAACTATACGGCGTGGGGTTCGGGGTCCGCTAGGTCCCGACAATTTGTTGGATTCTAGATGCTCTGTGGTGCGATCTGAGGCAATTTCTGACCACTTTAACCATTTTTTTCTTTGAGGAAAAGATGGTTGTGGTTTTTTTTTTTTGGGGGGGGGGGCTTTTTTTTGGGGGGGGGGACTCCCGTTCCCCCCCCCCCCCCAATCCGCCTTTGCTGACTGTACACATAAGTGTGCTATTACAATTATGAAACAGCATCTTTCGAAATCGGAATTAACGCTAGCAATGGAATCCACTGACAAAACTGTGCTTAAAGTCTCTCTGTTTTCTTAAAATGTCGGTATCCAGTGAGCTGAAACTTCAATATGCAGCTTTAGTTATTTAGTTATTGCTTCAAACAAAAATCATGCACAGAATGCAAAATCCTGAGTTAACCCAGTATTGTTTTGGCGCGATCGTTAGTTTTGGCGCGTATTGTTTTGGCGCGCACGTGCGTGCATGATTGAATCATGAAATTCACAGCTTTGACACAACATTCACTTCGATTTTTTTCCCCCACTGAACTGTAATTCTATGGTACGTGGAAGACCTATGAGGCTGGAGTTGACACCTTTTTGCCCATTTAGTTTCACACCTTGTCAGATGGTTAATCCCAGCGTTAAAAACAAGCACGTGCAGTTATTTCTTTTGTTACATTTTAGAATTTTATTAAATATAATACAGAATTTTAGAGAAGTAAGTATACATGCACGTGTATTCAGTGACATTTTTGGCCAAAAGTTGTGCTTAGAATTTAAAGAAAAAAGGCTGTTTTTCCCCACATCTTCTGTTATCTGTTACTATAATACAAAATGCTTGGGATTTCACTCCTTGATCTTCGCTGGTACCCACCTGGCACCATCCGATCCAAGGGTGTTCAGGCTGGTATTAAACAAAAACGGGCAGTCTCTTTCACATATAATACCGTGAGGGAAACGCAATGCATTCTGGATGGCCTATCGCCATGATCAATGCACGAACATTTCATTGCTTACGCGCCGGAAGTGTTGACCCCGGGTCATTTGTCGACCAAAAATCTATCCCATGAGAGCCCAAAGAAATTCTAACCGTACATTCTTAAATGTTCCGTGTCAGATTCTAGTCGAATCGGGGTCAGATTTTGACCCGACACCCTTCCGGATCAATATGACATTCTTTTTCCGTGTAAAAACGACATTTTTCTACGTCAAAATGACAATTGTTTAGGTCAGAATGTTTCGGGTCAAAATCCCGGAAATGTGACTCAGGAAAGTGTCATTTTAACTCGGAAAAAATGTCACGTCAAATCTGACCGGGATTGTGTCGAGTCCGACCCGGTGTAGCGTGAAGTTAGGACTCCATGAAAATACGGACTCGTTGGTTCTATTGCGCATGCGTAATCATTAGGAGAGTGACCGGTCACGTGAGAGGGTTTAGCCAATAGTATGGTAAAGGAGTCCGATTTTATAGAAGTCCGATTTGTATATGACAGGGATTCTCAAGAGTGCAACCAGCCCCAAACAGATAGGGCGGTAGATACGAAATAAGAAATATACAATCCTATGGTTCGGGGAAATCGCGCGCAAGCCAATATTTATTGTAGCCGACCCCACGACGGACATAAATAAATGCCGGAACACTACACCATTCCGGACTAAAATTTCTGGTTAATTATTCGACCTTTATGTCATCACATAAAACACAAATATTAAACGTGTGGGCGTGTTTTATCCTAAAGTGAAAGAGGGCGTATTTGCATTATGCCCATGACATTAAAATCATGACTGTGTGCTTGTTGTAGATGATGTTTAGCGTACGCTTGTGGAATGGACCAGCAGATTTCACAATGCATGATTCAGAGATGACAGAGTATGTTTCTGCGGAAACGAGACAGCGTAATTTCGTGGCAGTGCGCTTTACATACCATCAACTTAGTACTCATCATCCTTCGATTGAAATTAATTTCGGTGAAACTGTTCACAGCCCTAGCGATTATAATTGTTGACACTTTAGCGAAACGTTTGCTTCGTTATGCTTGGATATTATGGGTTTCTGCCAACACATGTTGTCGATTGGGACAGTATCGGTATGATTAATGTTCGAGAAGGGTTCAAGTCGGCTGATGCGCAATCGGCTATGACACACAATCGGTTTCAATCGATAACGACACGAACATGTCTGCGGGGCTTCCATTGTTTGAGATTGCAGCCTCGCCCTCCATGCACCAAAAATGCATCATTTGATTGGAGTTTTGCATTTCGTTACAAACCGTCGGCACATCTGCGGGTAGAATAATTGGCAACTAGTAATTTTCAATATCATTATCATAACAAATTCATTATTTGACTGGTAGAGGGTTGCGTGAACTGATCCATGTTACCAAGCATCAAATGACGGTAGATTAAGGTAAATAATTAAGTAAGTAAACAGACAATCAACAACAGTCGCCATTTAGGTGCATGGGCGTCGAAAGGAGGGGGCAACCGGGGAGATCGAGAGGAGGGGGGGGGGGGGGCTTGAAGAAGAAGGAAAACAAAGAAGAAGACGGGGGGCAACGGGGGCCATCCCCCCCCCCCCAAAAAAAAAACCAAAAACAAACACGAACCCAATTTTTTTTAAGTGACGTCGCAATAATTCGTCAAAGTGGTCAGAAATTGCCTCAGATCGCACCAGAGAGCATGTAGAATCCAAAGATTTTTCGGGGCCCTTAGGCGGGCCCCGAACCCCTCGCCCTGATTTTTTGACCCACTTTTTGGGGAACCCACAATTTTTTTGCCCCCCCCCCAAAAAAAATTGGTTCTGGATCCGCCCTTGCATTCAAGGTTCCAGTTTGATGAAACCCCCTTTAATGCAGTGAACAATATCAGACAAATTACAATATAAGTTTAATACTGCAAAGTATATTTCATTATTAATCATCAGCAGCTGTCCTTGTCACATTTTTAGTCGAGCATGACCATTCTGAAATAATGAAGTTGGCCAATGGATTTCCACAAGCATTTTCATGTTCAATGATGTCGACGATTTTCCAAATACCTACCCGTAAATGATTCCAAAGAGTGAATTAAAGGGACTGCACGATTTAGAATAAAATTCGCTCTAATGTTGAAATACTCCGAAAAAGAACCAATCCAGTAGAAACTCGAATGAAAACTCAATCTACTCGATTGAATGAATTTCACTCTAAAACGTCTGGTCCCTAAACAGAGTGGAGTGGTAAAAAAAACCACCAAATAAACAAACAAACACGGAACCCAAAACGTCCTCTTCTCTGAGACTCAAACCAAATATACCAATGCATGGAGAACAGTGTTGGAGCAAAGGCTTTGACCCTCAAGGCCAAGGCCAAGGCCAAGGCCCTGTTTTATAAAATGACCACTAATATAGAACTAATTATAGTCACATGACACATCATTACGAATCGCTCATTAAGAAGAACAACTTGCCTTAAATTGAAATCAAAATGCTCACATACAATGTTTTATGACTGCATTTTACATGTATTTATTAAAGTATAAGTTCAGGTCTTCATGAATATGGTTTAACTAAAACAAAATATTGATTTACTTCTATATTGACGCACAATTCTCCCGAGTGTAACAAAAGGGGGACCCATGAAACTGATTTGGGGAATTTTTATTCGCTGGCCAACATGGTCAGAAATCTTTAGCACTTATCAGGGAGACATAAACAACCAATCAGATTGATCATCAGTTAGAAAAAAAAGTAGCTCACTAAAACTTTGTGTGGCTTTACTTACTAAGTGTACAGAAAATTATTGCAGCAAATGTACTGCAATGGTAACAAAATGTGATGCTATAAAAGTGAAAGTGTGCCCAACACACAAATCTATAGGGTATTTTCCTCCTCCAAGGTAACACGATTAAAATCGTAACAGCAAAATTTCAAACAGATTTATCTGGAAAATGCAAAAATCTATGAGCCTTGAAGAGCCTTGACTCAAAATTGCAAGGCACTGATCCCTCAAGGCCAAGGCCAAGGCTTTTGCCCTCAAGCCTCGAGGCCAAGGCCCTAAAGTCCAGCCCTAAGGCAGCCTTAAGGCCAAGGCCCAGCATCAAGGCACTACATCACTGATGGAGAATCTTTTTAGAAGAAAAATGAAACCAAGATTGTCCGATTCGGTCCAGTAGTTTTTATTCTAGAGGCTATTTTGCGAAGCAAGGTGGGGGTCATTTTTGTCCCGATGAACTACTAAACCGCGCCCGGGAATTTGACTTACCTTGTAATTGATAGACGGATTGTTATCTAATAATACCCACATGAAAGAAGTATCCTTTACAAAATAGCAAAAAATACTCGACCGAATCGGAATATTTTGGTATCATAATTCTCCTAAAAGGATTCTCTATCAATTGATACAGGTGGTTTGAGTCTCAATGTAGCGGAAAATGAAGTTCCGTGTTATTTTGACCACCCTGTAGGTCTATAGTGTCAGTTGTCGTCAGTGGAAGTTCAATTCAATACAGTTCATTGTCATGCACTCGTTCGAAGTAAGAGAGTAAAGGCTCGTCAGTGTTTACGCGGCCATATTGGAAATATTGACCGACCTCTTCTCAGTGACTTGATTCAAACAACCCGGGACAAGCGTATCCGTATCCAGATGGGGGGCTCGATCCTTTCAACGATCAAGGAACAATGGGATCGAGCCCGGTCGCGCCATTAAACTTTCAATGATTCATTGCGGTAGCAGGAAAGGATAAAGGAACCAATCGATGGATTGGTTGGAAGTTTGGCTTCTGTCGACGGCTGTTTCGTGTACGGACAACTCAGGCGAGGATAAAACCTGAAAGACCATGACAAATGTTGATATTTCAATGTGAACGAGTGGAATTTTGGTCAGATTAGAAATGTTTTGAAGATGATGGTATATTCATTTTCAATCCTAGAGACGTTTTTTTGTGAATGCATACTCTTGCAGTGTCATTTATCTACTCATGTAACTGTTTCATGTCTGTGTTGTATAGGTATGGCATGAATACTAAATGTCTCACAATTATACCGTACATGAGTCACGGTATGTTTTATCACACACTTGTCATTCTGTAAACAAGAACCTTGTTATCACGAAACTTACACAAATAATATAAACAAAATATGTCATGTAGCATATAAATGATTTATAACTTTCAGAATTTTATTTACACTACTACATGCAAGATGAGTAAAAAACAATACCAGTAAAAATATCGAATTTGATACGGGAAGGCGGTTCACAAACAAATAATTGCGAAGAGTGTTTTGCCAATCATCGCTTGGATATACAATTTCGCTTACAAAAATAACACACCCAACTTAAAAACGACAACTTAGGCTTTCAGTTGTCGAGACCGAATGTTGTCTGCATACGAAGTGTTTTCACTTTCTACGTTTTATCAATGTAAGCAACACTAACAGTTGCCTTCCAACTCGAAATCATTGATTGAAAGAGACGAAAAAGTAAAGAAACTTTGAATGAACAAGAAAAAAACATCGCGGCCCACACGTTTTAACATAAAGAGTGAGTTGTGCAGCTCAAAATAGCTGCACCAGGAGGGCGTACGATATTTTGCCTGGACTCCAACTTGCAAGTTTAACCTCAGGCCAAACCGCCCCGCACTGACCTCACCACACCCTATCCATGTTATGTACTCGTCCGCACAACCCCCCGATTAATCGAATTTCCTGCTGAGCTCATTGTGTTTCGCATTTGTGTGTGAAAAGATTATAAGAACAACGTTATTGATCGGCGTCTGTTATTCTTATTTTTTTTCTGTCTCCCTTTTCGTTCAGACCATCTCCAGTGATACATCATTGAATGGGATGCGGTGGAGTAACGCTTGACTCTGTATTCACGTCGCCACTGAAGCCTAACAACACAACCGAAGACTGGTTTATTGCCAACTTTCTAGAAATATTACGAAGGGACGTCGAGTTATTCTGGATATGTCGTGGTCATTGAGGAGAAGGAACAAGTAACTGCGATTCGAGTCTTCAACTTCAGCATCGGATGCATTCGTCCTGTCGTTGTTACGTCAGCATTGGAACGTAACAAGCTATCGTGTTGTGTGATACGCACAGTAGCGTTGGAATATGTGAAGGACCCAAAACAACTGACTCGATGACGGCAAGATAACTTTACTTGTGTGGAGTTCCAAGACTGTTTGATAGTGGATGAGGCTGACATTCTCCGACAGGGGAGGCAAGAGATCGCCCCGGGTGGACCAACAAACATTTCTGGACGGTCTTGCCGATAAAAAGACGCTGCAACGTCATCGCCAAACCTGCTGTCGTCACGCCACAAGAGACGATTATTGAGAACTGATAGAAATAAACTGGAACTTCCAAATTGCTTGTGGAACTTAACTAAACTGTAATCTACAAGTTCAAAGAAATGAGCGGAGCCGCAGGAGGATTTTTTTTGACATGACGCAGTTACCAAGGTACTTGGAGATAAGTGTGCTCCTCGGCTAGTTCTCGATCATCCAAGTGCGGTGTTGCGCTACGCAAGAAAGTGGATTAAGACTATTGGATATGTTTCTGAAGCTATACCAGAGATTTGATTTTCAAGTCTTACTGTACTGACAGTGTGCTGACATCGGCCGAAATATGTAGGCTTCAATTTGCTGCGCCTAATTTTGTTATGGATCTGTAATTAAGTCACTTAAACCGACTGGATAAAGCTTGGATAAACAATGAGAAAGTCTGTAAATTAGAAATACGTTCGATGGTGCATTGAGGATTTTGTGTTCAAGAAAGACAGCCATGTTTTTCCAGCAAACCCACACGGCACGTAACGCCGTGGACGAGGCAGAAGAGAATGAGTTGGACGGGTATTATTTGGACCCACCGCCGTGGTTTATAGCGGGCAAGAAGCGCATGTCCACGGCCAGCGCCTTCAGCTCACGGTCCCGCCGAAGTGGTGGAAATATCAGCGTGAACATCCCATCACCAACGGCTAGCGTGGAGTTGGCGCAGCCCAGCGAGATCCCACCACGCCGATCGGGGGACTACAGCCGCCAGACCTCGGCAGCGCGGAGCAGCGGCAGCCTGCCGGCCCGCCGGGGCTTCGCCTCCACGAAGCCCCAGGGGAATCCCGTCTGGAGCCGCATCAAGATGGTTCTCTCCTCCTCCCTTGGACTGTTCCTCCTCATCCAGACTTACTTGTGCATCGGGGCGTTCTGCTTCATGTGGCTCGAGGCGGACAAGGAGGACAAACAGATGAAATTGATGGCGAATCAGCGGCTCGAAGTGGCCGAGAAATTAGTCAATTGTTCCGGTAATGTGAGCTGCCACAACCAGCTTCTGAGGAAATGGGAAAAGGATCTGATCAACTTTCCCCATATCTACCTGGAGATCGATGGACAAGTCTGGTCCTGGATCTATTCTTATTACTGTAGCTTTACCATCATATCAACAATAGGTAAGTTGATGGTGAAAAAAAATATAGAAACTCAGACAAAGCCATTTTCGAAAACTCGTCTCCGGTTCGGGTTCAACCCAAACTCCAGGATAATTCAGATCAGTCTTCAGTGCTTGACCAATGACCCTGCCCCTATAGCCCAGGTCGGACGCCCTCTTTATTGCATTACGACTACGTAGTGCGGTACGGGAGTCCACCTGGGCTACCCCTATACCCCATACAAACGCCACATTTAACACAAATGATTTGATGTTTTTGCAGCCGAACGTGAACCCAAATTTAACATGGGTTGAACATGACAAAGCTACATGTATATGCCAACGCCACAAATAACAGCCCAGGCTTGTAAAACCCTATAGCCCAGGGAGGACGACGTCTTCATTGCATTACGACTGACGCATGTACACAACGAAGTCCAACCAGCTTGGGCTAGTAAAACCTGTAGAATAACCGACCTAATGCATGACTGGACAATAAAAATATGACAGGATGGTCGAGTAAACGCAAATATGAAAGATACACATATCAGTACAAACAAAAGCTTTGACATCAGCACGGTAAGGCAGCCAGACAGACAGACGGACAGACAGAAAAACAAACAAACAAACATGGAGTACCGACTAACAGCGAAGAGGCATGAACATCGTTATGATAAGACAAGTAGTTTGTTTTATGTGATAAAAACCTTTTGCAGTAAACCCATATTTTAAGTTCAAAGATTTTATACTTTTGTAAATCTCCGAACATTTTTTTTAATAGTAGAATTTTTCGAAATTTGGCAACATTTATAGATTTTCGTCGAAACCATAATTTCAATGGGTGTTACCTGGTTACTCATCATTTCAATTGTTATAGCTCAAACCAAATCGTGGATGTACTCTTGATTGGAGAGTAACTTTCACTGCATTTGCAAAAACAACAACAACAACAACAACAACAACAACAACAACAACAAAACCCGGACTACAAAGTTGACCTATTTTTCCCCTCTACAGGTTACGGAAACGTCACCCCTCTTTCAGTATTTGGTCGACTCTTTGCCGTCGTTTACGCAGTGGTGGGGATTCCTCTGATGTTGTTGTTCATTACAGATATAGGTGAGTGCTATCTGCAACCCACGTTGCTCACTTTTAAGCTCAGTTTCAAATTTCGTTTCCCAGTTTAGTGAAATATTTATGAGTTAGATTGTCGTAGCTTTTTTTCTCAATTTTTCAGAAGAACATTTTTCCAAAGTTACCAACAGTGAAGAGAATATAAAGATTTTGAAATAAGTTGAAGCTTGCAAAATGCAGCTTAGCCCAATCTCGTACCCAGGGCTTACTTTATGTTCAACCTCGTTTCCAATAGTAAGCCCTGGATAGGAAACTTTCTTTTTGTATACCCTGATTCGATACCGCAATTGGCAAGTAATGGGTTTATATCGTGTACTTGGTGTTGTTATGATCAACGTGCATTACGTGTTTTCATGTTCATTTTTATTAATACGTCCACACCTACCCCAAAATAATCCTTTCCTTTCCAATTTGCTCATATTAATATGAAATGTAATACTGCATATTGGCTGGAGAAGATTGTAACATTTAAACTTTGAAAAGAAAATCGTGTTTACGTATCTCAGGCCGCGACGAATTGATTCTGTTTTTACCCCAGACACCTTATAAAAACATACGCTAACTTAAAGCACAGGCAGGCACCAGACTATTCCTAATTTCCATAGTGTTCAAAATTTTTGGACATGCAAAATGATCCAATACCAGGGTGAGAGAGCAGGTAGTGGTGCACACGTATTGCTCAACACCCTGGGGACGAGGCTGAGCTTGGACATTTGAAAAAAAAACTAAAACAACCGAATAAAAAACAATTGACAGAATCAAATTCGTTTCGCTAACGGAACGTCATGATTAGAACCAAAAGATAGACCAGGATAAAATGAAAGTGTCATCAATCATTTTGCCAGCCGAGCAGTTACAGACCAATGTCAATGGAGAACAAGCTTCACCAATGCATTATGTTTTGGGTTAATCAAATTCGTTTGTGTAATTTGGTTGGATTGGGCAAACAACCCCCCTTAATTAAATGCCTCACCTTCGAATGTCGCCTAATCCAAGAAGGCTTAGCCTGCATTGTCTAGTCGCCACACTGACTCAAAGGGATTAGGTCACAGGTCAATGACCTCGCGTTTTCTACTGAGGCATCACATGAAATATTGATATCCAGTGATCGTGTCATATGAAGACGTTCATGAGGGCTGCAGACCAGTTTATCTCCGGGATCTCCGGGATCGGACGGTAGCATGAAACGACTGAGAATATTATTTTCTAGTCCCCTGGATGGGATGCTAGTCCATCGCATGTTACTCCCCTGCTGAATGCCGGTACTCATTTATTCTCCTGGGTGGAGAGAGGCAAGTGGGGGTGAAGTGGCTTGCCCAAGGACACAGCATATAGCCAGCGGCTGGATTCGAACCCTTGGAACTTTGATTATGGGTCACGAATCCCAACCACTAGGCCACACCCCCACAAGGTTAATCAAGGGTTAATTAAGTATCAGTTAGGTGTGTGACTTGAAGGTGTTCAAGACACAAACCAAACTGAAGCTTGATCAACCCCGTTTCACTTTCCACTCAATTTTGTGGAGTTGACCGATGAATTTTGGGTGATTTTTTTTTCTTCAAATATGACCACCCCTGAAATCAAACCTGAAATCATCGCAATTTTGAAAATGATAGGTCCACTCCAATGCAAAATAAAGCGACATTCCGGGTCAATTTCATCCAAATTTCCCAACAATTTTAAGTTCCAGGTCCGGATTAGACATTGGACCCTTATTTTCTACAAACCCTCAGGTGCAAGGGCCACAAACCTCACTAAGAAAGAAAGCCGAGGCAATTTTAGTCCCATTTACTGGTCCAGTGCAACCTGAGGTGTTTCTGTTCTGCGCATGTCACTTGCTCTCTTGAGTTGAGGTGCGCGTGAATTCTTGCAAGTTGCACCGCGCCACAGTATTGGTTGGGGGAGCGTTGAGCGTGCGCGTACCACCTGCGCGCGAGCATGGTATTACACCAACCTCGTCCCCAGTGCTTACTTTATTTCCAACGGTGTTTCCAATAGTAAGCCCTGGATAGGAAACTTTCTTCCTGTATCCTGATTGGATACCGCAATTGGCTAGTAATGGATTTTTATCGTGTACTTTAGGCTATTATTCACAACGTGCAGTACGTGTTTTCGCGATCATTCGTCCACGCCTTCTCGAAAATACTAATTTCCTTTCCAATTTGCTCATATTAATATGAAATATGATACTGCATGTTGTCTCGATAAGATCGTAACAGTTTGATTTCAAAAATCGTGTTTTCGTAACTCACGCCGTGCTCGCGCTGCTACGAATTGACTCTGTTTTTACCCCGGACACCGCATACAAAAACAAACGCTAATGTGTAACGCATATCCAGGCACCAGACTGTTCCTCATTTGCATACGTGTGCAAAAATCTTGCACATGCAAATGATCCAATACCAGGGTGAGAGAGCAGGTAGTGGTGGGCGCGTACTGCTCGACACCCTGGGGACGAGGTTGGGTATTACACCTAAGTATTGACTTCTGAATGTGGTCGCTTGATTAGTATTTTGCTATACGTACGTCACAGTTACATTTTTTTTTGCATAACCAGGGTTCGGCAAATTGTGCCTGGCCATATGGCTATGAACGCAGAAAGAATACTCAAAATAACATGGTCACATTTTACTGAATGGTTAAAAAAAATACCTGCCAGACACTAATAAGATACACGGCATGTGAATTCTCTAAGCGATATTTTCTGCCAAGCAACCTTATGAATTAAATTTCCTGTTTTAACAGAAAATTAGGACAAACATATTTACATTGCAAGATAAACACACGGTGCCATAGTACATAGCAATTAATAATCAAGGAGCACTTTTCTTTTTCAGGGCATACCCTGATAAAATACCTCAATATGATCGAGTGCATTCAACAGCAATTTATGAGATGTGTTTTGTTACGTTAATTGATTAACAATAAACGCCTCATAGCTGCAGTGCCAGTGCAAACTATCTAAAGTCCAAAAGGGAACTGTCCTTTCCCCTATATCAACACACACAATTTATCAAGTATTACAACATTATCTCGATTGATTTCACAGGTAACAAATTCGCTCGCTGGACCAAGATCGCCATCATCAAATTCCGGAAGTGTAAATACAAACTGTGCAACTATTGCCAAGAGAGGAGACGGAATGATTTGGGGAAGTCGAATACGGGACGGGATGAGGCACAGGCGGATGAAGGAGGAGGAGGTGATGAGGTCCGTGATGAGGATGACGGTCGTGAGGTTGGAGGAGACGCCTCAAGTTTGAGAGACGGGGGCTTGAGGGCCTGGAACATCCCCGAGGTCCACATCAACATTGCCATGTCCACATTGGACGAAGAGGCCTGGGAGATGGAGACCAAGGACATAGAGGGTGCTGTCGGCGAGGAGGAGCGCTACCACGGATACAGGGACGCAGGGCTGCACGTCTGTCGAGACAACAGCGATTACGGCGGGTCCAGCACGGGAGTCGAAGCCTGCATAATCGACACCAATGATAATGCTCCTGCAATCGTGCCCAGCGCGACTCTCGAAGTGCCAAGGCCTAGAGAATCGGTTACGGAAAGTATCGAAGACAGTAAAGAGGTTGAGATTGATCCCTACCTCGGCGGTGGAGAGAAGTTGGACTCTTCGCCCAACGAGAGGGCGTCAGATTCTTCGTCTTCGGATGCGTCAACAGATGACGTCACAGTGAGTGTTGACACTTTGAAGGACAACCAACCGTCGGTTATAGAGGGCGCCGATTCCAGGGAAAGAGGAGGCACGACGGTCGACAACCAACAAACGGACGTGACAACATCAATGACTAACAACCCAGAGTCTTTGGGAGTTCGGAACGATGTATGTGAATATGAGCCGAGTGACGTCTTGCATACGTCACCACTCGGCAAGGAAACGGCCATTGGTGAAAGTACATGCGATAAATGCGGACAACCTATGCAAAATGCTCGACACGTCAAAACTGACGATGTCGTAGAATCCGAGTGTTCAAACTCTGCCGAGGAAAAAGGAAGAAAAACCGAACTTGCCCTGGACATCGACAGCAGAGTAGTAGACTCAGCAATAACAAAGACATTTTCTACTGATTCGTTATCTATGGATATAAAAACAAGACCCCCGCTTTACGAATCACTGTTGTTGAGAAAGGAGGATGAAATTCCACAAATTATGGCGACGTACTTCCGTCACGATTCACTCATGGACGATCAGCATGTCAACGAACTATCCAGACAGAAATCCAGATCTTTAGAAGGCATCAACACATTTAACGAGGAGAGGACCGACACGGAGCCTTCCCGTCACCGGCCGGCTATCAGGGGGACGCGCACCCGCCGGACCTCGGCTCCCAACGTCAGTTTCCAGACCAGCATGCCCAAACAGAACGGACGCTTGCCCAACCGACACTTGGAACGCTGCACCGAGCGCGACGATGACGTCATCAGAGACGCTCACGAGGCGGACGATGACGCGGACGGTGATTTCACAGACAAGCCTGCCACGGATTCCGGGGTGGCGTCTTCCACTTCCAACTCCACCGAGTGCTCCCCGAAGCGGCGACCAAACTCCATCCACCTCACGGTCGGGGACAGCTCGGACGATAACCAGGCGCGGCCGGATGACGTCAACAGCGACGATGACGTCATGGACTCCGAGGAGGAGAAGAGCTTCGAGAAGCTCCGTCAGCTGCGCTTCGGCGCCGCGCGTCCGTCCATGATTGGACGCGAGTTGATGCGCGTATCCGAGGCGGATATCGCCATGCTGAGCATCCCGCTCTGGCTAGCCCTCCTTTTGCTCCTGATGTATCTCCTACTAGGAGCCGGTTGCTTTGCCGCAATGCAGAAATGGAGTTTCATAGATGGTTTCTACTACTCTTTCATCTCACTTAGTACCATCGGATTCGGCGACCTGGTCTTCCTACCTCAAAACCTCCATGCCGGACTCATATTCTCGTTTCTGTACTCCTTCGTTGGTCTCTGCTTCACTTCCATGTGCATGAGCCTCAGTTCAATGGAGCTAACACTGCTCTCGCGCAAGATTGCGTCGAAGTTTGGCGTGTACCGGGGCCGGATACGGAGCTTGAGAGAGAAGCGATGGACCAGTCGTAGGCGACGGGCTATCCGTGCATCGTCACCGGAAAGATGACAGGAAGGGTTATCCCCAGGACAAAGATAACTGAGTACAACTGGATTCGAACCTGTTACCTTGGAATGCCGTACCGTTGCCTAATCTGAGCTGTCGGGACAATTGGAAAAGCTGAGTTGGTCAAGCACTAATATGGTATTCCTGAGATCGAAGGTTCGAATGCATAACTTGTAAAATGTAAAATACCTTGTTTACTGTTCAAATAACTACTTGGCAATTTTACTTTTAATGAACAAAAACCAATAAGGAACTGGGGCCACCTCGGTGAAATGTTTAGCACAAAACTTTGCTGAGCGCAGAAAATGTTTTCTAAACCATAAATGGGTCATCGGTCAAACTGCCATGCAGGGTTCCTTGCTAATGCTGCGTCTGTTCCCAGCGGAACATTAACTTTTGCAATCATCAAAAAACAATCTACAAAATTATTAAGAAATACGTTTACTTGACTACTTAGGTGAATAATAATCTCAAAAATCACAGAAATGATGGCACCTGGTGTAGACTTTTTTGGTATCAATTTCCAACGATGATCGGCCGACTGACTTTTTCCCCAAATACCTCCCTCAGTTTACCATTTAGTTAGTCCAAATTTTTGTTTGCAAGCCAGCTAGTCTAGTTCCCGGACCTGACAATTCTCTGACGTCTATAAATTGTTTCGTCTGAAGAAGAGTCTGGGAACCAGACTGAAGAAGGGCATTTTTTCTTGGTTTTCCCAGCATTTATGGACACAAAATCTAATCGGGCCAGTGTAACCCTGTATTTGCTACTTTGCTATAAAATACTCGCCCCCAAATCCATCCATTTCTGAAAATTACAACAAAAAGAAATGTTGTATAAACACGTTAATATGCTATAAAGCCATATGTTCTTTTTTAGCAGGGCCATCAAACTTGGACCAAACGTCATGGTGCTGGCCTGCTAAGCACACGATTTTCTGCTGACACAGCCTCTAGGCCATCAGCCTGGGGTTTGGTCGGTATCAAATCAGGGCATAAATGATTATAGTGCACATGCACAAGGTATACTGCCCCTACTGATAGAGTGGTAACAAGCATTTTGATGGACATTTTGAAAAAAGGGTGATAACACCCAAAAAGCTGTCACCGCTGCAATGCTATCACATATTTTCCAACTCTGGTGTATACCTTGCCAAAAATTGCTATGACGATTATTCCCCTCATGTGATACCGGTGAAATAATGGACCGAGGCTGATGGCCTACTCCGTCTACGGAAAACGTAAGCAGTAAGCACATAAAAAACACGCTTAGTAGAAAAAAAGTTGCTTGACTCAGTGACGTAAACCGTTCGCGCGCAACCGTTCAGCACATCGACGCCGTGAAACAGTGCTTATTTTCTGCTATGAGCACAACTTTTCTGCTAACTGTTAAGCAGCGCTATTGGCCCAGTTGATGCTTTGTGGGATACCACTATGCTACACCATTTGGCATTGAGCCAAAAACAACTTGGTTTTAAAAATAATTAAACCCAAGGTATCAATAACATTCCCATGCCCGCAAAATTGTGAAAAGGTGCCGCAGTTATTTTTTCCAGATTCATGTGATACATAATTACAAGGTGCCAATCTACAGGGTGAGTAAAAAAAACCCCGAAACCCAAATGTCGGGACCATTATTTTAGTGAAGTTCTGCATGTAGCACTTTCAAAATCTAGGATATAAAAGCCCAATTCATAAGCTTTCTTTTAGTACAAGAATCATTCGAATCACTTATGTACTGTTTAAGCTACGGAGTTTTAAACACAACTGCCGTTTTAAGGGTCTGTTCACGGATCACAAAAAGTTCAGTGTTTTTCAGCAAAACGAAAGCAAATCACATAAGGATATGTGTGAATTGTTTTAGTTTTGCTGAAAGAACGCACACCTTTTTTTGTGATCCGTGGACAGAACTTTAAAACGGTGGTTGTGTTTAAAACTCCGAAACTTAAAAAGTACATAAGTGATTTGAATGATTCTTGTACTAAAAGAAAGCTTATAAATTGGGCTTTCATATCCTAGATTTTGAAAGTGCTACATGCAGAACTTCACTAAAACAATGGTCCCGACATTTGGTTTTTTTTTTACTCCCCCTTTACACGCCAGTAAGAAAACCATTTTATGCAAAAAAAAAATAATAAGAGCAAATCAGAAAGGAGGGGAGGAATTTCGACGGCGATTATGAAAAATAATCCCGTCAAAATTGAAATTAGGAGAAAACCCAACACTTCACTGTAAACGAAAAGTGAATTGGTACGAGAGTGATTATCCTCCTACGACTGTTTAACGGGGCGTGTGTCTAGTCATAAAAATGGTTTCTGCTCTCTCGTCCTGATTAGCTCAATTACATATGCTGACACCGGTGCTATCTACTCGCTGTATGAATTCGTGTGTACAGTTTAATGAGTTTTTATGTTAATATGCAATTTCCATGTACATACATAAAATACAGACACGCTTTGTACAGAGCAGCTGTGTTGGCCGACGCTGGTTTTATAGTTTTTTTGTTGCCGCCGAGACGGTGGCATTTTGATCCATACGGTGATATCGATCATGCCAACGATGTGTCTTTTTTACATTTGAAAAGGGTCCAAATTGTGTCCATTTTGTTAATGAAATTCTCCTTTGTTTAGAAGTTCAATTTTTGGAACCTTTTTTTTTTATTTGCGAGAATAATTGTTTTAATCTTGTTTACATGTACATGTATACGTGCTTTTTCAAAATCTCGTTTTTATTTTCCGAGCGACATTTACAGGAATATAATGTCCTGTAACAAATTAATTGCTTCATTTTGTTTTTGCTGGCCTTTATACAGTTTTTACAAGTGGTTTTAAATGGCGCGCTCCAGTTCAGAAATTGCGCACACTGTTCAGAGCGAATTGGCAGAGTGCCGCTCTTAATTCAAAAGTTGAAATTAGTTCATTGATTAATTGTCGTGTGTCAATTTGTTTCCGTGCGATGTCTCATTGGAAAGCTCATAACTAATGTAATTATAGAAAATTATCCATTCAAGTTGAAAATCAATTTTTAAGGTGCCACACCAAAAAACACGTATACACCAATTTTAAAGAATGGATTTCAGTAAATTTCTTGTCCACACCATATATGTGCCTTAAAATTCCCATCTTACCATTTTCAAATTTACTTTACTAAACCTGCTTCATGGCGTAAATAATTATGTTGATTCAATGGGGGAAAGCACCAAGTTTTATTTATTTATTTATTAACATGTACCTTGTTTTATTCTTGGTTTTTTTGTTTTTTGTTTTTAAATAACTGTTGCTTCACAAGCAGAAATAAAATTTTCTGTGGCGATAGGTTATTTTTTTGGGAAAGAATGTTACATCCTGACGCCACGTTTTTCATCATATACATGTGATATCTCAATGATGGTCAGTCTTTACATGAATGTGGGACTGAGAAGCATTTACAATTTTGTTAATAAATACTTTCAAAATGCACTCGACTCTCCATAGACTCTGTATACAACCAAAGAAGTGGCGTCTGGATACTACACTCTTTCCCCTTTTTGGATTACGCTGTGTTCACTCAGCATATTCCAATGAAAATTTCGCACTTCGGACCAATTCAATTACTATAATTATTTCATGATTTTTACTAGGATGGATAGGAGAGTGCTGGTCCACTCCCCCAATAACGTATTATTTGACAACGTCTATTCAATATGCTTGGTTTATTTTAACCATTCTGTGTCATTTTTCGTATCGCCAAAAAGATACACTTATCAGTAACATTATAAGTTGTTTTCCTATAGGATGCAATTTTGCGCGGGAAAACTGTTTTCGCAATAAATGACGTAACTATGCCAGTGTGCAATATAAACCTTTGTGGCTGTAGATGTTCATTTATTTGTTTCATTTTTTCTGGAATGAGGGCAGATCCAGAACACCTTTTTTAGGGGGGGGGGGTTGCCAAAAAATTGTCTTCCCCAAAAAAGTTGATTAAAACTTTTACAGCCTGGGGTTCCCGGAAAATTTTGGGATTCTAGATGCTCTGTTGTGCGATCTGATGCAATTTCTACGGCGCTCCATGAGTGCCATCCACTTATTTATATACTGAGATAATTTATCACGCCATGTTGACAAATAGCGGAGAGTAAGGCGACTTAATCACATAAATTATCACTTTTTAAAGCTGTATAAAGGCCTGCAAAAATAAACAAGCAAATTTATTTGTTACAGGACATTATATTCCTTTAAACTTTGTTCGGAAAAGAACATTTGACCTTTCAAATTTCAAAAACTATACAATCACGCGCTGCCTGTTCGTCAAGCTTTTTTTAACAGCGTGTCCGTTGGTGATCAAAGCAACAATACCTTTTCATTGAAAACAACTCAAATGACATCATTAATCATCCTTCTATGTACCTCTTCATGTGTGGACAGGAAATAGACGAGCAGACGTTTTGCATATTTTATGAACATCAACAAAAGAGACACAACCATTAATTGCCTCTCCACGCTGCATTTTGATATCATTTTCAGTCTCGGAGTCGGATATTAGTTTCCAGCAATGCTATTCAATAATTTAGATATATCAAGTCAGCTTGCGAAAATAATCACAAACGTTAACATTCAATATACCTGTTTACATGTAGGCCTGCTTTTACATGTCTTTGTTTGTGTTTACTCGACTAAACCACGGATGTCCCCGGTTCGATGCCCCATGAGTTTGTAAGCTGGATAAACACAACAAAGAAATAGACTCAGAAATCTAACCATTTGGACCCAGAGAGGATAGACTCACGGACTCATTGACTGTCACTGATGGGCCGGGCAGTGCTATTGTATAGGATTACCCCGCAACGCCACATAAGTGGGCTATTGTTACACAGAGGCACACAAAGGCCTACAGTGAATAGCCATTCGGAACCGGTTGAATATAATTTTGTTTGTGTGATTTGGGAAAAGCTTGGCTAGACTTGCCTTGTCTTTCTTTATTGCCACTATATGAAGATTTCCATTTTACCTCAAAATGAGTCATTTTTTTTTACTTCATTATGAGTACCACGTGTATATTTTATTTTGCTTTCTGGAAGATCAATTAAAATCTTTGGAGTCAAATGAAATGCAACACGATCTTTACTTCTGAATACAGAAGATCCAGATTCCGCGGTTACCATTTGTTTTCTGTTCTGCAACAAAACAAAAAAATTGGCGATAAAGCCTGGTGGAAAAGGGTAGTTTTTGCCATGAAGTGGACCTTTTCACCATAAAGTGGACCTTTTCAACAACGAATGTCTGTTACACCCCCCCCCCCGCGCTCCCCATTTAAAATCTTAAAATGAACAAAATTATGTCATTATGTCATTGAAAATTATGTGCACCAGGTGCCCCCCCCCCACCGGCCCACCAAAATTAGGTTTAACCCTAGTCACGCCACTGACTGTACCACCAAGTAAACAAAATAATTACTCTCTTTTTAACGTCTTATTTTTTCCGGTTTCTATCGTCGAGGAGGTAGTATCTTTAACTTAATAATGGGGACACTGTTTAGGTTCTTGGAAAGTTGCATTAATGTGTGAGAAAACGTATTTTATTCTTCCCGAGGAATTTTCTCAGCATTAGCGATTTAGGTCGATTTGGGATCTAAAATCGCTTGTAATTTCATACTTGATGACATCAGCATAACGTCACAGTGATATTGAGACCGATGTCTTATTCAAAAGTGAATAAGTTTAAAATTGTTAGGAAAAGAGCAATTGAAAAGCAAATTTAGTTTTCGAGGTGAAACTCAAAAGAATTTATCTCGGCAAGTTGTCATCTCGATTTCCGTGAGTCAACTTGATGAGTTATCACTTCTTCACAAGTTAAATCGTGTCAACTTCGGGAAGTTGACTTGGCGACATGATTTGTCTGGACAAGCCGACATCTTAATGGTGGAAGTCGATTTAGCGAGAACATTCATCTCGACAAGTCGTCATCTAGAATTCGTAAAGTCGACTTGGCGAGATGATTTATCCCGGCAAGTCGTCATCTCGACTTCGGGAAGTCGACTCGGCTAGATAATTTATTTCGACAAGTCGTCATCTCGACTTCGGGAAGTCGACTTGGCTAGATAATTCATCTTGACAAGTCGTCATCTCGACTTCTGGAAGTTCACTTGGCTAGATAATTTATCTCGATAAGTCGTCATCTCGACTTCGGGAAGTCGACTTGACGAGATAATTTATGTGATTAAGTCGCCTTACTCTCCGCTATTTGTCAACATGGCGTGATAAATTATCTCAGTAAATAAATAAGTGGATGGCACTCATGGAGCGCCGTAAATTTCTGACCACTTTAATTAACCAAAATTGTTATTGGCAAAAGATGGTGGTGTACGCAGTGGCTGTCTTTTTTGCGACGTCACTTAACAAAACAAAAATGGGTTCGGTTTTTTTTTGGGGGGGGGGGGGGCATGGCCACCGTTGGCCCCTGGTGCACGCAGGATTTTTTTTTTTTGATTTTTTTGGGGGGCCCTCACATTTTATTGCTTCAAATGTGTTTGAAGTTGTTTATCTTTATCCTTTTTTTGGGGGGGGGGGTGCTACTTGACGTTGGTGGCACCATTTAGCCCCTATTAGACTACTCGAAAATGGGCCACATACATATCACCAAGGTCAAATCGTGAGACTAAAAATAAAATACAAAAAAAAATGAAGACAACCTGGGGGGGGGGGCGGGGCTCAAGCCCCCATGCCCCCCCCCCCCTTGGGTCCGCCGTTGCACGTTGCACGCTCCCCGTTTTAGAAATAAGTTTTAAAAGCTGCAAATGGAAATATAATTCAAAAATTTCTATAACGTTTTTGGTGGAAAGGTTACAATTAAATTTAATAGCCAGATTCTTTATTGTTTGGGAATTGAAAGGAAAAAGCCAAAGTCCATCGGCTCCCAGCATATTGACGATCTACAAATACATTATATTTACATTAAAATATTACATTTATTGGGTTCACTCAGCATCAACTACACGGTAAAAACTAAAACCCAGATGCTGGTAGCCTCCGAGCTATGTACGTGCAGTTTGGTCGACGGCCTAACTTCACTGTCTTTGTTCCAATAAACGATAGGGGGCGCGATTCTGAATCTGCTGTTTCGAATCATGTTTCTAGTGACAGAGTTTAAAAGACTAAGTTAGTAAAGAAAATTAAGAACAACGTGTGATGCTGTACTCATTGTACCAGTTTATTCAGTTTCCAACGTTTAACTTAAATTTTTATCAAAACTTTCTGATCCCGTATCCCATCTGTATAAATTAATGTGCTGCTTAAAATAAAGTTAAACTGAGTTATTCTGTTCTTTATACAAGACTAACTTCAAAACTTTAAAACTATGAACGATGATGTTTTTTCTCGGAGAAGTTGAGTTAAAATACGTCTGTGGTTGTTACTATAATGGTAGAAGTTCGACATGCCAGGCAATGCTAATCCACAGAACGTCATTACTTGATTAGTTATCAATACAAATGTACTACTAAACTTTGCAACAAAACCTTTAGCATTAATCTGAGGAATTAGGAACTGAAGGTTCTTATTCACACATACTGGAATTATATCCTTGTGGAGTCATTTCTTTGTTCTCGTGTAGTAAAGTTTTCGAGTTTGAAAGTGCAGTTTCAAAATAATCTTATTTTAACCAGAATTAATTTCCTTGGCTGAAATTCGGACTTAATATCCCCTTTCTAAAACTCTTCCATTTGCGACGGATCAACATACCTTGGAAATGCCTAGTTTTTGAGTAAAATCCGTCTATTTCGTGATAACCTTGTGGAGACGTATTCATCTATAGAAATTGCCCTGTGGAGACGTATACAATCTTTTGTTCCCTATTGTGTGCATGTCTCCAGAGGGCACGGTGTATCAGATCAAGATGTTAGCCTTCCACTGCGTTGATGCCTTTATATCAGCACAGCACACACACATTAAAATGTACAGACTAAGTTCATTAGAAATGCAATGTATCAATCATACGTCTTGAAACCGACAATGAAGACCTGCGCATGTGAAGAACGCGATCCAGAAGCAGAAGGTGGGTGCATGATCTCCTAGGTTTTTTTCCCCCGAGGGTAGATGATTGAACACTGACACAGAACTTAACGCCTCTTTTCATGGTGCTAATGCGCTTACAATACTACTGCCATAAGAGGACGGATTGAGCTCATTTCGGGAAGAAAATTGCAGGCACTAGAACTTTCTCAATTTTTCCGATAAGGGATTAGGTTTGATTCAATACTCATAATACACTGTGTTTTTGAATGTAAGTAGGCTACTTAGTGCAAACGTACGAACAAGGCAAATTTTGAATTTGGAGCTTTGTTCATTTGTATCCGTAGATTTGTTTCCAGTTCCGATCGTCAAAGACCACGCAACCACTTCTAATAATATCTCCGAGGTTTTGTTTTTGATAAGTGCGATGGAGATGAGCGCAGTTTTGACTGAATAGCGCCCCTTACGGTGAGAATTTACTAAGCAGCGCCCTCTGCACCGCGCGCAGGTGATCCGTCCGTGTCGCTGGCAGACGTGTCAGGCACCACAGCGTACCCGGATGTGACGGGATCGTTCCCAGGCACCACGTCCGGGAACGCCCCTTCCCGGACGGCCCGTTCGCGCCAGTGGGCGTACTCGTACTTCCGGCAAATGAGACCGAGGTAGATGAGATCAAAGAGTTGAACTCCCACGAGAACGAGGAAGAAGTATTGCATATGGCCGTCGTTGATTTCCGAGGTGTACCACGGACTTGCTATAATCATGTCAAAGAAAAAGAACAAAAAAGGAAGCGAGGACTTTTTACACGGGAAGTCTTCAATTGCTTTTAATTAAAAGGTCTATTAAATAGACCTTTTTTATTGTTTGTAACATTGAGCGCCATTTTGTATGGGCTGCCGCAAGCGCTATAAATTGTAGCCGTGGTTGGCAACATATTGTTCCACAGAAAGTCCTCATATAGCACCTCATTACAATCAAAAGAAGCAAGCACACTCTAAAAACTGTGATAAGCAATTGAACACAATCTTGCTATCACTTTGTAAACATGTTTAGAAGTTAAACATGACGTGTCATATTCCTAAACATCAATGTCCCATTGCTACACACTATCCATCAATACTCTATACATGTACACTGCAAAAACTGCGGTGTTAAATATACACCATTGGTATCTATAATAGGACCATCTGGTGTTACACTTTGCTGGTGTTATCTTATATAGATACCAAATGGTGTTAAAATAACACCACAGTTTTTGCAGTGTACATGTTTAGTATTTGAACATGTTTACAAACTGTAAACATGAAAGAAAGAAAGAAAGAAAGAAAAGAAAGCAAGAACGTGTTTAGAAAAGTGTAACACAGTTTTTGCAGTGCATGTTTAGGAATGTTTTGTAGCGTTTATTGATCATTTTGTATTTTCAACAATCAAATAATATTTTTGTTATCACTAATAAATATTCTTCATTTTTGCAGTGTTAATTGGACCTTCCACAGTTTGGCAACCCGTGGTTGGCAAAATGTGCCAACAACGCACGTCGGCGATAAAAAAGGTCCATTGACATTCATTGGTGCTCGTTAAGTATGGAGAAAATGGCGGGACTTACCATACGACATCGCATTGATGAGAAGTATAAGTATCTTGGCGAGGATATAGCTGCCGACTCCTGACATGAGTATATACAGACCGGTGGAGAAACCCTTGAGGTTATCAGGGCCTTCCAAATAGGCGAATTCTAGACCTGGAGTGCAGTTCAGAAAATATAACAAACCTGAAATCAGAAAATTATGTCGCCCAAAGTAGTCAATACTCACATCTTTAGAAAGCTGCGAATGATATTCAAAGTTTATCTTTCGGCTAGTTATAATTCTATAGAGTTATAAAATACGTACACGGCATATCTAATTGTAATGCATAAAGCGATATACATGTACACCACCTTATACCCATAAAATAGACGTGGTGTTAGCTACAAAAAAAATAAACCAAGATCGATGCATTAACAAAGTCAACGTAGGATTGTCGAGGTTGTCAGGAAAAATTACAGGTATTGTGATTTCATGTCCTGATAAGGTTTTAGAACTTAATCTGGTTCTAGAACCAGCAGTGCGAGGAGCCCGTAGAACCTTTACGGGAACCTTACCGGCGACTCGTACGAAGGCCTGAGCCAGCCCGCCGAACGTGAACTGCGGTACTAGCGTGAAGCAGCTGAGAGTGGACGCCTCGTACGTGGTGTTACCGACAGGGTTGGGGAAAGTTCCCCCATCAGCCATGACCACCTTGCGGTGGACCTCAACCAGACAGGCGGATAGGACGGACAGAAGACAAAAGAAGACACCAACACCTGGGGGAGAATCACTCATGTTGTAAGACTTACGAAATATAGATTGACTGCATTCAGCCGCCATCTTGGAGGTGTGTTTTGTTATGTTAATTCATTAACAATAAAGGCACACGAGGTCTGCTCATGCGTGTCCCTGTTGCACAAAACAACACACCTCCAAGCTGGCTGCGGTGCAAATGATCTATACAGCTACAACAACAATTTCGAGGCTATAATATCACGGATAAAAATGTTCAGATCAAAACTGGTGAAGCCAGACTTTTCAAAACTGAGAATGAACAAGAGAGGGCGCTGTGGCACTTGGCAACTATTACCCTGCGTGGGAGAACCTAGCACTTCAATTCGCTAGTGATCTGTCACAAACACGGTACCCTGTGGAGACATGGGTATTACTATAAGACTTTATACGTGTCCACAGGGCAATTTCTATAGATAAATAGTACTCTCCACAAGGTTATCACGAAATAGATATATGGATTTTACTCAAAACCTAGGAATTTCCAAGTCTGTCGCAAATTGAAGTATTTTATGTAAGGGTTATTAAGTCCGAATTATCGGCCCAGGAAATTAATTCTGGTTAAAATAGGAGCATTTTGAAACTACACTTTCAAACTCGAAAACTTTAGTACTCGAAAACAAAGAAATGACTCCACAAGGATACAAATTTCAGTCTGTGTGTACGTTCACCGTTTATAAAAGTTACGAGTACAACGGAAGGCGATCCTCCAACTATCTCCAGTCTTTTTGACATGTGCCTGCATGTGCCCGAACTAAAGAGGGCGTAATACAGGCCCAAAATTTAGACTGGTTACCGCTTTCATTATAAAACGAAGATGATGGAGGGACTGGGAGCCAGTGTTGCCAACATTTGGATAGAGGGCCCGTTATATTCTGATTTTTCCCATCAACAATCTGTATCTCTTGATGATCCATTTATGTTTTAAAATAATACATGTATCATTACGTTTTGTGAACAAAATATCATCAGCACATACCTATTCTGCGTAGAGGGGTGACCTTGACCCCCTTTTTCTCCAACCAGGGGTACAAATAGCAAAAGATGGGAGTAAATAGTAGAACCACCCCGGTAGAGTAGAGTTCAAAGGTCACATTAGGAAGGTGGACCGATTCACCAATATCACCGAGGTAAGGATTCAGCCTTTTGAACTGTTCGTAGTAAATTATTGTCATCTGAAGAAAAAACAGACACAAAAGTCATGAACTTTGTACATGTATTTAAAACACACGCAATGTGTCAACATCAACTTGTCCTAATTTCGTCTTGAGGAATGACATCCTTATAAAGGCATACATGCAGGAACATATACATTCATCACGGAAGTAATCTACTGAATTATTATCAAAAAACGCTTACTTTGATTAAAGATCAGTCCATTGACTGCTTTTTATAATAAAGAGTGTTATTTTCTTTAATAATAAAGAGTGCCATTGAAATCGTGTGTGCATGGTGATCAAATTAAACGTTGTGCATGGCTTTTCTCTGTTTTCTGGAAAAAAGTGTAGTTTCTACTGAGCTGAAACTTCAAAAGGTTAGGCTTTAAACATTCTTCTTTGGATTTTGAGCGGTATGATTACGGAAACGGAACACAATCCATGAAAAGCATATGATCATATTTGCCTTTAAACTAGAGATAAAATATTAATGGGTATGACTAATCAGTAAATCAACCTCACAGCTAATTCACTTCGATATCAGCATGTTTTGTAGTAAGAAAGGACAAAAGAAAAATCGGAATATACAGAATACTCATTAAAAAGAACAACAAAAGACAAACCACAATGATATGGATCATTCTACATGTATAATGAAGAATATTTCAACCAACAACAGCTTTAAATTAGAAAGGTAGAAAGCACTCAGAGAGCGCAAACCTCCACCAAGGCTGAACCATTCCCGCCATAATTATTATCAGTACACCCAATAGAAATACTCGCATATCCACTGGACTTCCATATTTTATTGTACATTCCCAACTCCTCCTTAGTATCAATGGTCGAGTCCATTGACCTGTTGGTTTCAACGGTTTCAATGCGCTCATAATAGACTGCACGCTGCGTTACCCACTCACACGTCTCTACACATAGCATATTCGCACACACAAAATGTGAAGAATCCTAAAAAAAAATCCTGCATCCAGACCCAGAGATCCGGATCGCTTCCAAATCTAATAGATTTGTACTTGTACCCAGGACCACCCCTATTAAAAAACAAAATTCATGAAAATCCGTCCACAACTTTTTGAGTTATCCTGTTAAGTAAGATTTGAGACTTTGCATGGTGGAGATACTAAACAATGAAAGGTTTGCGGAAACACCATGTGCGAATAATTTCTCAACTAAGAGAATGGTTCTGAAAAGAACCAGAGGTATAAAGTCGACGTTCCGGTCAGTATGCTCTGACCGAATCTCTCCTGAAGACGGTCAGAGCATACTGACCGGAACGTCGAGTTTATACCTCTGGTTCTTTTCAGAACCATTCTCTTAGTTGAGAAATTATTCGCATATGGTGTTTCCGCAAACCTTTCATTGTTTATCCTGTTAACAGACAAACCAACGCCGATGAAAACATAACCTCCTCGGCGGAGTTGACAACTTAAAAACATTTACAATATCGTGAAACTTACAAAATAGTAAACGATGGCGTAGATGGTGACAGTATGGAACGCTGGTAGCGTCTTCAGCAAGTGTTTGACTTGATCTACGTTTAGTCGGCAGTAACTGCCTCCGTGTTCTTGCTTGGCGTAGTCCAGCGTACCGTCCGGTCTCTCCCGGCTGCTGTCTGTCTCTCGTTCCTCCTGCTGCGAACTTATTACGCGGTTCCTGATACCCTGGTAGATGATCTTGAAGACCCTAAACAGAGCATCTCCTGAAAATTGGAGAATTTACGAGGGCTATGAATAATGTTGAAGGTCTGAAAGGAATATTGCCGTCTCGGCCAGTAACCTCAATCCTGCAAAATCCTCCAGCAATCACTATCAATATGTCGAGGCAGAGCCAGTGACATCCTGGAGCAGTGCGGAGGATTTCAAGTGCATTTTGTACAATATAGGACTAAATTTATGCACGGCTGAGCATAAACAACACATAATCATCATTGGGCGGCCGCAGCCAAGATGGATGCAACCAAACTCTTCCAGACTCTCTTGTCCGCCATGCATGGCCGTGGTGATGTCATCAACGTGCAGCACAAGGTCCGGCCAAAGACCCTGACACAGTGCATGCTCCAAAATCAGCCAAACATTTTTGCTATAATTCAATCTTCCAAATTCTCCATTTTGCAAAGAGGATTTGGGAAGGTTAGGGTTAAAGTATCTTTGCTGAAGAATAGTTTTGATATGCATTTTGGCAAAATTATATATTTTGGAAAATGTGCTTCGTTCGGTAAATCTTTTAAGGCCGCATCTTTTGTTAAGTGCTGGCTAAGCTCTTATAGAATAACAACTACATTACTCAACACGTTCATAAAGGCATATTGCCTTTATATTGGCTTCATTCTCATCCAAAACAAAGCTCATATCTCACGGTGTTCAACAACTCACTCTGTGGCTGCACTTCAACATAGTCGCTCCCGAGACACATGAGAACCACGATGCCAATGACAAGCGACACAGTCAGGATGGCAAAGCCGACACCGAAGTTGATCACTCTGTCCACGTAATCAGCTATCGGTAAGGCTATGGCTAGGCCTAATGTCGTTGACCAATAAAACCTAAAAATTGAGATTATAAAAAAAGTTCGACTTTAGTTTGTGAAGGCCTCCAATTGTGTATGAACTTCTTGAACAAGTAAATTGTGAGACTCGGGTGAACTTATGGCATGGCACCTTTAAAACTGATCTTATAAAATGGATTAGTAATAAGCCAGTTCGGTATTCCAACTGCGCATGTGCACATCAAGATTTGACGGTTTTTCTTTCGGGATCAACATTTCATCGTATGCGTGTAAAAGCATAGCGGGTACCAGCACAATTAAAGAGATCGTCGTGTTCTGAAGTAACATTTTGCAAAAAAAACCCCCCCAAAACCCGTATCTCCCATAGCATAGTGTGCATTTATCTGCTGCGTTTATCCCGAAAAAAAATCGTCGAATCTTGTTGCGCACCAGACTTTTTTGGAATACCGAGCTGGCTTATTCTAAGTATACACCAACAAAACACCTGTCATCATTGTTATCTGTTTTGAAATATTCACCAATTACAAGGCTTGGCACGGATTCTTGCCGATTTTCAAGACCAGACGTAACGTCCAGGAAAGTCCACTCCTTTTGCCTTGAGTATGCACTCAGACGAGGCAAGAGCTTAGCTGCGTTATGTTCTTTGGTGAATTTGATAATCTATGAAGAGACGTCAGGACGGATCAGCAGGTCAGGGAACCAGACTAAGACTCAATTGTCAAGGTGTCTTACCAGTGGAACAGCGTCCTGACTGCCTTCTCACCAGCCTGTTCGACTTGGCGGGCAGCGAAGGGTCCCACGTTGGCTCCGTACCCAGCGAAGCCCAGGAACATGACCGTGAAGCCGAAAATGAAGATGCCTCGCTTGGCTTCGATGGAGATGGAGCGAGCGAACCAGTTCTCGAAGGGGATGATGTCAAAAGTCAGCAGGAGCAATCCTTGAAGAAAGAGGAAAGAAATTTGGATTTAGAAATGTCATCAGAATAATATCCAAATCAATCGCCATGCAGTCATAAGCAATGGGCCTTAGTCACGAGTCGGCCATATTGAATTGAAAGTTAGGTAAAATCTTAATTTTTGGAACTTGCGAAGAGAAATGAAAGTAAATTAATTCATAATAAATTCCACTCGGCTTCAATTAAATATTTAAAATTTGTAATTAAACATTCCCCAATATTTAAAGCCATATAAAAAAACCCAGTAAAATAAGACTGCATTGTGCCTGCATAAATAGTCTGGCGACACCCCCTTCAACAGTTAACAATTAATGAAATACATTCAGGGAACTCAACAAAAAAGGCCAACTCGTGAATAAGGCCTATTGGGGGTTAATGTATTTTATCATGGTCAATTGGCATTTGTTGACATTAAATGACTTGTGATTGACTTGCGATCACCTTCGATGACTTGTGATGACTTGATCAAAGGTCTGAATTTTCAGCATTTTAATAATCGTGTCAATCACAAGTCGGGTAAGTTTGAACAGTGACAAGGGATTTTTTTTCGAGTCAAAACTTCTGAGCCTTGCTGCGAACTGCTCGGGTGATCCTGTGGGAACCTAAGCTCTTGACACCAAGCAGAGGGAGGCCAATCAAGACCGTGGTGAGGACGATGAAGAATGATGCAGGGGTTGAGACGACTGATGAGCTTGCTAGCTGCATGAACAGTCGAGATGTGTGGCGTGTGCGTCATCGCGCTCGTCTCAAGCAGCCACTTGGGTCGACAGAGTAGGTGAGTAAGTGACAAGGGAATAGACGGAGGGTTGACTTGTGATGACTTGCGATGACTTGTAATGACCTGTGATGACTTGTGATGACTTGTGATTGATTGTGATGACTTGTGATGACCTGTGATGAC
Organism: Patiria miniata; assembly: GCF_015706575.1. NCBI lineage: Eukaryota > Metazoa > Echinodermata > Asteroidea > Valvatida > Asterinidae > Patiria > Patiria miniata. The sequence continues at coordinate 1,550,023 of NW_024037062.1, forward strand.
TTGTGATGACTTGTGAATGATTGTGATTGACTTGTGATGACTTGTGACTGGCTTGTAATGATCTGTGATGACTTGTGATTGATTGTGATGACTTGTGATTGACTTGTGATTGACTTGTGATGACTTGTGACTGGCTTGTAATGACTTGCGATGACTAATTGCGATGACTTGTGATTGACTTGTGATGACTTGTGACTGGCTTGTGATGACTTGATCACAAATCTGAATTTCGACGCATATATAACCAAGCTAGTGAACGAAACAAGTTTACTTCTTACTCAGACTCACGACAGATAAGGTGCTAAAAGAGCCAGGACTTGAGTTAACTTTGATGCAGTCGAATAACCTATCAAAGCCCATGACAAAATATACATCGCTCAGTTGAAAAAAAAAGGTCTTTAGTTTTGTTATTAGGCAACTGATCAAAAAAAATATCGTCAGCGAATAGTTTTAAAATGGGCAAGTCATTTCGTCATTTTGCTGCCACATGGCCTCTCTGCAAACTACAAGTTTGGTAAATCTGTTCATTTTATCCAGAAATAAAAACCAGTAAAACACTCACCTGCTAGCGTCGTGAAGGCTCCAATTTTGATCATCTTGTATCTTCCCGCGTAAATATCGGCCAACAGCCCACCGAAAACCGGCAAGCAAGGCACCAGCGCCGCGTACACCTCGATCATCTTAGGCGCTCCTCCATCCACGTAGAACAACACCTCCGTGCAGTACAACACAATGTTCTCCTGGACGGCCAGGAAAGCGACTGAAATGAGACTCTGGAAGATCAGGATCTGCGTGTAGGCCCGACGGTGCAGCGGGTGGTCCGACTCCCAGTGGGCGTGGCTTTCCGAAGCGTGGGGGTTGGAGTTAGGGGCGTGGTGCTCAGGGGAGGAGTCGACCGAGGAGGAGTCTGTACCGCCATGATTGATGGAAGGCGTCTCCTTGGTAACAAGAGGGATACTCTCCTGTTTCTTCTTCGGATTAAGAACCATGTTGAATGCGACACTCTCTCTCTTTTGGGTCAAAGTTCAAGAGTCTCACAAAGATGTCCCATTCGTTTTGGAAGCTCAATTCTCCAGTTTCTGTGCATGCAAACTGGATGTAACCCTATCCAGGCATACGCTAAAACTAGATGACATGCAAAATGTTAAGATTGAAATACCTCGCGGAAAATGTACATCCAGATCATTGCAGAGTTCTACAGTTCTACAATTCACGTACGCCACAGGAAAACACACTTTGTGTCTGCATTGTGGTGAGTCAACACCAAGATGCAAAGCAATGCACTGCAAACACACAATATTTCTGCTCAGTCACGTTACTTTTTGTCATATCTAATATACCCCGTACTACCAGTAGAAGTTAAAATTCAACAGCACAAAGATATGCTGAATGACTTTATCGCATAGCCTGCGACACGCATGGAGTCTGACGAAGAACACACCATATACATTTCCAAAAGGCACACGCACAATTATCTGTTGATCAAAAGAATAAAACGAAGCTATTCACAAAATTGTTATTCCTCATAGTCCCGTACAAAAATGCACAAACCTATCGATCTGATAAATATCAAACCTGATCAATAAACAACACATGAGTCAAAAACAATGCACTCACTTACAAAAATATGCCGTCACGATATTGATTCTGAAGACCACGCCATATCATGAACCATTTCGCGCTGTCTGTACTCAACCATGATTATACGTCTATTCTATACACCGTTTCAATAACATCATTGTGTGATAATACCAGTGGCTCGGCAACTAACAAGCGCCAGTTATTGTTGTGAGAATAATGGCATTTATTCTGGAGGTCAAACGTCATGGGTGACAGATTTGGTTGTAAAATGCCACCGTACATAATACATGCGAAGTAGCAGCTTGTATTTTTGTGACTATTATAACTCGTCTATTCTAATTACTGTAGTTGCGTTTTCGTAGTTGCGTCATTAGCATAATACTTGGCAAGGCTGATGATAGCATTGCACGTGTTGTGATGTAATTGATTAATCGACCGGATATAACTATAATTACCATGGTTATTTTTGTCCTTTTTTAGTTTTTGATCATGAAGATATTAACATTTTGGAATTGATAGAGTAGTGGTTTTTTTGACAGATGTTGAAATGGGTGATAACAGTGTGGCCGCGGGGCGAATAGCTGGTGATATACTGATGGTGCATATTAAATTTAAGGACGGTGCAGATATTGACATTTTACGAAAAATAGACATCTGAAAAAAGGCAGCACTTTCTGATTAGCCTATAAAGAGGGCGAGTATGCTTCTAAAGCAAAAATAAACTACAAACTAAGCCTGAATGTGAAAATCAAAATTTGACAAAGTTCGACATGTTTGTGTACATGGTGGAAGTGTGGCCTTTATTTACGGAGGTAGTCCAGTAAATTGGCCACATTTTATGGGGCTAGTGATGAAGATGGTAGTCGTGAAGACAGATAGTGGTGATTTGGTGTCAGAGGTGATAACGGAACGTGTGGCAGCGGTGTGGTGACATGATAATTCATGATGTGGTGAGTGCGATAATGGTGATGAAACACACAACAAAGTACATGCAATGTAGTGTCCAGAATAGCGTTTATGTACAACGTTTGCCCTCAGCGTTTGTGTACAAAATCAAGAAAATTGTGAAAGTGTCTAACAAAATTGAATGATGTTTCTCAGTCCCATGCAGATTTATGTCTTTTCACTTGAACTTTTTTGGCAATGAGTGACCCAAGTGTATATATGAAAAAAAAGTGGCGTCAGGTTTAATACAACATTCTTTCTGGGCGATTTTCAAGTAATATCAGGACGCGTACGAACGGCATTAACTGCTGCCTCAATCGACACCATGAAGTATAGTGCTTAAAATTATTATCTGCTGAGGTCAAAAATGCACTGAGAGCTATTAAAGATAGTACACTCACCATTCCATATATGGGCAACTAACTTGTATGAAGCAAACTGGATTTCATCACGATCGTTAGCCGACTAACTTTCATACACAAGTTGGACATGACCACAATCGAACCATAATATGCCGTAACTGCAACATTTACAGTGCATAGGCTTTGCCCAACCCTTTTTGCTTCTTTCGACATTCACAATCTGCAAATTCTATAAAATCGTTCAGCCATGACGCCTCAAACGCAGGATTTACGGTACGGATTTTACGCACAAAAGAAACCTACCACGCACTCAAACCGGCTCACAAAAAAACCCCGACCCTATTACTGATTGTGTCCCTTTATATTTCTCCTTGAGATGAATGTTTGCAAACCTCAGCCTTCATGCTTCAAGCTCTACAAAAATACGGGTAGGTCTACACTTTCTGCTATATATAGGCCTAAGTATATGATAAGGAAATAATATACAGGGTGAAACCCAAATGTTGTGACCATTGTTTTAGGGAAGCTCTACATATTATAGCACTTTCAAAATCTAGGATATTAAAACCCCATTCTTAAGCTTTCTTTTAGCACAAGAACCATTCAAATCACTCATGTACTTTTCAAGTTACAGAATTTTAAACACAACCACCGTCCAAGGTTCTGTCCACGGATCACAAAAAAAGGTGTGCGTTCTCTCAGCAAAACGAAAACAATTCCACACACATCCCTATGTGATTTGCTTTCGTTTTGCTGAAAGAACACTGAACTTTTTGGTGATCCGTGGACAGAACCTTAAAACGGTGGTTGTGTTTAAAATTCTGTAACTTGAAAAGTACATGAGTGATTTGAATGATTCTTGTACTAAAAGAAAGCTTCTGAATTGGGCTTTCATATGCTAGATTGTGAAAGTGCTACATGCAGAACTTCACTAAAACAATAGTCCCGACATTTGGGTTTCGTTTTGTTTTTTTACTCACCCTGAATATGAGTGAAACGAATCACATGCTTGCAACATTTTTAGGGTGACATTTCTAATGCAATAGAGGACTATATAGATTTGCTTTGGTTTTGGCTTGGTTTGATTAATTTGATACTTACACAAAAATAGAAAAAATAGATAATACACATTGATACATTTAAACACGTAAAGACAAAGAACACAAGAAAATAAAGCACAATTAATTACAGTATACTACTAAAACAAAACAGGGCACAAAAATTGAAAAAAAATGTCTGCCAGCTCATAAAGCCACCGGCTTATGGGGTCGATCGACAGGCCAAAAGCAAAAACCTAAATAGCTCAAAGTATTCTCTTAAGAGGAATACACTCCAACACTGACATAAAGACAGCAAAATACAAGGTCCAAAACATAAAATCTATATTATAATATAATCAATTTAATCTAATCTAATTTGCTCATAATTATAGTTTGACAAATCATGCGGGTCCTAGTAATATTCCGTTCGGTGTAGGCGCGAGAGGCACCCTACAGCTGCTCGCCGAGAAAAACAAAAATTAAGATTCGTATTTATTGAAACTGTCCAAACCCATTGCGTGCACCTTCATATCCCCTGCAAAGTATACATAGGCCCTTTACACGCCACTTGCCCTAGTTAAATTTTTATACCAGCACAAATTCTTGAGCTAGGTCGACGGATTTGCGATGGAGCGATTGAGTCAAGTCTATGTTTTGTAGGGCAAATAGTACAATCGCAGATAATGACCGTGAGTCGTGCGTCACGTCGCAGATATGTCCCAGACTGCATTGCGAGCAGCCATTACATGTGTATGCATAGCTTACATTACGCATACCGCATGTGTACTTGTACATGTACATGTACAATTTGTACATGTAGTGTATGCATTATGTATACAAAATTCACAATGCATAGCGCCGCGCTAGCTTTTGCACAACACAATCGTAAAAGATAACTCGAAGCAGCGGCAGAGTCTAAAAATCCAATCGCAACATCATCCGAAATGGCCGCAGACAATCGAAATAACTCGCACGTCAGCAACTACGAGTTGATGGAGACCATTCGCAAGTACGAAGCGATCTACAACTCGACCGGGGAGTACCACAAAAATGGCAAAATGCTGAAGAAGGACGCTTGGGCGGCGGTGGCGGACGAGCTGAACATCGACATCGCGGAGGCGCAGAACAGATACGGCAACATACGGACTGTGTTCTCGCGGTATCTCAAGACGATCAGGCGGCAACAGACAGGAGGGGGCGGGCCCGGGACATACAGACTTGGGGAGGACGTCCCCATCAAAGATGGTTTTGAATATCTGAGATGGCTGATCGCTCACATTAAGCCAAGAAACTGCGTAGGGGAACAAGGTATGCCTATTAAAGTTGTGAAAAAAACTAAAGCCTAGCTCTGACGCAAACTTTAATTGACAGGCGCTCCATCCATGGGCTAGTCCTTCCTTGCTCTATGAGTCGAGGAGGCGGGGGGGGGGGGGGGGGGGGGGGGGGGGGGGGCGTGGGATGGGGGGGGGGCAGGGGGTGTACCAGATTTTATTATGCAAACAAGTAACAGTACATTATAAATGGCATATTATTATTTATAAAAGCAATTTTTGGGGGGGGGGGGGCTGATATGACAATGAAAGGGCAGTCACATTATGTAATTTTATGTACAGTACAGGGGTTGGATAGGGGTTGGGTGGTACTGGTAGTGGTTGTGCTAGAATATTTACCTATTTTTATTTATCGTTCAAAAATTGTATCATTATTTGCATTCCCCCCCCTTTTTAATCTATGAAATATATTTTTTGTTAATCTATGAAAGCAAGGCCGAGTATCTTACAAAGTACAAGCTTTGAAAATCTCCCCCACTCCTACATTGTTATTTCATATAGGCCTATTCCCGCAGAAATTCTATTGCAAAATAATATCCTGGCGTCTGGAAATAAAATCAGATCAAATTACCATCATTGCAGAACCCCTAGAATCTGATGAGGGAGAAGACACGGCTACGTGGTCTGGTGTCTTGATCACAGATGGATTTGAAGATTCAGGTAAAAGCTACATTTTTTTTAGAACCTTGCTATATTCTCTAAATTTGGCTTCATCCCTGGTTTTAAAGGGAATATACAACATTTGCAAACATCAAAAAATATTTTTACGAAATACCTTACTAGGATGTTGGTAAATGACAGTCTAAAGCATCCTGTAAAATTATGGCACCTGGTGTGAAGTCATTTTCAAGAAAATGGTAATTTTGTACACGTTTCCAGTGGTGGTCGGCCGACCACCGTTGGAAAAACCTAACTATTTTGCAACAAGTGCTCCAAATTTACCATTTTTAATTCAGTTCAAATTTTGTTTGCTATTGGTTACATATTCATGAATGGGTGCAGGCCAGCTAGACTTGTTCCGTACCTTACAATTTTCCGGCATCTGGAAATTGATCCATTTTATCTTAAGTGGAGTCAAGGAACCAGACTACTTGAACATTTTTGTTTTTCTTGGTTTTTCCAGCAGTTCGATCAAAAAACTTCAAACATGTCAGTGTAACAATATTTAATCTATTATACTAACCCCTCAAATAGTTCATTTCTGAAAGTTACAGCAAAAGCCAATGATGTACATTCCCTTTAAAATCATAGAATGGAAGGAATCTTTCTTTTTTAAAACCAAATTGGGAAAGAATGTTGCATCCAGATCCTGACGCCACTTTTTTTTCATATATCATCTCAATGAGGGTTAGTCATTGCAAAAATGTTGAAAAGACATAAATCTGGGACTGAGAAACATTTCCAATTCTGTTAGGAAATACTTTGAAAATATTTTTGACTCTCCATAGGCTTTCTACACAACTGCTGAATTGGCGTCTGGATACTACGTTCTTTCCCCAAATTGAATTATCCTAAAGTTTGGCTGTATATGGGCAATTCTTTGGTAACGGAATTACGGAATTTTGTCACTTTGTCAAGGATTATTCTTTACCAAGAAAATATGTTCTATGCTAGGCAACTAATCTAAACATGGAAAGGGAGCCAAGACCCAATAGAATTGATTGACCGCTAAAAAAAAAAAAATCCCACAAGATTTCCCTTTAAGGGGCGGAGCTTAATATCGGTAACGGAATTACGGACAGAGGACAAGCATATTTGAGTTCTCGCATAAATTAATAAAACTCTCTGAAAAAAAGTAAGACTGCTGCAAACTGCTTACTGACTGGATGGACCTGAAATATATAAATCTAAAAATTAATGTGGCCTGACGTTGCGAACTTAGCAAGTTCTTCTTCAGAGGCTAAAACAGAAATGACAGAGGTACATACATTAACATGGGGGTGCACACAAACATGCAGGGATGAAAGAAGAAACACAAAAGGAGGATTAGGTGGGAAAGGTGTGGAAACTGGAAGGATGCAGGGGAGGGTGGATGAGAGAACAAAGAAACAAAGGGACATGGCAAACCACAAGGGGTCTGGTATGAACAGGGGAGGGACCAGAAAGGGGAAGGATCAAAGGTCACAGGGAGTGTTAACGGACAAAAGAGTGTGGGAGTGAAGGGGGATTATGCGGGGGGGGGGGGGGGGGGGGGGGGGGGGGGGGGGGGGGACAGTATGGAGGTGGAAAGGGATGAAAGATGGGGGAAGATGGGTAAACACAAACAGAGAAGACCAGGTGGATTATCTGTAACAGAAGACAACGGAGGAAGAAAACGATTAATCATTTCCAAGTTGGATGTTGAGACCATGTGGTTGAATAGTTCGAAGACGATTCATCCACACTTTCTCTCTGCTGAGGCGAACTGAGTGCTTGCGATGCCCAAGAGATTCAATGCCCTGCAAAATCATATCAGAAATGGAGTGGTTAGGCAGGTTGAAGTGATGACCAACAGGGGTGTCTAGTTTCTTGGTGTTGACCGTTGACCGGTGGGCATAGAAACGCTTCTTGAGCGTATTCTTAGTCTCACCTACATACTGCACTCCACAGACCCTGCAAGAAATGAGATATATGACATTAGGGGTGTTACAGGTGATGTTACCAATGGTTCTGTGGGTAGTGACAGAAGAGTGGCCAGAAAAGGAGTCAGACTCCTGGATATGAATCTGGCAGACAACACATCTGGAACTACATTTGAAAGTACCATGCTGGGTGGGAGGGGATGCATCTAAGGATGGAACTTCAGCTCGAACAATCAAGTCCCGTAGATTTCGAGGACGCCTGTAAGCCAATGTGGGGCCGTTGGGGATGGCGCGGGCAAGGCGATCTGAAGTATGGAGGATGTGATGATTGTCATTAGTGATTTTGCGAAGGGGAGGGAGATTGGGGTGAAACGTGGTAACCAAGGGAATCATGGGTTTGGCCATGGCATCAGGGGCCTTTCCCATGAGAGCTAGATTTCTGGGGATAGCTTTAGCTCTGGCAATGGCACGATGAACTTGGCGAGAGCTGTGACCCCTGGCCACCAATTTGTTCCTCAGTATCTGTGTATGGCGGGAGAAATCGGAATCATTAGAACAAATTCTTCTGAGTCTGAGTGCCTGGCTAAACGCTATGCCAGTTTTGCAGTGCCTGGGGTGACAGCTGGAGGAGTGGAGGTACTGGTGGGTGTCTGTGGGTTTGGAATACAGGTCAGTGGTTAGTGAGTTGCCTTGCTTGCGGATGGTGACATCCAGAAAGTGGGTTTGGTGGGTTTGGTGAGCCGAGAACTCCGATGTGAATTTGATGGTTCTGTGGCATAGCGTTTAGCCAGGCACTCAGACTCAGAAGAATTTGTTCTAATGATTCCGATTTCTCCCGCCATACACAGATACTGAGGAACAAATTGGTGGCCAGGGGTCACAGCTCTCGCCAAGTTCATCGTGCCATTGCCAGAGCTAAAGCTATCCCCAGAAATCTAGCTCTCATGGGAAAGGCCCCTGATGCCATGGCCAAACCCATGATTCCCTTGGTTACCACGTTTCACCCCAATCTCCCTCCCCTTCGCAAAATCACTAATGACAATCATCACATCCTCCATACTTCAGATCGCCTTGCCCGCGCCATCCCCAACGGCCCCACATTGGCTTACAGGCGTCCTCGAAATCTACGGGACTTGATTGTTCGAGCTGAAGTTCCATCCTTAGATGCATCCCCTCCCACCCAGCATGGTACATGTACTTTCAAATGTAGTTCCAGATGTGTTGTCTGCCAGATTCATATCCAGGAGTCTGACTCCTTTTCTGGCCACTCTTCTGTCACTACCCACAGAACCATTGGTAACATCACCTGTAACACCCCTAATGTCATATATCTCATTTCTTGCAGGGTCTGTGGAGTGCAGTATGTAGGTGAGACTAAGAATACGCTCAAGAAGCGTTTCTATGCCCACCGGTCAACGGTCAACACCAAGAAACTAGACACCCCTGTTGGTCATCACTTCAACCTGCCTAACCACTCCATTTCTGATATGATTTTGCAGGGCATTGAATCTCTTGGGCATCGCAAGGACTCAGTTCGCCTCAGCAGAGAGAAAGTGTGGATGAATCGTCTTCGAACTATTCAACCACATGGTCTCAACATCCAACTTGGAAATGATTAATCGTTTTCTTCCTCCGTTGTCTTCTGTTACAGATAATCCACCTGGTCTTCTCTGTTTGTGTTTACCCATCTTCCCCCATCTTTCATCCCTTTCCACCTCCATACTGTCCCCCCCCCCCCCCCCGCATAATCCCCCTTCACTCCCACACTCTTTTGTCCATTAACACTCCCTGTGACCTTTGATCCTTCCCCTTTCTGGTCCCTCCCCTGTTCATACCAGACCCCTTGTGGTTTGCCATGTCCCTTTGTTTCTTTGTTCTCTCATCCACCCTCCCCTGCATCCTTCCAGTTTCCACACCTTTCCCACCTAATCCTCCTTTTGTGTTTCTTCTTTCATCCCTGCATGTTTGTGTGCACCCCCATGTTAATGTATGTACCTCTGTCATTTCTGTTTTAGCCTCTGAAGAAGAACTTGCTAAGTTCGCAACGTCAGGCCACATTAATTTTTAGATTTAAAACTCTCTGAAGTTTGGAAATTTTAAAATTGGACACTTCCTGTTATTTGTAGAGTTCAGGGGTGTTGTTAACTACAATGCAGAACAAAGTTGAAAAAATAATCACTCTTTTCATAATTTGCATTTTAATCACGGTAACGGAATTACGCCTGGGCGGTAACGGAATTACGCCATAGGTTTACATGTAATAGGTAAATGCACTACATTAACATTGAATTCAATATAAACTCATCACAATGCAAATTTTAGAAGTTTATAAAATTAGCAGATCAAAATGTAAATGTAGGCCTAAACATGTCTGGGCTTCATTTTTTAGGTCAAAGGTCAAGGTCAAATGAAAGCAGTCTGGTGATGGCTGCATTGCCTGTTAGCAATGACGTATATTTTTTTTTTACCGAAAATCGAATTTTACTATGAACATTTGTATTATCGTATTTCACTAGTTTATCGTGGAAAATACAATAAAACTGAACTGGTTGGCATCTCTGAGCAAGGGAAGATGTTAAGTTATGCCAAGTAGAACATGTAGAAGTACAAGTACAGTCTAGTACTCAACTTTCATATACATGTACTTGTTGTCGAATATATTTTCTGTGGGTACCAGACAATGGCTTTGGCAACACATATTTAAAGGGAATGTACATCATTGGCTTTTGCTGTAATTTTCAGAAGTGAACTATTTGAGGGGTTAGTATAATAGATCAAATATTGTTACATTGACATGTTTGAAGTTTTGTGTTCGAAAATGCTGGAAAAATCAAGAAAAACAAAACTGTTCAGGTAGTTTGGTTCCTTGACTCCACTAAAGGTAATATTGGTCAATTTATAAATGCCTAAAAATTGGAGGGTAAGGGAACCAGACTAGCTGGCCTACACCCGTTCATGAACATGTAACAAATACCTGGTAGCAAACAAAATTTGTAATGGAAAAAGTGTAAAGTTGGAGCAGTAGTTGAAAAATAGTTAGGTTTTTCCAACTGTGGTCGGCCGACCACTTTTGGAAATGTATACAAAAATATCATTTTCTTGAAAATTACTTCATACCAGGTGTCATAATTTTACAGGATGCTTAAGACTGTCATTTACCAACATCCTAGTAAGGTATTTCGTAAAAACTTGGTAGTTTTATTTTCTGATGTTTGCAAATGTTGTATATTCCCTTTAAGCATCCAAACAACTATTAGCATTTTTTAAATAGTAAAAAAAGAAAAAGTAAAAGTAAAAAAATCAATGGAACACCTGATTATTTTTAATTGTATAATAGCAAATTAAAGAGGGAAATGATTTAACAAGTAATTTAGTATTTAAAGTTATTGTCCAAGGTTACATGCAAATCTCCTATTTAATATGTCATGTACATAATCTGGAGGAAATGTGCATACTTTGTGCATGCGTAATTCCGTTACCGTAATTCTGTTACCGTTTCGTAATTCCGTTACCACTTGGAAAAATGCCAAGAAATTACTATTTTAAAGTTTTTATTTTTCATTTATGTTTGTAGTAGGGTCTTTTCTCAACATACATGATTTGAAGGGAAAAAACAAGAAAATTTGTGAAATAAGTAACTTTTGCCATTTTTTCGGTAACGGAATTACGTGGTAATTTTGACATTTTTAAATGAAGGCCTACACTATATATATATATATATATTTATATTTTTAATTTTTTTAATGACCCTGAGTAATGTTAGTAACTTGTAACATCATAAAATAAATCAAATCTTTCCCTATAATTCAGAAAGTAATACATACACAAAATTTTATTTTTTTACCAAATCTGAACGTTTTTAATCATAAATTGCAAAAATCACTGTTTTTACCAGAAATATGTATTTTTTTTCAACTTCGTTTGTTGAACTGAATTCCCCATTTAATTGAGGTCTGGAAAAAGTACAAAAAAGGTTTAATATGTAAATATTTATTTTTGACATTTTTTGCTCTCCCATGGAGAATTGCCCATATTTGTTGGGATTGTACGTCTCTGAAGCAGCAGATGTGTCTCTCGACAGGTCAGGGGTTTGATTCTTAAGATGGCGGAGATGAAAAGAAATCCAAAGTTTCAAACACTTACTTAAAAACCTGCATTTTGGAATTAGGTCTGGTTCCCTGACTTCAACAGTGGCATGTGAATGTAACATGTTAAGATCTCCATGATGAAACAATCCATTATTATTCTTTACTCTCTTTGTAACCTTCCAGTATCTGGCCATGCCGAGGGGAATAGCATCATCCAAGCAATGAGCCTCGCTCCAAGTCCAAGCCACGCGGCCCCCAGGGCAACAAAGCGCACTTTTCACTCCTCCCCGTCATCGATGAAGAAATACGTGAAGTCAAAGGCCAAGCGTCCCATGCTGGCGGCCGTGAACTCACCCAGGAGAGTCGCGGATGAAAACAGAGGCAGTTCAAACACTCACGATGAAGACATGATGTTCTGTATGAGTCTGGTGCCTAAGATGCGCAGACTGCCGGAGCGGTACAAAACCGCAGCCCAACTCCGGATTCTGCAGGTCGTCTGCGACTTTGAGAGTGCGGACAGTGTGCCCATGTCGCAGTTGTCTGCGCAGACGGCCGTTGTTTTTCCAAGCCAGGGCGGGACTTGGCAACCGCAAGGGGTTGCAATCACACAGGGTTCGGATACCCAACCTTCATCTCTTCAGCAGTGATGGACCACATGCAACTCAAGTCAAACAGATGTGCCCCTCCCCCCCCTGCAACCCCAACCTGCCCCCCAACCCACACACACAAGTGTTGGGGAATTGGGGACTCTATTGTCCTCTATTTCTCAATATACAAATATTGAGTGGCTCAGCTTGGGATGGGAGGAATATTATCGCAAGGTAAAAATTGGGACTTTTCCATTTCACGAGGCGAAGCCGAGTGAATTGGAAAAGTCCAGATTTTGCCGAGCGATAATATTCCTCCCATTTCACAATTTAAAGTTGCTCAATATTTGTTTTATATAACTGACATATAGATCCTTGTCATTTGATGTATATGAACTTTTATTTCAATAAAAACTGGAGGAAAATGTATTTCTCTCTTCCAAACCACCCCTTCACAAAAATGTTTGAACCCAACGCTGTAGCGCTGCTCTTTGGAACAATACGCGCTACGCGCAACGCTGAACGCGCACACCAGCATGCATTTACTCACAAATACCGCGTCATGGAACAAGGATGATCCTAACTGTTCAATAGTATTTCCCATTCTCCATGGGCGGATAGTACTTTTTGAGCCGCGGCGTGAATGGGAGCAATAACGAATGTCACGTGATGTGAGTTCCACCAATCAAATGACAAGGATCTGTATGTCGGTTATATAATGTCCCCTATTGAATGAAAAAAACAAACCTACACGCACCGACTGAAATGAATAACTGGCCTTTTGAAAAGCAGTCTTTAATTTTATGTTGGAATGGATGTTTTTTTTTTAACCCAGGGGCATGTGTGTCTGAAGGGAGGGGTAGGGTAGTCCCCCCCCCCCCCCCCTCCGCACAAAACCATCATGATGTTTTTCCAAATCATGCTTTTTGGGGTTAAACATGAACTGCAATCCTGTGGAAGTTTTTGTTGTATACATGTATTGATAATTTTTGTATGTACCGTACCCATTTTATGATTTTACGCTGACTACACACATAACGCAGCCTACTGTCTCTCAAAGACTGGAATCTCTTCCTGAGAAAATTTTCAAATTCTGCTTCCATCTAAGATCTGCCTAGACACACGTTGAAGGCATCACAGGTGAAATGTTTTTGAACATGTACCTTTTAAACCGTTTTTTTTAAACTTGCGTAATAGCTGGGTGTTAGTTTAATGTGTGGGAATGCGTATCATTACTAATGTACAGGTATTATTAAACCAATTGTGAATCTGTATTCAAAGCTTGAAACAAAGTGAGTGTGTTGAATTAGTTATCAGTCCAAGAAGCAAAATTTGCAGACCACAAACCCCAAAATTTCTGAAAAGATTGAGTCAGATCGAACACAGAGCAAGTCATAAAATAATATTTACCTTTAAAAACTGCAATAAAGATATTTCTGTTGTGAATTATATGCACAACAGAATTTCATATCAACAAAAACATCTCAATTAAGAAAATATAAATGGCAGATATCCATGTAGTCATAAAACAACACAAGACCTTTGAAACCTCCAAGTAAACATTTTTACGATAATTCACAAAAGAACGTCTGGCCATCAAAAAATATCCTAAACCATCTGGCATCCATGTACTCTTTTTTTTTTCCTTTTTAAGCCCCGGTGCAACCATCTACTTGCCTCTTTTCACCATGTTATGTGTTACCATCTGTATCAGTTTTTTTACGGAATTAATTCATTTCAGCAAAAAATTTGTTAATAATTTATCGTCATAAAATGCACCAGCGGTAGATATCGTTTTTGGAAGTTGAACCGAGTGACATATGGCGTAGTTACACTTTGGCGCTTATACCATTTGATACTGATGTGAATGATAATAACGGTATTTATATTGCGCAAAATGCATAAACATAATGTTCTAATGCGCATAATGAAAGTTGATAGGACTATCAGTACAAAACAGCAAATATGCCATAAGCATGTATACATGTATTAAATGCCGTGATCAGGTGACACCGTACGTCATTACAGGGTACATGCAATTAATTTTTCTTATAAGGAACACATTTTGTGCAACTTTCTACTCCTCTGAAATGTATGAAAACAATTAAACATCCTTTTTTTTTTAATAGTAAATTTGATTGGAAAGTGCATCAAGTTCTTTAAACATTTGAGATTTTCCATGCTTTTCCGGACAACTGAGGGCGCTGTTGCTGTGATGTTATTTCAGGATGCATTCTTCAGTTTAAGGGGGTTTCTGTTCAAATTGTGAACCCAAACGAAATTGCTCAGTGAATACATTTGCGAGAAAAGTTTAATCATTGGCTTACTGCCATGCACACAACTAATCACAAAAGAAAAGACATTTGACGACAGCAAAACGTCAGAAATTCTGGCAACTTTCAAAGCCTAAATTGCTGTAACATTGAGGTATCTGCCTGAAATGACATCACACTTTTGCTCATGAGTATGGAAATTTGCATTAGCATAAAACCAAACAGACACCAAAATGCCTTTGAAAGTGGCAAAACGAAAATTGAAAATAAAGTTAAATGGGACACAAAGGTGTGTTTTCAAGGATTGCGTTACAAATTGTCCATTGTATGCCCTTTAAGTAAGGTTTTGTGAGTTGAAGACGATCTGATGCTTTGGTAGAGGGCGCAATCAGCTATAGGCGCTAGATGAGAATAGACCACAGACATGATAAACACAATAGACCCCCTTATAATGGAGATCAATGGTTTTGCCCATACTTTTTCAAATCACGATTATCGCGCACGACTGGCGGTCTATATGCGTTTATATGTCTGTGATATAGACCGGTTTCGTTGTGCGCCCTCACTGAACTTGGCGGCAGTTTTTGTTAATTACTTGGAGTGACAATGAATGTACATAGTGTCTTCTCGTGCGTATATAACACGGGAACAAAAACCTGCCCTCAGATGCGACGTCGGATGGACGGGGTCTATCTAATGATCCAACTGCATGTATTAATTTCCCATATTATTAAATGTGGAGATGATGTAGCGTGAATTTAGGACTCTGTGAAATGCGGACTCATTAGTGACCGGTGCACGTGAGGGGGTTAAAAGGTCGATGAGAAGATTTTGTTTTCATTATTTATTTATTTATTTATTTTTTTACTTAGGAACACATTTAGTGCAACTTTCTACTCCACATAAATGTATGCAAACAATTTGACATCCCTTTTTGGTTAATTTTATTGAAAAGTGCACCTCTTTAGACATTTAAAATTGGCCATGCTTATCCGAAAAAAATGAGGGCGCTGACTCTTCCAGTTTAGGGGTTTCTGTTCAAATTGTGAAGCAAAGAAGTTGCTCATTGAAAAAAATTGTAAGAAAAGTTTGCTCATTGGCTTACTGCCATGTACTAACACAACGAATCACCACACAAAAAAACAACGGTCACAGGAAAATATTCAAAATTCTGGCAACTTGTTGTGGTGCTGCAATAGCTGTAACGTTGAGGTTTCTGTCTGAAATGACATCACATTTTTGCTCATGAATATGGATTTTTGCATTAGCATAAAAACCAAAAAGGCACCAAGATACCCGTGAAAATGGCAAAACGAAGGTAAAATGGGACACAAAGATACATTTTCAAGGATTGTATTAAAGGGACTATACAACATTTGCAAACATCGAAAAATAAAACTACCAGGTTTTTACGAAATACCTTACTAGGATGTTGGTAAATGACAGTCTAAAGCATCCTGTAAAATTATGGCACCTGGTGTGAAGTCATTTTCAAGACAATGGTATTTTTGTATACATGTCCAACGGTGGTCGGCCGACCACCGTTGGAAAAACCTATTTAGCAACTACTGCTCAAAATCTACCATTTTTTTCAGTCCCAATTTTGTGTGCTATTGGTTACATGTCCATGAACGGGTGTAGGTCGGCTAGACTGGTTCCCTAACCTTACAATTTCACGGCATCTATAAATGGATCCAATTTGTCTTTAGTGGAGTCAGGGAACCAGACTACTTGAACATTTTTGTTTTTCTTGGTTTTTCCAGCATTTTCGAACACAAAACTTCAAACATGTCAGTGTAACAATATTTGATCTATTATACTAACCCCTCAAATAGATCATTTCTGAAAATTGCAGCAAAAGCCAATGATGTACATTCCCTTTAAAACAAATTGCATTGCATGGAGCCTTCAATAACATGTCAAACGAGTTCAGATTTCATAGTAGTCGCTTTCTTTGACAGCTAGCGGTACTTTCCCCATAAATTCCAGTTACCACCGGGCTTCCGCCTCCACACGCACTGAACGGATCCTGGCAATAGCCTGGCCATTTGGAAATAGAATGGAGCTATTCACCCTTACATTTGGCTGCCGAAAGGTAAGTGAACTTTCTAAACCTGAAACCTTTAAGTTAACCTTGGGTTTGATCATTCAATTTCTAAACTCGAAAACCCACATGCGAGATCTTTCTAGGAAAAGTCTCAATAGCGTTCCTTAATTTGTTGACTCATGAGCAAGAAAACAGATTCACCGGCATCCTTGAAAAGAAATCTATGACTCATTGCGTCATGCAAGTGAACGGTAGTCTACATAATATCACAGAGCAGCAGGGCCAATATCAATATCAGTTCATTGCCAGAACTGTACTGTGCTGATGGCATGCCTCTGGCAGTGGGTGACCCAAGGACACAGCTCCAGCTCAACAGCACTTCTAAGAAATAGGCCAAGACATCCTGGTGGTATTGGGCAGTCTCCAAGATGAATGTCCGGGATGTGTTGTTCTTGCAGCAACGGGGATTTCATGGGAAGCAAGTTTCATATCGTGTTTACTCCGTTCTTTAGTGAAGGATGATTTTAAAGAGCAGTATGTTATTTCATACACCGATTTTTACTTTTCCACAAACTGAACTCTGCAATCACGTTTTTATACCATGTAAAGATGTACCCAACCTACAAAATTAATAACACTGGGCAGCTTCCATTTTAAAGGACCGATGACATACATTTTCCTTGGGAACATGATATTTTGTGCATCTTTCTCCTCCTCTTAAATATATAAACTAAGTTGATATGACATCCCTTTTTGGTTAAATTTTTGAAAAATGCACTTTTTATTTCAAACATTAAAGATTTTCCATGCTTTTGACGTCATTTTAGAAAGACCTTTTTTAGAGGATTTCTGTTCAAATTGTGAACCCAAAATGTATTCTTTGAAAACAATTAGGGCAAACAGTTTGCTAATTGGCTTACTGTCATTACTGAAACAACAACGATCAACCAAAGAAAAGAACATTTACGACAGCAAAGTATCCAAAATTGGCAAATTGTTGGGCTGAAATAGCTGTATTACTATTAGTGAGCTTTCTGTCTGGATGGAATGACATCACCTATTTGCTCAGGAATAAGGAAATTGGCATATTAGCATAAAAACCAAAAAGGCAACAAAATGCCCTTAATAATGGCAAAATTAATAATAATTATATGTCAAGAATCCTAATAATAATTGATTAATCAGTCCAAAATGCGTCTCACACAATTTGCTTAATTGCTCGTTAGTTTGAGATGTTTAGCTGGTCTAAGTTCGCCAGGTCAAAAAAGCTAGGTCAAAAGGACTCGAACACAATATCCTGCAGAATGCTTGAAATTCTACTTAAACCATTTCTCTAAAACGGGTGGGCGCAGAGCAAGTACTAAATCACCCAGCTGGTTATAAATTGTTATGGCATGATTTAGAGATTTATATCGTTACAAATGTATTCATTCGGAGTTCCCCTGAATTGTTCGATTCGTAATCCCACCATGGGACCATGGGGTAAGACAAACCGTCTGACTTTAAGTACAGGCAGGGGGCCGGGGATTTGAAGCTTGGGGGGGGGGGGGGGTGAAGAAACTATACAGTGGCTCCACGCACTAGCTTGCGTGTTATACTTTCCAGGAAGTTAGTCATATAGCTAGAGTGACGTCATTCAGAGTCAACAAAGTGTTTGATCTTACGACCGTGACATCAAAATCTGGCTGCCAAGTGTACTTTAGGGTGTAAGGTGCAAGGCGACATGTGTGTGGATCAAGCCTCAGTAGAGAAGGCAGACCTTGTGTCATGCGGCAAATTCATAAATACACATGCACAGTGCAGCTTTTCCCCACTTTAATATTAAAGGGTCCGTGCAATGAATTGGTGGGAACACAACTTTCTAACCCTCTTAAAATGTTTGAAATTCACTTGAAATCCCTTTTTGGTTATATCTATTCAAAAGTGCATTTCCATGCTGACCTGGACAACAGAGGGCGCCGTTGCTGTGATGTCAAGACACTGTTCGGTTGAGCCTGGGGTCTTTCTGTTGAAATTGTGAACCAAACAATTTGCTCATTGAAAACAGTCGTGAGACACGTTTGCTCAATGGCATGCTGCCATGTACATTAACGAATTACATTAACGAATCACCAACGAAAAGAAACTCTGCCACAGCAAAGTATCCAACACAATTAATTCTGATAACGTGTGTTGCAGAAATAGCTGTAACATTGAGGCTTCTGCCTAAAAATAATGGCATCACAATTGCTCATATGGAAATTTACATTTTGCGTAAAAAAAACAAAAAGGCACCAATACCCTTGAAAATGGCAAAATGAAAATTTAAAATAGCGTTAAAATGGGACACAAAGGTGCATTTTCAACCATTGCAATAAGAACACAACAACACTGGATGGCCCTTTAATTAAACCACTTCTATTTCAAGAGAATATACATTCAGTGAAGAACAAAAAA
This sequence comes from Patiria miniata, assembly GCF_015706575.1. Taxonomy (NCBI): domain Eukaryota; kingdom Metazoa; phylum Echinodermata; class Asteroidea; order Valvatida; family Asterinidae; genus Patiria; species Patiria miniata. Next base: position 1,569,274 of record NW_024037062.1, read on the forward strand.
GTTTCCCGAAAATTGGCATCAGGTGACATCCAAGAAAGATCGAGAATATCATGAATAAGCAGAAGTTGGATGGATACCATCGTAAGATTTGTTTGTCTGTAAATGGCACGGAGCACCTCTGATAAAAAGCGATTACATAACTTTGAAGATACCACCATTGACAGACGGACTAAACACAAACATTAAGTCGCGAACTCGTGATAACCTGTTATATCTTGCACTCAGTGGACCCTGCATGTGGTTCATGTAATGATGAAACATGATAATGACGCTCTGAAAAAAAGTCACCGGGACCATGCATGGACGAAGAAATTAAATATATGCACGGAGATGGATCAACAAAATTTCCAAGGAATCGCTCTTTAATTGTTTGAGCACAGTCTGTTGACGGCTTGTGAATCTTGCCGCATTAACTCGGGGCTTTTGATCGAACTTGTTTACGACCGGGGTTATCCCCTTTGAACTTGCCCGCTACAACCTCTACGCGTGTTAAGTAAACAATCTTTAGTGGATCCAGCATATAAATCCTTCCAAACAGCTGTTCTGTACACTCTTAAATCCGGTTTACGTCATATAATACAGCAAGGAACAGAGTCATGTAGTGTTAAAAAAGTAGTACATGTACCAGCATTCCTGTGCATGTAAAAGCGCATGACTGCCAAACCTTTTGAAATCTGTGATAAAAAGCACGTATAATCAATAAGCTAAGGCACTGATGAACATAAACAAAATCTAGGATTTGTCTTCTTCGAAACATGGAGGTAGGAAACAGTTCGAAACACCAGACATCACTTTAACGTCACCCACAGAGACAGTGATCACGCGCTTAGATCCAATCACGGCAACCCACAAGGGGGCCGACCTCTAAGCTCGTGCGCGCCCCCTGATTGGTTAACAGTGACCCCTGGTACCCGGTCAACAGCTGTTTTATCTGAACAGACTACGCGGGGGCAGAGTAGAGCGTATAGTATAAAAAACAGTGGGCTTTGGTTCCTTATCATTTTATTACTAAGTCACTGAGGGAGGAGTTTGTCTACAAAGATGGCCCTCCGAACCCTGCTGCTGTTGTTTTCGCTCGTCGGATGCGGTAAGTTATCAAATTCTTCTGTGCACAGTTTTACATTTTGTGGTGAAAGAAAAGTGGATGAATTCTTTCCTGTATTAAGTATCAGTCTATATTAGATGTGAAAGTATGTGCTCCAGTATATTGTTTCCGATTCTCTAATGTTCATGGCTGTAAAAATCTGGGGAAAAAAGGATGTGTTATGTAGTTTTCCTTCCTTCATGTTTTCCTTCTTATCCTTATGTTGTTGATATGTACATATGCATGTATTGTGAAACATGCTTCTTGTTCCTTTCAGAATCGTGAACATTTAATTGGGTACATGCGTCTGTTCTATGACGGACCAATTTTGTGAAGGTGTTTGTTGTTCAGTGTAGATTTAATGTTTTCAGCATGTGTTCGTGTCAAATGCACCCCACTCCACCTTTTCCAGGCAACCTCAGGTATCGTTTGCTTTATAATGATGGAATTGTATCTCGTGACTCGACTGCGAGTAGTGCGCAAGAAATTGCACCCGTATATACCGCCGATGCTAGACATGCAATGCATGTAGAGCCATAGAGAAAAAATACGTATCACTTGCTTTTTAATGAGCGATTTGACCAAAATACTTGCTTGTTTGCCGCAACTGCTTGAAGTTTGTCAGTTCAATGTGGACATTTTGGAGTAGTATTGATCTTTTGGCATGTTTATCTTAATTAGTTAAAGGCATAATTATGTTACACGTCAAAGAATATAATGCCGTGTTTGGAATGTCGTATGTGCAATGTAGCATGGAGGTAGAATTCTACCTCCTTGCTCTATGAATGTAGTAAGCCAAAGGAGATCTGAACAATGATTCAACAAACTTCAACTATAGAAAATCTTTGTAGCACTGCCTCTCAACCAATCTAGTTCTGTGCCTGTTTTGGGAAGAGTATGAGTCGTTTACTTCAAGTTCAAGACAACTCAGACAAGACCAAAAAAAAAACCCAGTACATTATCAACGACCTACTAGTAATAAGACAACGAAAACATATAATAACCACATGTTACCCAACATGTCTCGGGTAATTGCCACCTGATGTGCCCCATTGTTTTCTTGTTATCGGGTCTGGCGATGCCTGCTGATTTGGAGCTTGTTTACCGTTGAAGGATTTCTCTTTGTTTTTCTCAGCACCGATAAGGCTGCTTGCTTGTGCATAGCGCTCTATGGTTTGTGTAAGTTGTGTGCCAACACGCTCCGTAATCATGCATGATCGATAAGCTGCACTGAGGCCTTGGAGAATACATTTGAACCGTAGTGTAACTGCAAAACTCATTTTGATTTCAAGTGAGCCGAACATGGACTAACCATGGACAGACCAAGGGCGGATCCAGAACACAATTTTGGGAGGGGCCAAAAAAAAATTTGGTCCCCCCCCAAAAAAGTGGGTCTCAAAAATTACGGCGTGGGGTTCGGGGCCCGTGAGGGCCCCGAAAAATTTTTGGATTCTAGATGCTCTGTGGTGCGATCTGAGGCAATTTCTGACCACTTTAACCAATTTTTTTTGAGGAAAAGATGGTGGTGTACTCATTGCCTGCCTTTATTGCGATGTCACATTAAAAAAAAAAAAAATTGGTTTCGTTTTGGGGGGGGCCATGGCCCCCTTTGGCCCCCCCTGGATCCGCCCTTGGGACAGACAACCTTGCCTCTCCAAAAGTAGGGCGCATTCTGTGACCCATAATTTTGTTTACCCCGTACTCAGGCTTTCTCGGGCTTACGTCAATAAACAAAGTTTGCCTAAAGCAACAACAGCTGGAAGATTTTGTGGAAAAACCTCGCAAACTTTCCCAAGTGGTTCCTAGCAGCAGGGACTCTTAATTAAGGTACCAGATATCTGAAGTCAGTCAGTAAAATCACAAGTATAGGAGCCCTACAGGGATAAATTATAACTAGGAAGGCTGTCACAATTCATTTGAATGTCTCGTCAGTTGAGACTTGCAAGACTTGTGCCACTTGTGATTGACAGTCTGAACCTTATGTTTGGACTTTGGAGTTGGAGTATGAGTAGCTAAATGAACACTGATTAAATGTTAAGGCTCTACGATTCATGTAGTTTCTTGGAATTGGGAATAACAATTCGCTAACATTTATGAAGCTTTTGTAAAAAAGAAAATGTGTTTCAAGTGCTAAATTTTTGATGTGCGATTTTTTGTAGGGGCGGTCGGGAAACCACGGAAGAAAATCAGTGCTACTGTATAAAATGCTTTGAAAAATGTCAAGATTAATTCTTTGTTCTACCAAAATGTGGATTTTATGACCGGAATTTCCGGAAATTGTACATGCATCCCAGAAAGAAAGTATGTAAATTAATTGTCACCCCAACTGCTTTAGGAAATAGCCCATGCAAGCCAGTTATGTTTATAGAGGACGTAAAGTTCACAGAAAATTTGCTGTCAGACACAGCATGGAGGTAGTCACTGTCTGAACTTCCGAACGTGCAATTACATTAACAAAACGTCTGCGGTGTTTCCTTGGATTTGGCCACCGTTGAACTTGAAGAATCGTGACCGGGTCAGAAGTTTATGGTTTGTCTGTTTATCTGTGTGGTTTATCTGAGACCTATGTGTAGGGTAAATAACACGAAAAATGTTCACAAGTATGTGAATGGGGACAATGTTTACCAAAATGAAACGCATAATGCAGTTTCCATATTAATTTTAGCTTGGGATAGCAGCTGAACAATTCATCATCTCTCTCCGTTAGTCCGTTTCCGTTAGTTAGTTAGTAACAAACTTTGGCATTGTCTATTGCTCCTACATATTTCGACCAACCAAACTTTGTCAAAAGTAGTAGCCTAGCCCCAACATGTCACGTGGCCAAACTGGGGTCAAAGGTCATCATCATGGGGTCACTGGGGTAAAAACCTGATTTTTTTAAAGACTCAAAACACTACTTCCAGAAATTACATGGCACAAATCACGTGCCTCATGCATGCGCATTGGTTTATGGTTGAGGTCAGTGTCATTCAACCATGGAGGAAGGAACATGATCAGTGTGAACACGAAGTCGTTGCCCCGCAGCTTCCGAGATATTTCTGATCTAGCTTGATCATTTATTAGTAAGGAGAAAATGAAATGCAATTCGCAAGTGAAATCGAACGTAAAATTCTCACCCTTGCACAATAAGTATTCCTTTCGGTACAGCATCTTCATACTGAGTAATGGTTTTCGCAGAGTTGAACTTGCAACTACTTCCCAAGTGAACTCAGAAGTTCACGGAATGATCAAACTTGGTACCAAGCGAACTTTAAGTTCAAAGGAAATTGCCAGGGCCAAAATCGATGTTGTCGTGGGTTGAAAAGTACTGCTGGTTTTTGAACCATTGTCTATAAACTCTGAGAAACTGTTAGAAAAATAATTGTTCGAAGCCACCTGTTTCCTGTGAGGTATTTCCTATGCGCAGGTGCACGTGACATGTGTGCAGCTGTCTTGACAAAACCTTTTTTGGCTTTTATCCAAGTTTGAAGGAGATACTTTCTTTTGTTCAAGTATTGGATAAGATCCATTCGAGTTCCATATATAAGTTTGACGGCCTGCGATCGATAATGAAAGATATAAGCATGTCCTTTTTCAATGACATTTTCTTGCGTGGAATGGATAGCGTGCGACGAACTAGCAGGCGTTCACATCCGGTGAGGCTGTTTTTTTGAGTGCAAAAGTGGCGTGACCGACAAACGAAACCCATTGTTCAACTGTGATGACGAACAACAAAACTGTTCCAAAGGTTATCCCAACGAGACGTTGATTGAATTTCGCAAGTCTCTACTGTCTTTAGCTGTTGGCTTATTTTCATAAATCATTTTCACTTTTCCTTTCAGTCCGATACAATAGAGATTTTACATGTGATTCGTGGGTCTGAAATACATGCATATATACGAAACTCGCATTGGAAACTAAAACAAGGAAAGATAAAAGTAACAATTATTAAAAAAATAATAAATGAAAAGTGAAAACAACAATCCCCACCCTGCAAAGAATACGCTCCAAAATAATGAAAACATGAAAATAAGGTTACCCCAGAAACGAAACGAAGGAAACATATACATGTACATGCATGTAAATCATCTATATCGTAGAACAATATTGATAGACTTGTACAAGATAAACAAGAAGATAAAATGTTTTAAAAGTAAAAAAATGCAGCCTCAGCAAAGGTGCAATTATGCAGCTGTGTTTTGATAACTTCGAACAATAAATCCTTATTTGTTTACAGATCTTGCTACCATGGAATGTCTAAACTCATGCTATATCGATAACCACTGGCGGTCGGCTATCATACAAACAAAACCAATTTTCTCAAAACAATTTGACTGAAATCTTATCTGTGTTTTTTATACATAGAAATATGTTGATTTCCTTGGCATTTGTAACTTCAGTCGGGAAAAATATTCTCCTCTGTTGCAAAGATTTCCTTGGCATTTGTGACTTCAGTTGGGAAAAATATTCTCCTCTGTTATGTTGCAAAGAAAACCGACATTTAACCTCCACAGGAATGTGATGTTTGTACTCAGGTCAAAGGGCACTTACTGAATTATTAGACTTGCTCAAGTCGGTGTTTGGAGAAAGAACAAAAAAGCAAATTCAATGTGTAGACGTTCTCGTAGCCCTATGGCAGTAAACGCGGAGCAGCCATGTAAATTCCACTTCTGCTGCCTGGGCAGCCTGGTCTGGTTCCCTTTCTTGCCCCGGCGAGAATTATGGAATTATGGTACCAGTCTATCTTCATGCTTGATGTTGGGATGCAAAGCGCCCTCTGTAGATAGTGTAATAAACCAATACATCGCCCCATCACCCAGCCTCGACTCCATGGTCGTGTGTAAGATCGCGCAAGGCATGATGGGAAACAACATGGCGCAGCAAGATTGTACCCATGGAAACGAGGTTGCCCATCACCTGACCTAAAGCAATACAGTACATGTTATTTTTTGGGATATCATTGCAGGCCTGTGTTGGAGGCGGCACATCCCGGATGTGCGGGAGGACTGGCCTGTCATGCCCAGGCCTGGGATGGAGGTTGAGAAGTCTGAAGCCAATCCCATCCTCTGCGAGGTCTGCGAAGTGTTGGTCGAGGAAGCGCAGTCACTGCTGGGAAATGACTCCAAGAAGGTGCGTTTCTCTAATATCTTTTCCAATAACAGCAGAGGGCGCTATATGAACAACTAAGAGTGGAAAACTGTATGGCATTATGGAATGAAGTTTGGTTGGCTGTTGGCCTACTCCGAAGAAAACGTAGACGCGGGGCGCTGTAGCCTAAGTGCGCAAACACTTTTTCGTTTGCAGCAACAAAAGTGCTCAAAATCTGAAGGCGGTTGCTTAGCAACCAACCTGACGAAGTTTTAGCTCAGTGAATGCTGTAAACATGTATTTTGAGAAAACACGATATCCTATAGATCACAATTTCAATTCAAAAGTTGCCGACACATATTTTGAATTGCGCCCTCTCGTAACACAATCCCGAAATCAGCAATGGGCACATGATTCTCGTGAGCCGATTGTAGTTACACACTCAACCGGCATATAATGGTAACCGTGCCCTCCTGGCGTCGTGTCAACGCTTGCACCCATTCACGGATTCGCCCAACTACAAACGGACGTTTCCAAAAAATGTGTCTCGTTGGAAAGGACCTCTCTTGTGATTGTTTTCTTCAAAATGACACCATACCAGAAGGAATCATTTCTCAGGGAGTTTAGTGTCATTAAATATCTTTCAACCAAGTAAGCTTTTTTTTTTACCATAATTAATTCGGTTAGGCCTACTTTTTGAATAGTTGCAAATGGTCCATTCTACTTTTAAGACGCAAAATTTGACGAAGAGTTCGGACCTCATCCAGGTGTGCGAAATGTACTGAGCTTTAAACCAGTCCATTTCAGGGCCTGAAATAGTAAACAGCATTACGTGACGCTCGATTTCGGTAAATGGTCTGGCCCCGTAGCACAAAACTGTCCTAAAAAAAAAAAGGAATACCGATGGAAGTCCGTCTTAAAATTATCTTAATTTCTTACTTTAAATGAATACCTCACAGGTTATCGCCTTGTTGGATGAAGTCTGTGCACTGTTGCCAGCTCCTTACAACGCCACCTGCAAAGAGTACGTGGACGAATGGACACCAATTATCATCGACTTCCTTGAGAATCAGGTACGATTCTTTCCCAATCCAATTTCCTTTTTGTACAAAAGAAAGAAAGCCCTTTTCCTATTCAAGTTTGTTCTCGGTTAATGCATAAAGATTTCTCGAGGCATGGAACCTCTAAAACAACTGATTTTTTTTGCTGCAGGTAGCATCTCAACAAATCATCATGTCTCTCCGTTACTTAGTTAGTTAGCTAGTTAGTTAAATAGTTAGTTAGTTAGTTGGGGAGTTAGTTAGTTAGTTAGTTAGTTAGTAACAAACGTTGACATTGTCTATTGCTCCTACATAATTTTGACCGATTTCAACTAAACTTTGTCAAAAGTATCAGTAGCCCAGCCCCAACATGTCACATGACCAATCTGGGGTCAAAGGTCATCATTGGCTCACTGGGGTTTAAAAACCTGATATTTTTAAAACTCAAAACACTGCTCCTTCCAGAAATTACATGGCACAATCACGTGACTCATGCATGAACACGAATTCGTGGCCCGCAGCTTCCGAGATCCGATCGACCATATTTTTAATCATTCTAAATTCTGGCGCTGTAACTCATGGGCTGCCTTTAAGTTCACAAAGTCACGTGTAATAGACCTTTATTGATATGTTTTTTTTTATAAATAAATAATAGTATTTTAATTTCTAATTCTGTATTTCATTTGCATTGAGATTTAATCATAAATATAATCCTTTCGTTAAATATTACATCGTTTATTTTATTAACTTTAGAAAGTCTTCGTCACGAAAGTTTCATCAATGATGATATAAAAAACATACATTTCTGCAGGCTTTTCATCCTCTCGTGTGGACCTATACATGGGAGTCCAAGGTTTGATTTTTGATAATGTTTTTTCTATCTTCTTTTTTTACGACTTCCAGACTCCGGAGGAGGTTTGTCAAGACCTGACGCTCTGCAGCGCGGCTGCAGTCACTCGCCCCGAGACTCCCCGCCTCGGCTTCGGTCATCTGATGCGCTACCTCCATAAGTCCTTCAAGAAAAGCTTCAACAAACTGAGTACGTGAAGCACACCATACAATGCCATTAAGCCAATTTAGATTTAAAAAAGGAAAAATGGACAAATAAAAGTTTCCCAATTTAAAGTTGGTTTATTCCTGCTTTTTCAAATTTTCGATTTTCTTTTCCGAACGAAATTTAGAGGAATATAATGTCCTGTAACATATAAATTTGCTTGTTTGTTTTTGCAGGCCTTTATACAGTTTTAAAAATGCATTTTAAATGGCGCGCTCTAGTTCAGAAATTGTGCACACTATTCAGAAATCAGAATCAGGCATGCAACTTTTCCTGGGATCCGCTGATTTCCTCTTTTTTAATTCCCTAAGTGTGCCATTAAAATAGAAAAACACTGCACAAAGTCTTAATAAGATTTGAATTTCCTCTTTTTTTTGGTGACTTCCCAGTTGCATGCCTGTAGAACGAATTAGCAGCGTCCCGCTCTTAATTCAAAAGTTACAATTAATTGATTTCTTGTCATGTGCCGATTTTTTCGTGCGATGTCTCATTTGAAAGCTCATAACTGATGTATAATGCTAGAAAATTATCAATTCAGTTTCAAAATCTACTTTTCAAGGTGCCACACCCAGGAAGCACGTAAACACCCACTTTAATCAATTACTATGTACATGTACATAATTATTATCGTTTATTTATTAAATGATTTGATACATCAGATACATTTATAAATGAAACACAATTTGACCGTCTCAAAGTAACTATACCTTTTTGTAGTCTTAATTCGATAATATTTGTTGAAAGTTCTTCAAATTTCTATTGTCTTTGTAACTATCGCACGTTTTTGTAATTAGCAGCATAATCTGTTCATGAACTTGTAACTTACTTCAAAATATTCATATCTGTCAGTGTCAATGAGTGCGCTTCATAATAAAACCTTTAATTTAAAACTCCTTTACGCGGGAAAGCTAACGTTCTTGCGAAAAGGAACTTGTTCAGAAAGAGAGCTAATGAAATTCAAATTCACGTTCATCTGGAAACAAGTGGGAATATCTTATAAGGAAGAGAAAGCGAACGTATACGCTGAACTAATGAAGATATTAGTGTTTACATTAAATGATATAATTTTGTTTAATTTCTTTCGTCCATGCAGTGATCAGAAATGCCCTGGGAAACAACTTCTTGTGCGATGGGTGTAATGAGGTCGTTACTTTGCTGCATGATGAACTGACCAACCAACAAATTCTGGTAAGTGGACCTCTTTTTGTTTCTCGCGGCTAAACTGATGCGATGATAATGTTTTAACTAATCATCCATTGTGAGGATTGAGATGGGAGAAGTTTGATCTTACTTTGCGTCGCGTCGTGGTACAAGCAGGCCCGTCGCCAGCCCTGAGCGTCTGGGGCCATACCAACTAGGGGGACCACTACTATACCAGGCCCCCATTGGCAACGGGCCTGGCTACAAGTATTGTTTGACTTGTAAATAAACATCTGAATTATATGTTTGTGCAGGACGAACTGGCAACACTGCTAGCAGAGGGTTGCTCCCTGTGCCCAGTTGAGGCTCAGTGCCGGGCCTACTTCCAGAATTTACCCGCCGAAATTGCGGCATTTGCGGATCAGTATCTGGTGAGTAACAAAGTACCAAAGTTATGCTTCCATGAACATAACCGAAATTTATTCAAGAGCCAGGCATTCTGAATCAAAAGCGAGGTGAAACATCGGTATTGTTTGGAACTTAAGGCGGGTTGGGAAAAAGAATGATTAAGCACGCAAATGAAACTTAACCTTATCTCGAAGATGATGAGAAATTTATCGTTTAAAAAGGTATGTGTTTTTTTGTTGTTGTAAAATTCAATAATACTTTCGTAAGAGAGGTGTATTTAGGCCTACTTGAACCAACAAAATTTGCTGAAAATAAGTTTCCATAAAATGAAAAATTAAAAGAGAATTGACTATTAATGCTTCCTGTACTCAACTGAGATATATTTTTTTCAGAGCTGTCGTTTCGTTAAAACTCATTTATATATTGAATTTGATCTTTTCCCCGGAATTTATTGAAGCTCTGTAATGTGGATATCGTGACTGAAACAAATCTTTGTTTGATTTTTGGCCCTTAATTCTTTTCTAGAACAATCAAACCTGCAAGATCATCGGCCTTTGCACAAGTGGTCGGGACAACCCCTTCAACATGTTCAGCCGTCTGTTCCCGGGCCTCATTCCTGACAACTTCGACGGGGATTTCATCTCCGGCCGCCCCTGGTCCCGACCCCGACCCCGTCCCCGCCCCAACACCGGGCCGGAGCCGAGACGCCACCCGTACAGACCGTACTGGGACCGGCATGACGGAGAACGCCGCCACAATCACAGCTCCGAGGAGCCGGACATGGACGGACCCGACAAGGGCCGCCGCCACGACTGGCACCATCACCCACACTCCGGCTCCCGCCCCGAGCCCCGTGAGCACCCCGACCGTCCGGATCATCACGAGCCCCACGACCGCCCACATCACCGTCCCGATGGCCGTGATCGCCCCCACCATGGACCCCACCATCATCCCGACAGAGACATGCCCCGTCCGGACATCCGACCCTGGTGGAAGCCTGACATGAGGCCGTACAGACCCTGGGGTAACAAACCAGCCCTCCCCGAAGAGCCGATGATTCCCGAAGTTGAAGTTCCCGACACTGAAATCCCTGACTTGGAGATCCCAATCAATGACGAAATCCCAAATGTCGAAATCCCCGTCAATGTCGAGGTCCCAGAATTCGAAATTCCCAATGTCGAAGTCCCCGGCGTTGACTTCCATCCAGACCCCAGGAATCCCTTCGGCCCTAGGCCCAACCGACAAGGCAGCAGCTCAGGCCCCCGTAGAAACACCTGGCAGAAGCCTGACTTGGCCAACCGTAAGGGTGCATCGCCAGCCAAGCCTTTCTGGCCAAACAGGGGAAACAGGAAACAGCGATCCGCAGTCCGCATCAATACTATCATCAATACTGGTAAGTACACCAACAACTTGGCCCATAAACTGCAATCCTTTAACGGTCAGCGCCAGATACAGACCGGAATCAAGGTACATTACAGGTTCAATGTATAATGTTGCACTGAATAGACCTTTATCATGCTCCCACCATTTCAGTCATGTTCCCTGTTTCCCATAACAGTACTGAATGATATTTTTTGTGCAAAAAGGAATCAGACTATTTTCCCTTCCAGTCTCGCTTTGGTTACGTTGATTTGAATGGGGAAAAATCAAGATGGCCGCAACATGATAATGGTCTATGGTAGGACAGTTTTCGCATGCAATGCAGAATCACCGGTGGTAGCTAGATAAGTGCGAATTGTCCGATATATGCAGTGCAACACGAGGCAACACAGCGGTGATAAAAACCTCATGACAACCTTTCTGTTTTACATTGTACCACTAGTACATACACTGTATAATGAAACCGTCCTTCTTTTTAAATGAAATTTCAGCAGACTTTGACCAGGCTAACACCTTTGATGTCGAACCGACGAACGAGCCAATGGAAAAACCCACGATGGAGCCAGTGCAGGTACCAATCTTTACTTCAAATAACACAACTACGTGTATGTACACATAATATGCAAATCGCCTCTGCATTCGCATCGACGAGGGCGCTCTAAATAGAAAATAACAACTCTTGAGGGCGTAATTTCGCTTGTGCGCGCGCATTGATCAGAACAATGTTAAACAATACATGTATTGAAGAAGAAAAGTAGCGGTTAGAAGAAAAGTGGTAGTTCTGTCAAAGAAACTACAAAACATGCCACAAAACATGTAGCTTGGTTAGTCGAAACGTTGAGACTAAAGACAAGTTCTTTTAGAACTGAAAGCAGGACTGTTCTTATCAGAACAAAAACTACTTAGTGAAAGTTGATAATAAGCAGGACAAGTTTTTTTTTAGAACTAAATATCTTCTAAGCAGTAGTTATTACCACATGGTGTTACCGCAAACCGAAACGATAGCTTGGTTTTGTTATAAATCTTAGGATTAGGCTATGTTCATGGATATAATATTATGTTTTGATGTGTTTTTTTTGCAGTTCTCTTGGCAGTGCGATGTTTGTGAGTACGAGGTTGAAATACTCCAGAAGTACATGGAAGACAATAAGGTACGTATCCATTCTTGCCAAGTACCGTTTCTAAATCGACCCATGAAATTTTCCACCATGCTTCAGTCCTACGACAAAATATTATTATTATAAATATGGAAATTTGCACATGTGAATATTCATGTTTCTTTTTTTAATTCTTGATTAACAGGACGCCATCAACGCGAAACTGCTTTCTCTTGCTGCTTTGTTCTGTGACCGACTTCCTGCTACCAGTACTGCTGAGGTAAGCTGAAAGCTCATGGCTTTAAAATAGAACGTTGTCATGCGGCGGCCATCTTGATTTTATTGTCAAGTTCCCTTTTGCACAAAAAACATCATTCAATATTGTTATTGGATCATTATTAAGGTCTATTACCTTTACCATTAAACATTACCACCAAACATTACCACCAAGGAGGTAATGTATTCACCGGCGTTGGTTTGTCTGTTGACACGATAAATGAAAAAGTTATGGACCGATTTTCATGAAACCTTTATTTAGAGGTGGTCCTTGGTACAAGTACAAATCGATTAGATTTTGGAAGTGGTCCAGATCTGTGTCTGAATGCAGGATTTTTTAAAGGATTTTTCACCCATGGGAAACTGTCACCCTGTGGGAGCGTGGGACTGACCCCGTTATCCTGTATGCCTTATCACCCACCTAATCTAACCACACAAGTCAACGGACTAGACCATTTCATACAACGGGGGAGTAGAAAGGTTCGACCAACACAGGCATATATGTAAACTACAATTTTTTTGAGTTTGAGGATTTGTTTTAGAAACCACATTGTGCATTGGTGCTGTGTGTAACAGTGGGAAATTGTTTAGCCTTGATGGAGGTACCGTTTTCGCTCTCTGAGTGTCTTCTTTAGTTTAATGAGAAATTAATTATTTGAAAAATTCAGTAAATATTGAAGATCTCCAAAATTTAAAATACAGTTTAGAGAAATATAGAGGAAACAATCACTAAGTCGTCACCTTATCAAGCCCCAGTTAAAAAATAAAATGTATTCACCGTTTTTATTTTGAAACCTCAAAGAGTTGTTCCTTACACAACCTCCCTCCTTTTTCTCGCCAGTGCAAGACTGAGGTTGCAGATCTGCTGCCCCCTATCGTCGACATGATCATCGATACCTACCTGACCCCGAGCACCGTGTGCAGCGCCCTCAAGGCCTGCTAGATAGTACACCGGGCGTTATCATCAGACAGGGCCTCCGATTGGTCAAGAAAAGGTGCCAACAGGCACCTGTAACCATTGAGGAGTGAGCTTGGTTTCGTGTGTGAACTGATCGTTACAAGTACAATTTTTTAAACAGTAAGATTATAAGACCTTTCATAGTAATCGAAGGTTGATTTTACACGGATGACTCGGATTATTGGATTACACAGACAATTCTGAGAAACATATATTTTATTGCAGATAATTAATTCAAAATAGTCTAACCTTCACCTCTTTTGTAAAAATTATTATGTTTTTTTATTATTAAAAACTCACTGGACTCCAATTTACAATAGATATACATTGCACACGCATAATACCAAAATTAATGACAGCACATTGTACTAACAGTCTATACGTTACTTAGTGTCTTTTGGGTGTAGTCTGTGACTGAGATAGTCTGGTACCTATGGTGCAGTTACAAGTGCAGCAACAATCTAACATCACTACAGGGAACTAGCCTTTACTACACTTTATCTTCATTTCCTTTGTCCATTCCACTTCAAGACATCAGCCGAATGGAGTTCGATCTTCCACGTAACTATCTCATCTATTTGCACTAAACTTATACAGCTTTCACATAAACTTCATAATGGGTTTTTGTAAGAAATTGACCCACGTCATTAAGGTGCCTTACAATTGTTTTATAAGTAGGTCGGAACCAAAAGGCCAACAGTTATATTTTTGAACATTTTCCACCTTTGTATTACATGTTTACCAAACTTTGTATTAATTTGATAAAATAAAACTGAAGCAAAATGATATAATTCGAATTGTATGCTGCATGATCATTGAACTGCTTATGCGGCTGCTGCTCACAGCATCGAATATTCAACAAAGAAACTTACATGGCGTCGCCGAGAGCGGTACAACCATCACTGCGGTATATGTACATCGTATAGACTTCATACACATTTCAGATTGTAAGAAAGTAGCAAGGGAATCGGACTTATTTTTGCTTGTCCTGTTATAGAAGTCAATTGAAAGGCCTTTAGCAATAACTTATGCAAAGCTAGTCTGAGCGAGGGAATAGTGTTTGAAATGCAATCACATGAAGTTATTTTATTTGTTTATTGCATGCCCGAGGATAGAACTGAAATTGCGGTGCATTCTAGCCTTAGGTTTGGTAATTTTGGTGAAAGCCCCCCAGGATGGATTATGCCCAAAGAATGAACGACAATTCACAGTGTATTTCTCACTATAAACTGTGCCACGAACAACTACATGATTGTATACCTCCTGTAGTCAGAACCCTATAACAAATTGCCTTCATCTGAAAGCACAGTGTATCAAATTTCCTGCAAAAACATCTTTATTTGTACAGAAGATGGACATTTTTTTTTCTAGTATCGGGTTTCCGAGTTTCGCGTGCTACATGTATATTGGAAATACCGTTCATCTCCTATAGTGCTCGACCCAAGTAGTATGTGTGTGAAGGTTTACCGGAAGTAATTACATGTACGGTAATCCTAAGTATCCTAAGACAATCGCAGACTGAAATGTGTGGCATTGCGGTTCGATCGGGTGATGCTACGCTCGCAGATATTCTACATGTGATTTTAGAAAACACAAAGGTCTATAAGTCAGTTACGTGTATATAAAACAAATATTGAATGGCTTTGAAATTGTGAAATGGGAGGAATGTTATCGCTCGGTATAATCTGGACTTTTCCATTTCACTCGGCTTCACCTTGTGAAATGGACAGGTCCAAATTTTACCTTGCGATAATATTCCTCCCTTTCCACTCTGAGCCACTCAATAGTTTTTTAACGCTGAATATAAACGCAAAGTTCTTTTTACAGTATAGCATGGCTGCTAATCGCAGGCAGTTTACCGAATGTCTCCGAAACCCATCCGATTTTGCCTGAATCCGTGACGTCTCGATCGGTAAATCCAGCCGAGTCAAATTAAACAAATTTGCAAACATCCGTTGGCGGGAATTTTGATTGCATTATCGTGTTTTACCTGAGCTTTCATAACACGCAGGTGTAAAAACAATACGCCATTAGAGGGGAATATTTAGCACAATCAAAAAGAAGAACTCTAGATGCTTTTTTGTTATCCCCTGTGAAATTCGATTCAGGTGAGGATAGGATATTTTGATAAGCTGGGGAGTTTGATCGAGGATTGTGTTGTGTGAGTCTCAAATGGGTTCACGCGCACTGTCGGTGACTTGGCGACGGGTTGGTTTCGGGGTTTTGAACCCCGAACACAAAAGAGCAAAAAGAAAATGATTAAAAAAAAACCCGAAGAGGTCTGATGGCAGTTTTAGCTTAAATTAATTTTAACAGTGAAAAAAAATGTTCCCGTACAAAAACAGGAAAGGTTATTAAATTGTTCTCTTCGGCCGAATGTCTGCGTATTGACCACAGTCTGTAAATGTTTTACTGATACGTGTATTCAGCCATGCATGAAAAGGATACAGCCTTTCTTTGTGACTGCCCCAAAACGCTACCAATACAATGCTCAGAATAGGCCTTTCGCTATCAACACAATATCAACAATGGGCCTCTGGACAATGAAGGAAATAAAAAGAACAACAGAACATGACATCAATTAAATGGAATTACATAACTTGAAACTGAATTTATAGATAAGGTTCACATTTTCACTGTCCTGTTCAGGTTCTTGCTTGTTTAATTTCGTCCGTATTTTAAAACATTTCTGCGCACTGTCCGGCCGAGCGTGAGCCAGCCGTACCGCTGGAAAGTGTTCTCCCAATTGACCTACCATGTCTTGTACCCTATACCTGTTTCATAAAACGTTCTGACCATCAAGGCCCTTTGGACAGCACTAAACTGTGGCCTTGCCATTTACGCTTGGTCTTGCAGTGTGCTGGCCATAACGTTAAATATCCCTTTACAAATAATTAGAAAACATTGTGTTGGTTGTGTTTTTTTGGCAGTCACAAAGAAAGGCCTGCATCTTTTCATGCATAGCTGAATATCAGTGAAACTTTTACAGACAGACCGAATCTTGGCCGAAGAAAAAAACATTGGTAACCTTTTCCGTTTTTGCGGGAGACAAGAACGTATCCAAGGGACATACTTTACCTTGCATAGTAAACATTATACACAATGTGTATTTTGAACAGCGCCCCCTCGATGCCCCCGGTCCTAAAGAACATTTCTGTAACCTTCCGTTCTTGCCCTTCGTCAGACTGAAGCTGGAACGAAGCAGGATATTTTAAGCCATGTCCGTTCCGCAGGCGAATTCCTCAGACGTATTTAAAAAATGATGAGAATAGCTCCCGGAAGAATTAGATTGACGAGATTATTCAAAGGCCGCTTTGGCCTATCAACTTTCTTGAAAACGCACTTACAGATTTAAATTGCGAGGGCGCTTCTCTTTCTAATCCGCATGCTTCCCTGAATCTAGGCATTCATCCGTGGCACTTTTGTGTTATGGAATTTCCGTAAGAACGGAATATGTCACTGAACCTCGGGTTTTTTTTTTCCTCAGCAACTAAAAGTCCGAGAAATTGCCAAACAATCTCCGCCGGAACTGGCGGATCAGCTATTTTTAAAAAACCGAAGTACGTCATGTAAGTTTAAATAAACACGTGTGACTCATAACTTGGGGGTCTGTTCCTTGCTCTATGGAAACCTGACGAGAGAGAGTCTGACGTGTCTGACAGGAAGGGTTATTTTGACAGATGCCCTGCGAACGATCCGTGAATTGACGCAGAATCGCTTCTTCTTTTTTTGAAAGCGCGGCGGGGGAGTAAAAGAGCATCGCCGAAAGGTTCAAACCTGAAACGTGGATTCGCTCTATTAACTCTATGACCGGGGTAAGTGCGTGAGTGCGGATGGCCCGATGTGCGGCCGGAAAATCTGGACCAAGTTCACCCAGCTTGGCGTACTTTTCGCCTCGTACTTCGCATACTGAAATAGCGTGTTCTCGTTTTGGGTTTTTTTCAGGAAGAAGGAGCTATAACGAGTTACATAAAAACATGGAATATGATACTGTTTTTGACATTAGTTTTCCACTACGGGCACATACTGCAACATATTAGACAAACGAATGATATGGAACTGAAATTTCAACGTTTCCAACATGAAGTGATAAGACGTCCTTTTAAAAACGCGACGGGCAGCACCGTGATTAGATCGAACGAGCTACTCCAAACATGGAATTTGATACCGTTGTTGACATTAATGTCCTCAGATGACACTTATACTGCAGGCCTATCCTAAAAACGAATCATATCGACAAAAAAAACCCTGAAATTAAAACCGTCTTCATATCAAGGAGTAATAACTAAGACATCTTTTTAAAACAGTCAGTATTGGCACACAC
The DNA here is from genome assembly GCF_015706575.1 of Patiria miniata. Taxonomy (NCBI): domain Eukaryota; kingdom Metazoa; phylum Echinodermata; class Asteroidea; order Valvatida; family Asterinidae; genus Patiria; species Patiria miniata. The sequence continues at coordinate 1,587,102 of NW_024037062.1, forward strand.
CATCAGAATTACTAATTTCTAAAGCTAATAAACGAAAAGGCGTATACAACTTATTCTAAGAATTACACCGTAAATGTTTAGTATAAGAATTATCACAAAAACGTTATGAAAGGGATACTAATGGATTTACTGAATGGTTATTAATGCATAGAAATATGTTTTTGGCCTTGTCGTCAAGGTGACCTATATTGGTGGAGGGAGCAAGGGGGCTTGAAAACAAAACAAGGTGAACCTCGTCAAACTGGTACCAGAATCAGGTGTGGCGTGAAGTTAGGTTTTATGAAATACGGACTCATTGGTGGTATTGCGCATGCTCATGCATATATAACTGTGAGAGGGACCGATCACGTGAGAGGGTTTGACCAATAAAAGAAAAAGGAGTCCGATGTTCCCAGGAGTCCGATTTTCACATCACACCGGCACAAATTTCCATTCAAATTCTTCAGAATGGCTTTTCACTGGAAATTGTTTTATACATCTGGTCTACCGTGTCTATTGGCAGGAATTATAGCCCGTTCATTTGCACTACTACTACAAGGTGATCCTATACGATAGCACTGCCCGGCTGACAAGTGATAATCAGTGAGTCAGTGAGTCAGCCAGTGAGAAAGTATGCCCTAGGCTGGCCCTCAATCAATCAATCAATCAAAAGAAATTTATAAAGCGCCAAAATCAAAAGGTTTGCTCTAAGGCGCTGATGGGGCACCAAAAAGAAGAAAACTTATTGATGGTACACCTCCTGAAACAGGTGAGCTTTCAGGAGTGTCTTGAATGTATGCAGTCAGGTGGTATCTCTAATGTATTCTGGAAGTCTGTTCCAGATTCTGGGGCCGTATACAGAAAATGACCTATCAATGGCCCTCTGATGGGACCAGAAAAAAAACATGGATCGATCTCTGAAGCTTCTGAAATATCACATCAATGCATGGTTTATCCCAGAGCAGATAATACATGCAAAGAAAACATACATGATCGGCGTCTGCAGGTGATTACAGGTCATGTCACTCAAATTCCTCGTGCCCAAGAGAGAGGCGGGAAACATGATGGCGAGTTAACATGTCAGGAGGTTGAAAAACAGTGCATTGACCTTTATAAAACGTGTGTAGAAATCCTACGTCTGGATTTTGTGATTGTGCTCGATGCATTATCTGTCATAAACACAGTGATCGATATTGATTTTTATACAGAACTCGATCTCCATTGCCAACAGGCTGTACACTTGTTGATTCTATAGCCTTATATTTGCCGCTTACGACGCACTGGCGCATCCGGGTTTTGTAACCCAAGAAACTAGCCTACAGCCGCGTTCGCACTGGACTTTTTTTGGGTAAAACGTACGGAGATTGTTGTCAACTTGACCAAATTAAGAGATGGGTCTGACTTTTGTTTCTGAAATGTGTGTATTGATAGCTCTAGGATATATACTGTTGATAAATGTTTGCATCAGTAAGATATGATCAAGGCCGGTTCTGGCACAAGTCTCGGACTTTACGGCTCCGTCTTGCAAAGGTGTTATAAAAGATCCATCGTGAGCGTCACAACTGGATTATATTTCCCGCGGTGAATCTCGATAGTTTTTCGAATTGCGAAGTGCATAAATGTTGCTTAGGTATAAGGGTTATCTTGAGCCTCGAAGAGCCCCCCTCCCATAACGCACAGACCGACATTCTTTCAGATTTTGCTTCAGATTTTCCAAAAAATTTTTTCTATAAATTCGGGCGATTCAGAATGCAGTGCGCCACCAAGAGTTTGCCATGGAGAGTCAACTTTTCAAGTTTACGGTCGACAAAATATGGCCCATTTGAATGAGTGTCAGTAGACAACTTGAGCTATTATAGATAGGGGCATATTCTGCCGCCTTACAAAATATCACCATATTGATACAGAGAAAATAAAAGGGCAAACATATTATACTCGAATCATACGCTTACGAAAATATTGACCGGAAAAAACGAAAATTTCAAATGTCCCGAGGTGCGAATTTGTCGACCATCTCCCACAATGCACTGGGAAAAATGAACTCTCCTTGGCAAACTATTGGTGGCGCTCTGCATTGTGAATCGCCCGACTTTTTGCGAATGTACAGAAATTGAAAAGGTGATATGCTGCAGGGCAAGACAAAAGGATTCTGAAGGAGATGAGGACCCAGAACAAGACTGATCGACAGAATCAAGCTCTAACTGGATGTTCTCTGTCCGTGAGGTGCAGCTCAGATTGCTGCAGATCGTCCTCCATTGGGAAACATTGTTGAGGTATACGAGCTGTTAGTCATGACGGGACCAAACCAAACCAACCAACCAACCAACCAGAGAAGTTGAAGCAGTCAACATTGAAAAGGATTATATTTTTTTTTAGTGTAGTTTGTGGTTCTTGCCAGAAAGGCTGCACAGAATGTGTCGAGAAAAAAATTCCCTGCATCTGCCATTTAGAGTGATGCTAGCCCAACATGGTGCAAGAAACACACGGGCTTACTTGATTAATTGCATCTTATTAAACAAACAGCAGAAATCAACAGAACAAACACAACTATGGACATGTACGTCAATTCCGACTATCACAGATTGCAATATCTTCTCGTCAGTTGTGTGTTCTTGCTTTTTTTTTTATTAACATCTTCAAGATAGATTTACTCTTGGTTTTTTCCAGTGTGATAATGTCCATATCAACATCATGATCGTAATTACAGGCACATGGCTAGCTTTTTATGCTAGAGGAGGCCACTGACCTCTTCATGAGTTTTCCGTTTGAGGCCACTGCTTATTTTTATGTTTATATAGCTTGGGCCCATGAAGTAGAATTTTTATGCAATCCTTGAAAATGTATATCTCTGTGTCCCATTAAATGTTATTTTAAATTGTTCATAATTTTCAAGGGTGTTTTTTTGCTTTTCTGGTTTCTATGCCGATCCAAATGTTCATATTTTTACGAGGAAAACAGGATGTTTTTCAAGGGAGAAACGTGTTGCTGCTTCAGTACCAAAGCTGCCAGAATTTGGGATTATCGCTGTGATAAATATTACTGTTTTTGTGTTATAAGTTTGTTATTTCAGGACGTGACGGGTAGGCACTGAGCCGATGTAGCGTGAACATCCGACTCCATGAAATGTGGACTCATTGGTAGTGTTGCGCATGCGTAAGTACGAGAATATGCTATTTTTCAGGAGCACATACAGGAGAGTGATCCGTCACGTGCGAGGGATTAACCAATAATAGAGAAAAGGGGTCCGATTTTCATAAAAGTCGGATTTTCATATGACACCGGAACTTTATACACGAACAGTTTCCGTGAGCACATTTCTGGGTACACAATTTGATCAGGAAACGCCTAAAAACTGAAGACTGTGTACCTTAAAGGACACTCAACAAGAGCCCCAAATTGTCAGGAAACTGAACATGGAACATCATAAATGTAAAAAAAATTGCACTTTACAAACGTTTAAAAAATTGTCCTAAAGTTTACCCAAAAGGAATGTCTCATATGGTTTTCGAAATTTTCACAAAACATACCTGTATTTCAGTATATAAATAAAAGCTACGATACATCTGACATTCATTTCTAGAAATCTGACTGATGAAACGTTCATCATCAAGAAGACCAACTTTTTATCGAATGAAATTAATAAAATAAAATTATTTTAAAACGAGTGTGTTATGATTTGTGTCGCAATACACTTTGGTTAACCATTCGGATGCAAATATGACGTTCCTTGAAGAAAATAAAAAGATAACTTAGTTCCAGTTTCATAACGGCAGTTGCCGGCAAATCATTGTTTGTTGGTTCAGTCATGTTGCAGAATGGCCAAGTAAACACCAAGAACGGTGTACACCTCGACGATTACATTAAGCCGACTCCTTAAGGCGTAAAATATATCTCCAGCTTCCCTGGCCCTCTCCGTTCACCACGAGCCATATAACCCCCGAATCGGGGGGCCCGATCCCACCGGGGCTGGAGCGAAATGACAGCGGGCTATAAATTGCCTCTACACCCATCTCTCGAATCTCGAGTGCACGCTCGCTACTGTTTACAAATCGCTTGTTAAGCCGATGCGCATGATTTGTTTCCGAGCTGTTGATTTATGTCAGAGCTGCTGCTACCGCAGGTACTGAACGTAAATCTGAACATTCTTCTGTCAAGGTGAAACTGTTTCCATCACCACAGCTAAAGATCACATTTTAAAGCCCCCTTTTTAAGTGAGAGTTATAATGGTTCAAAATTAGCGTGATTTTTAAGTTCATGGAGTTCTCACTCCACACTTTGGTGCCCCAAAAGGGGGTCAACCCGATGTTCCCCAATATGTTCCCCAATACCGATGTTCCCCGAAATCCTTAGGGTTAGGGTTAGGTTTGGGGCACATCAGTATTGGGAACACACCCCCTCAGAAGTAAACATTGTACTCAAGCTTTTTTTTGGGGGGGGGAATGGGGGGCCGGGGGGCAAGGAAATATTTTTGGGGCAGTCAAAATAAAATCGGTGATATCCAAAATCTAAGGGGAAAGTGGGGAAGAGCCCATCTTACTATTATTCCAGGAATCTCTGTCTGTCTGTCTGTCCGTCAATTATCTCCAGAACCGGGCACCGTATGAAGTTGAAAATCGGCGGGTGTATTGCTCGGGGCCACAGAATGTGCAGTGCCAAGTTTGAAGTGGTTTGGATGAGCGGTTCTCGAAAAAGCTGCAAAAAAGCAGTATTTTTGGAGGCAAACGTGGCAGCTTAGAACATAACACCACGCACTGCCGTTCTTTTCAATTGTTTACGTCATGTTTAAGCTAAAGCGCGCGTGCTCAATATGACGCAAACAATGCAAAAAGGACGGGCACGCGCACGTTCATTGTAGGGCGATACATTTTCCAGTATGGGTGAATAGCACTGCATACCATGTTTTCGTATGTACACGGGCACATTATTTTTGCAGTCGACTGAGCGACCATTGTAGGTGGTCGAACTTCAAACTTGGCACAAACTTTGACGTAAGTGTGCGTTCAACCTGTGAAAACAACACCATTGAATCGCGTGCGTTGTTTGCACGAGCAGTTCTCCAAAACTCTGCAAGTATGCAACCTATACCAGCGGCAAAGCAATTTGCGTTTCCCGAACATGCACATTTTAGACGGGCACTGCACTAGTTATATTAAATGGCAACTAAAAGTACGCCGAGCGTTCCCATTGTCAATGGCATTCTGTGGTCTGGAAATTAGCCAGAAGAAGTGAAGTCGTTTTTATGAATGAAAAAAGTATCAAACCGCAGAATGGTGTAGAGTTTTTTTTAATGTACAAAGACGTATGCTGCACTATCGACTGCGGTAGAAATGCATGTGTGGCGTGTGTTGTCTACCAAATAGTGCTTTCATTGGCTCCAAATGTGTCCACAGAACCGAGGATTCGCTCTCTATCTGCACCTTGTTATGAATCTTAACAGCGAAGAAAATAACATAATTAATCGATTTGTAGATAAATTGTTGAGGGAAAACAGTGGGGGGGGGGGGGGGGACTGGGGAGGGGCAAGAAAAAACTTGGGGGTAAATGTCCTCCATGCCCCTCCTCCGTTTAGCGCCGCCACTGGTCGCGAGTTTAATTATTGCGCATGTAATAATAACCTTATGACTGCTGGTAATATTTGATGATAAAGACAATTATGTTGAATGATGGTGATTTCCAATGCTGTTATGGTCCAATTGAAACTAACAATGCGTATCGCTTTTTGAGAATCTGCCCCGGACGAAAAGCGCCAATCAGCACCGTCACATTTCCACGTGCTAAGCAACGGCCGACGTTCTACGTCATGCGTTCTGTATACAGCCACGCTGCGAGCAGACGTTCTGACACTGCACCAAGTGTGTTTTGGCGGGAAACGACGAATCTCGTATTTTGATGTGAAACAGCACACGCGTTGCACGTAGCGAGGTTGTGCAGACACATTCTGGCGACGCTGGGCAGTGGCGGAACGTAAACACAAGCCCATGAGCCGTACGTACGGAGGGGAACGACAAGCAGACAGCACACGACTTTGGTAATAACTGGACATTAGGCCTATTCTATCCGGAAAGTTTGGGTCAGTATTCTTCGGGACTTGACTGTGGCCCTGAGCATGCAGGCTAGGCCTACACTGCGTTCACTGCGTTGCACGTTTCAACACACAAGGTACGTGTACATGTCTTTGCGTATACTTTCGGCAGCCATTGTTCAAAAGAATGTTGTTGTTTCAATGTGTTTCAATGTAGACTGTCAGCCCAGCTGGCCCATTACTAACTCAAACTCATGATGCACACTTCGGTGGTATTTCGTTATGTATGTGGACGATACAATGTGAAGCACACGGGAGGTATAACTTTCAGCTTATCTTGGGAAACATTTTCGTGTCTCTATAACGAGGTTTGATTCCCATTCTGTATGACCAGCTTAGCCCTGTAGCCTAGCCCCGTAGCCCCGTAGCCCCGTATGTATGATGTTAAAGTTTGTGGAATTGTCATTTCCTAAACATTCACCCCAACTTCCATAAAACTTGGACACAAGGGTTATTGAGTAGCAAAGATAATGAGGGTTATATTTTCGGTCAAATGTCATCATAGGTCAAAGGTCAACTGAGGTTAATTATGATGTAATTCACATTTTTTGGGGGAAAGTTTACAACATTCATGTAGTTTGATGATACCCATGAGCGGTAGACACAATTCTTCATCGGATGATTGCTGAGGTCAAAGTTCATGTAGGGGTCATTAGAGGTCATTGTTCAAATATGCTTCAAGTGTTCTTTGTCTGGAGAATTTGATGGATTCTAATGTCGCTTGGATGGAGTGATCCTTGGGTGGGGGTTCATGCATTACAACTCGTCCGAAATCGGAGGTCAAATGTCATCTAGGGGTCATTTGATGTTGTTTAAAAATGTACACATTTGACTTTTTAACCACGGAAAAAGGCGACACATGCGATCCGCGGACCGCTTTTGGGGATTAGTATTTGGTCAAAAGTGCACGGAGATAGCATATTGCAATGAAGTGACAGTTCCCGAGCGGTTCGAGTATGCATAGCACAGCGTATTAGCAACAAATCGAGCCTCTCTTACAGTTGCATAAATATGTGAATGTCTGAATTTAATTTTGCCAACTCAAAATTTTGCCAAAATTGATTCACTCGAGCTATATTTTTGCAACAGTTCAGAATTAACACTTCAATGGCCATTGAGATTTTTCCAATAACACATATAGGTCTACCCTGAGTACCCTCGCCCCACATAACAGGGTTGAAATCTGAATGTCGGACGGAGTGGTTTGAAAAAGGTAGTGGGATGATAAAGATATCGGCGAATCACCTACACAATGTAATTATTATCGTTTTAACTAAAGATACCTATAAAAATAGTTAACAGTACTAACGTGTGAACTGCAGAGCATCACTTACATTTCTCTGGATAGATTTTGTAGTGTTCTTAGTCAGTTTAGAAAATTGGCAAATGGACTTTTGAAATGGCAAGTTTTTTTTCTCCAAGCACGGCGGATAGTATATGAGACAGATGCCTTTCAATAACACGAACATTAAACGTACAGCATAATTATATTCCCCTTTGTTAGGGAAAGTACGATATAATAATAGTTATCGGATCGAATCTTAATATCTCAGAAGTATTGATATGCACGAAATTCCAATCAATCACGGGCGCTCGACAATTTCTATTTCAATTAAATTCAAATTTACAATTCCTGCGTATCGACGGTGCAAGAATATTAATATACCGATACAAAAATGGAGGTATACGCAGTATAGTTAATTATTGATAATTTTTGTAATAAAGTCGGCAAATATTTATCAGGAAATGTCTATTACTTCGACGAGATATAAATTTAAGACGTCGGAGTTATGACTGATGATGTATCGCGTTAGGATTACTTTTGTATATTTTAGTCAAATGTTGTCAGACGGATACAATTAAATTGGTCCATGGCATGAATTTTGATTAAGAACATAATTATTTTGTTCAACTTTGTAATCTTAAATGTATGAAAACTATGTGACATCCGTTTTTAAAATTTTATTCAAAAGTACGTTTCTTTAAATCTTTAATATTTCTCTTGCATTTCTGGACAACAGAGGGCGTTCTTGCTGTGATGTCATGTCAGGAAGGCACTTCAGTTTAAAGGCTTTCTGTTCTAATTGTGAACCCACAAATTTGCTCATTGAAACATCCGTCAGAAAGTTTGCTCATTGGCTTACTGCCATGTACTGGCAAAACAACAACCCCCAAAGAAAAGAAAATTTGTGACAGCACAAAATCCCAAATTCTGGCTACTTTTATTGCTTACATAGCTGTGACATTTGAGGCTTCTGCCCGGAATGACATCACAGCTTTGCTCATGAATATGCAAATTTTTATCAGCATAAAAAGGCACCAAAACACCCTTTAAAATTAAAAAATAGGTTAAATGGAACACAAAGGTGTATTTTCAAGGTTTGAATAAAAAAATACATTGCGTGTCCTTTAAACCAACATTCAGACACCACTTACAAGCTCGAGAAGGCATAATGCGAAAAAAAATCAATGAAAAGCCTCGAAGTCGACCAAAAGAATGGTTCATGAAAACTTAGAAACAGAAGTTTTAGTTTGGACAAGATAATCGGTCAATCACTTTGAATTCATCTATACATAGTAATTGCCGTACAGTGTGTTTCATAGGAGTTCAATTCATTGTTTGTTATTAATAGTTGGGATTCCAACAGGATTCGAACCCACGGGCATAATAATTCCATACGGGCGCTTTGTACACCACCTTCCTTATCTTTCGAGGTTGAAATTTAATCTATAGTAACGGGAATTTGTATCAACACTAAAATAATATGAACCCTTTGTCATTAACGAAATGTTGCCATGCCGATGGAAGTAATCATGGCGCTCCCGTGTGATCGATCGGTCTACAACTCGATATACGCAGACAGTTGATGGGAGGAAATTATATTCCCATTCTATAGGACCTTTTGTCGGGGGAAAAATTCCCTAACAATCACATTAATTTTACATTATCGATTTGCAGCCAGCTAAAACACATGGCCTTAACACCTGTCATCTATTATTTGCGCAAAGGTAGCTGTAATAATATGATACAGAAATGGCTGTCGGTTGATCACGGTATTAGAGGTATAGTTTGTAATTTCAATCTGTTGTCCCCTTTTCCAGAGCAAATTGCTTTAAAATTGCTTTACGTTTGACTCTGGGGACATCCCATGCAACATTTCAGCAAAAAATCTACCCGATCCCCTATATTTGAGCGAGCAGTCCACGCTTGCCTTATAGGGGGTCTACCCGATGTTAATACCTATGTTCCCCAAAATGGGTTAGGGTTATAGGGTAAGATGGTTAGGGTTAGGGTTAGGGTTAGGGTTGGGGAACATAGGTATTGGGGAACATAGGTATGCACCCGTCTTAAAGAATCGTATACTGCATTTTATTTCTGCTGTTTTGGATGTATCTGCATATACATGAAATATGAAAACATCGTGCACATTTCAATCATGTCATATGGCAGACAGTGTTTTCTGATCATTGTTCCATACTACAAGGAAAGCCTCTAAGGACCGTCATTATGGGGTGCCTTATACACAATTCATACACAAGCGGTATTTCACATTTTAATGTATTCAGTGATGCCGAACTGTTAAATGAATGAATGAAAAGGCATTCAAAACTGCGCGTACGCATTTCCTCTGGGTCACTGTCACATGATTTTCTTTTCTTCCTTTTATTCACGCTAGTATTTTGGAGACCATTGTTGGATGAAGTGGGTTTTAAATTATTTTGATGTCGGTATATTTTATTCACTAAATTGAAACATTAATTTACAATTGCAATAAAATTATTTTTTGTATAAAAAAAGGGCTGAATATGTAGTCGATTTTTTTAGCATTGAATATACAGGAAATTGAATTCACATGCAATTAAGAAGAAATACAAAATATGAATCTTGTTTTTTTTATGTGGTGGCAATTAATGTTTAATTTTAACACCTTAAAGATACCAGTTCCCGGTCAGTTTAGGACGAGGATTTCAATAAACCATGCAGATGATGTTCTTATACAACTGCCACTTCTTCTCATTATATCACTTCGAATGCATAATCGTTTTTATATCACATTGAACCTTTGAGCTGCAGCTCAGACTAGTTGATTATACCGCAGTGTCGGTATCTTCAAACATAGGCTATTAAGAGTCATTAAAATAATGCACATAGTGCGCTAAATAATCTTTACACTTGTTTGAAATACACTATAATTTATACTTAAACAGTCGTTGTGTCAACAACCAAAAGCTGCCGTAATTCTCACGAGGTGAACTACACCTATAATTCAATTTAACACATCAAAGAACTGCGCTCTTCATAGCTCATCATTCACTTTGACGCGTAGGCGCAGAAACGGATATAGGCTAAAAGAAACCTAAATATCTTTTTTTTTCGGTTTTAGGCCATAATCATTAGTAAAACTAATGTATGTCAGTGATGGTACTAACTTTTGAATTGCAATGGTAGGCCTATTATGTACGGTATTAAAGCTGAATAAACGTCTTTCAGAGTGGTTTGGGTGGAACGGATGTCAGATAATTTGTACTTGGAAGCTTCTAAAATTGCGTACGATTGAGCGAGCCGAATTAAAAATATTGAGTGTTAATTTAGCTATATTTTTCTGCTGTAATACAGTTCAAAGTACGGACTCAATGGGCTCCGTGCGCGAACAACAGAGGGCGATTTTCTACCACTTTCGAGACTTTGTAGGAAGTTGGAAAAGTCTAAAGTCTAGTACGCGCGCACTCGATGCTCTTCCGATTAATAGCGTGGTTACAATTTTCAAAGTGTACGCTCATGTCAAATTAAAGGGGCACCATTTCAAAGGTCTGGTTGAAAGGAAACTAACCCAATGTCGCACTGTTCCTGAGAAAAGACGAATGAATCCCGGTTGTTTACTTCTGACGCGGCGAACATTTTGTGGCATACGCATACGTGTTTCAAGCCGTGTCCATTCAATGTTCGTTACACGTTGTGTGTGCAACACATAACACACACAGCACCAATACACATGTTGTTTCTTGCACGTCCGCAGAATGCGATGTACTGCGGCAGGAATCATGACTAACACCCACAGGCTCGATTTTTGAGGGTCAAAATTTTGACCCCCGAAATTCGTTATAGTCGCGCGCCATCGCATGAGTAACACAAAACGCCCGGTTTTTAAAGGATGCTTGTGTGGACGATCCTACTTTTAAATGCTCGTTCCAATGAACATAATTTCGTTTAAAAGACGTTTTGGCGCATTCCATGACGTGATGGCCCTTTAAAGAAGTGGGTGATAAGCGCGTGAGCGTGGTACCACGTAATCTCACTAATGTCTTCTACAATGGTCGCTGAAAATTCTACATGTAGATCTAAGGTTCCGGACCTAGAACAGTATAGACTGCCATAGGCCTCAGTACTAATTACGCGCACTTCCCAATACTATTAATAGTATTAAAAATACCCACAAATCTCAGAGGCGTTCAAGATACATATCAAGTTAAAGCTTATTTCATCATCTTTCATTTTCTGTTCAATTTTTGTTCTACTATCAATGACTTTTGGGAGAAAATTCCATTAAATGATGATCGCCCCTAAGAACAGTCCTGAAGCCCATCGCCTTTTTGAAAATGGACGCCTACACTCCATTGGAAAATAGATCTATTTTAGGGCCTAGATTCGTTCGAATTTCACTTGTTTACGAGCTTGCAGTCCTCTGCACGGCTTCCACCCGTCGTTTTTACAAATCCTCAAGTTCACGGCCCTCAAAATGCTCTAATACTGGAGAATTTGATGGCGTGCATATCGTTATTGAACCAGCGTAGGCAATTTTGGGCCTATTTTCTGCATGGTCTGAGCCCCTAAGCAACTGAACGTTCATTGCTTTTTTGAGTACAAAGAGAAGCAATATCGTGGTTGAACATAATACATTTGTTTGTCATAGTTGGCTCCTTTTGCCAAACAAATATTTGTACTTCATTCTAAGGCCCAACAATATACGTTGCGTACGCCACCTCACTTGCCACTGCACTTTTAACGATCAGAGAGATTGTTGACACCACATCTGAGTTGGAAGAGTTAAGAACTGTCCCTCGAGGCCTGAATGAGGCTATATGTTATCCCCAGTGAGTGCACTATCCTCTTGTCAATGCATGATTAAATTGTGAAATTCTAACATTACATGAAACAATCCGAAAACACCCGAAACCGGACGGAGCGGGAAATCTGGAATGCAGGGCACGGAAGTATAATAGAATTACACAGGATGGACACGAGGTGTGCAAGTGGCTTGAAACAACTTTGGCGATGTTATCTTTCCTCACTCGAAGCATGGATTGTATAGATAGGATATCCAAAAGAAACACGGCTAAATCGAATTAAGTTAAAGTTCTCTTGTAATTAGGTTGGTAATAAAAATAATATAGCGCCCCCTAGATGACGATATTGCCATGCTCCTCGGTCGATATCATTGGAGTATAGGAATGAGGCACTCGGTTATGAAAAACAGATGCGAATGGTATAGTATGAAACCCGTACCTTTTGGGCTTCAATATTTCAAGGTCAAGTTGAAAGTTATTTCCAATTCCAACAATCAATAGGGATAATGAAAAGAATTATAGGCACATCCAAAGAGGCTAAGCTTCTGGTATATGGATTGCCCATACAATTACAAATACTACAGTACAGACTAAATTGACAAAGGTCAAACAGTACACATTAAACAAACAAAATAAGTACACAAACAATTCCAGTGGTTGATCAAACTGCTAAAATAACATTAGTAAGGATAGATATAAAAGGGAAGAATAATTATAAGTCACTTTTGAAGAAGGTTAGACCTAAGATTACGTTGAAAACAGGCGCCGACTATTCCTGAAAATTAAAGCTAATTCATTTCAGTAAAGTGGCCTTTTGTTCATGCTATTTTCTTCTTGTAGCCCCCACCTTGCCTTTGTGCCTTGTGACGGGCGACTTGCATAAAAAAGTAATTTAGTTATTTGCACACACATGACGAGAACGTTCTGCGAATTCAAGTGCGTGGTTCGTATGAACTATTACGGGAAAGTTACCTATGTTTGGAAGATAGCATAGTTCGGTTGCAATGTAGATTTTGTTTGACATGTTGTAATTAACACCTTGTTTGAAAGACATCCAAAAAATATTACCACCACCGGAATTTACAGTAAGAGAACGTTCCACTTCAACTATCATGCTTGTGCATCAACTTAAAAACCAAACCGTTCACCTTTTTTCTGTTCTTTCTATTTGTAGCCCCCACCCTGAGTGGCCTTTGTGCCTTGTGACAGGCGACTTGCATTAAATAACTATTTAGTTATGAGAACACTAATGACGATATATTTCTTTCAAACAGAAAGTTCCAGAACGTTCTGCGAATTAACATACCAAGTGTGTGGTTCGTCTGTACTATTACCTTTACGGGAAAGTTACCTATGTTTCGAAGATAACATAGGTCGTTTGCAATTTAGATTTTGTTTGACATGTTGTAATTAACACCTTGTTCGAAAGACATTTTAAAATATTACCACCACCAGAATTTACCGTAAGAGAACGTTCCACTCCAATTATCATCCTTGTGCATGAACTGAAAAACAAACCATTCATTTTTCCCGTATTTTTTTTCTTCGTGTAGCCCCCACCTAGAGTGGCATTTGTGCCTTGTGATGACGGGCGACTTGCATTAAAACAAAATTTAGTAACACCAATGACGATATATCTCTTTCACACAGAACGTTCTAGATCTTTCTGCAAATTAACATACCAAGTGCGTGGTTCGTGTGTACTATTACCTTTCCGGGAAAGTTACCTGCGTTTGAGAGATAACATAGTTCGGTTGCAATGTAGATTTGTTTGACAGGTTGTCATTAACACCTTGCTCGAATCTTTTAAATATTACCATGTTAATTGTTGGCAGCATAGCTTTTTTCCCCCAGACGTTTCGTTTTCAATATTGCGACCGTTTCACATGACACACATGGCAACAAATTAAGAGCCTTGTGATAGTGCATAAAGGAGGTGGCAGGAAAATGATTTTTCTTTATGGAGTGGAGTTATTAAATCGATACAATTCACGCGCGCGTGTATGGTCACAATTGAGTGGAGTTAATAATTTGATAACATTCACACGTATACTGTTGACAAGTTAAGTCAAAAGGACTGTCTTGTCTTCTGACGTGTCTTTTAATTAACGAAAGGGCCGTAATCGGACGCAGACCTCACCACGGGCTTGAACCCGAAATATGCTGTGCTTAAAGGGAAGCCTGACTACGTTTCTCATCATACCGAAGCCGGACCATTGACATTCATGGAAACGTTATCTTTCAATTTTGTAGTTGTCACTGCCGATTTCCAGGTATAGTATCATTGGAAAGTTGTTCTATTAATTTTTAAGCATGGCACCCCTTTTTAAAAAATTTACTCCTCAATTTTATTCTGACTGAAGTGTTATTTTGAGTTACCAATATAACAGTTCGTAACTCAGATACCATTCTGTCGCAGAAATCACTGCATGTCGTTAATTATCTAAAACACTATGTCGGCGAGTCATGGCCGAACGGTTAAGAGCACCAGACTGGTGCTTCTGATAAGCAGAGTGTGGGTTTTAGTCCGGTCTTGACACTTGTGTCCTTAAGGAAGACACTTAACCATTATTGTTTCGTCCTTCGGTTGGGACATTTTAAAAGCCGTAGTTCCCGTGCGTTTTGTAATGCACGTAAAAGAACCCATGCAGTAACACTTATCGCTAAGAGAAGGGGTTTGCCCCGGTGTTTCTGGCAGTGGCTGCAGTATGCGCCGCAGCACCTTGTTAACCCTTGTAAAGGTGCTACATAATGGGTCTCATATTTTTCATGATCTTCATTTTACCTGTCTTTAAAAAATATACAATTTTAAGCGGCTTGAGTATACCTAATTGTTGGTATAGATACGTGCGCTATATAAGACTTCGGTATAATATAAAACCCATCTTGTGTCATTTCGTGCTGTTGCGTTGCTAGTGTCATGTGTTGATACGATCGGATAATATCATCCAGCGGTTGGATGCCAGTGAGAAAAAAATGAAGATTTAGAAGCAAATAATCACCGGCGTCTAATAGTCGTGTCATGCCGGCTGAGGTGTTTATAACACCGCTGAGGACGGCGATAAACATCGGCCCCCACCACTTCGTCTCCCCGCTCTCTCTGGTATTCTCGTCCAGCGCATGCGGTTAGTGGTATACAATCTTTGGGGGTACGAGTCAATTTAGGTTATCTGCTACGCGTTGGTGTCTGGCCATCACTTGAACTCTCCCACGCAACTAAAATCTGGATCTTGTTAAAATTTCTCGGGGAGGATTGCAATAAAAAAGCGTGTCATTCCTCGATATTGAAATAAATTTTTAAAATTCAGAATAATCACATCTGTTTTCCCCCTACTTGGTCACGGTCGGGATATTATCTCCACTTAATATTTGTTGCACAGAAAATGTCGTTTGCGGGTGGGCGTGATTTATCATAGCTTTATAAGTAGGCCTATTTATAAATAAATCCCGTCGAACGAAAAAAGCTGTTGGACTCTCTCCTTACATTCAGTCACATTTCACAGATCATAAAATACAACTAAATATAGATTAACACTCGGTGTATACTTAAACAAGTGTATTTAAGTAATAACTTGAATTAGGTGAAAATGGAGGCATGTCCCGGTTAGCGGTTGCTTGAGCTGGGGATGCCATATACAAGACAAACAGACAGACGAACAGCAACAGACAAGACATTCGGACGAACTAAACATTGAATCAAGAAAAAAAACCCCAAAAAACTTAACATTATTACCGGCCTAAATAGGTAACTATATCATAAGGATTAAACAAACTCAGAACAAACTAGTACAGATAAGTAATTTACAAAGAGCAGTTGTACAGGTACATTTTAATTTTAGTTTTATATATATTAAGTGTAGTTGAGTTTCTGATATCATTGGGAAGATTGTTTCAGTTGATTGCGCCAGTATAGAATTGCGTGTTGAAAAAGTTGTGTCCTATGTTAAGGAAGATGAATGTTAGTAGAAGTTCTTGTGTTGTAGTTATAGATGTTGTAATTAAATTGAAAGAGTGTTTGAAAGGCATTACACAGGCTTAAAAAAATACGTCATTACATGTAGCGCCATTATGTTAACAACCGTAGTGATTTCCGGGGGAAAACAATTTATAGCCAATTAAGGAAAATAAAACAAGTTTCAAATTAAGTAAACTGAAAACATGGTGGGAAAAAGTGTACATCGTCTCATTGTGTACCCACCGTCAGTTGCTAAGGCAACAGGGCAACCGGAGTTGGATTCTTTCGGTGTCACTTGGTGAGACTTGCCTTCACGCGCGGAAATTAATTATTGCATATTTTGATTTATGTCGAAATGAAGTGAGCAAATAACGCCATAATGCATCATACACTCAACGGGTACAGTGCGAGTCAATATTGAATCTGCTTGCCAAATTAAATCAAAACAGTTTTCAAATATTGAATCGTGAAGAATTATGGCAACTCCTGTCGCGGTAGCGTGTTTACAGTGTCTAACCATTTGTTTGGGGAAAAAACTTCCGATAGTAGCGTCCACATATAGCTTCCACATAATGTCTAACATTAGCGGAGAAAATATTGTTGGCGAAAAACGTTTTTTTTCACGTCTGACACTACAGAGATCTTTTTGCATTGCCAACGAATTTTGATTCAAATTGTCGACATACGAAGACCAGCGCTTATAAAATCCATGTCACGCATTGCCATGTCCAACGCTTGTTTCTGACTCAACACATGTCGATCCACAAGCGTTTGTAGCAACATTTTGGAATGAATCTTGTGACTGTAGGCCTAATGACGATTATATCGCTCCAACGGCTCGATTTGGAGAAAAATTTACCCCGAAATTCATTCGCGCGATAATTACAAGTAAACTGTACGTTTTCAATGAAAAGTTGTTTGAACGTTTATATGTACTATTTAACCATATCTCAACTGTTTTAGAGCCCCAAAATGCGCATTTTGGACTTAAGTGTCCTTTTAATATGTCAATAAGTGACACCAATTTTACTAGAAACTACTTTTAACCAGTGTTTTTTTTGTCATTTAAGGAATTAGTTGAAATCCCTCTTCAGCTTCAATCCTGTTGCCGCATAAAGGAACATATTCAACTATTATATACATGTCTTTCACGATTACAAAAATAAACTCCACTCCGCCGGTATATGAGTATGTCCTCCTGTAGGCCGTTAAAAAAAAATCAGCTAGTCCAATGATCTATGTGTATATTTTCATTATCTCGCAAAGTTGTAGTTGACAATGTCTGTGCAACGAGTGCTGCCTACTCAGCATGTAATGACATTATAAAGCATGTTCGCAAGCAACATTTAATTACGGTCGAACCATTGCACCGTGTTTAGGAGAGATTTCTTCACATTTTGGTACCAGCGTACACGGTTTTCTGTCAATTTAATCTACAAATATGAAACACTCCTACATTCTAATTTTCAGGTGCGAGCGACTTGGACGTTGATCAAGGTCTAAACAAACGTTGACATTTCGAATTCGCGATACTTGAAACGTTGAGACTAGCCCTGGGTGTTTGCTTGCAGAACATGAATGTAAGAAAAACACACACTGACGCCAAGAAACCGTAACTGTAAAAATAAATTAAAACTGCTTCCCGCTATCGATGGGGTCCGAATTCCATCGTGTATAGGGCCTTTGGGTGCGTTTCTGCGTGGCTTCGAGTGGTTCAGGCAGCCAGGCGTCACTGTGAGCGTGGAATGAGTATATGCGTTTGGCCAGCAAGAAAAACATCAAGTTTTTTTTTTGCCAAACAAATATGATGAGCTACAGACATAAGTATACATGGACAAGAAAATCCATGTGTGTAGTAGAAAGGTAGAAGTGATATGAATCATTAAATTATCTAGCGGGTGCCGCGCTTCCGCTAGCTGGGTGGAGTCGTATAGCCCTCAATTGACGTATTTTTGACTGGGGCTCATACAGTCAGGTTTAGAAATGCATATTCATATCGTACAAGTTCGCATTATCGACGGGTTAAGGGTTATAAACTAATGTAGTACTTTGACCTCAATTTGCATGTTGACCCCAAGTGGGCGTGGTAAACCTTGGTGAAGTAATTTTGCCACATCTTTCATCGTCAACGTTATGTTTTGCGCAATAATAGCGATACGTTTTGGAGTGTTTTCAAAGAGATAATGTAATATTTCACTATATTCAAAGTGTCAAAGAAACACATTTGCCAAAAAAGCAAAACAAAACAAAAACATCATTTTTTTCGCTTGCCAACCGTGACTTCAGAGGACAGTGAAATCGGAGCATAGGGCCTGCATACACCGGATACCTCTCAATTAATCCTTGCATTTGCCACTTCCGTACACTCCTTAGGCCTTCCAAAATAAAAAAGAAAAAAAACACCCCAAAAAACAAAACGTGACACAAAAACAGGCAGACAGACAGCCAGCGTAGGATATATTGATATAGAATATAATGCATCAAAACAAATAATGACTCATCGGGCTATTTTCGTTTTTGAAAATTAATTGGTAACTGCTGATAAAACGAAAACAAAATTGTACAAACAATGCAAAGAAAAACAAATACACATAAAACATTATTAATTATTTACACCACTGGAAGTGAACAGTAAAGTGCCGACAGAAGTAACTGAATTGACAATATAATTTTGTTGCAGATCAATAAATAGTGTACAGGTTTTTGTGTGCAACAGATGGATTAATTAAGGGAATGTTCAGAAATAAATGGATTTGGAGGATTAGTATGTTATATTAAATATTGTTACACTGACTTGTTTCACGTTTTGGTTTCGTAGATGCTGGAAAAACCAAGAAAACCAATCATATTCTTGTAATCTGGTTCCCTGGCGCCACTTAAAATGAACCGGAGCAATTTATAGACTTTGGGGAATTGTAAGATCATGAGAATCAGTCTAGCAGGCTTGTAGTCTTCACAGGTGTGTAATCAATTGCAAAGAAAACGTAGACGAACTTTATATGAAAAAGTAGGAGCGAAATATGAAAAAAAAAGTTTTCTTCAACGCTGGTCGGCCGACCAGCGTTGGAAAATTATACTTTTTCTTCAAAATGTCAGCACACCAGGAGCCGCAACTTTTAAGGATGCTTTAGGCTGTCATTCCCAAACAATCCAGTGAGATATTTCGTGATAATTTGATCATTTCGTTTTTTGATGTTTGCAAATGTTGTATCTTCCCTTTAAGGAAATACACCCTCGAACACAGCCACACAGGGTACTCAGAAATGGAAACACGCCAAACTGAGTTTAAACAGCAATGGCTAAGGGGAGTGGCACGCCCCCCTGTTTGAGGGGCATCCCACCCCTTTAACCCCGCTCGGGACCTGTGCACCTACGCTCAGAATTTGGAAAAGGCCTAAATAGCTTCGGATTATACATTCAAAAGTATGACCATAACCCATTGTGTGTTCTCCAGAAAAAGGCTTTAACCTGAATTCAGGCTTTTTCATGTTTGGAAAAACAAACTCGGGCATGCCATCCCTTCACAGGACGGCGGTTCAGCACGCACAGTTGAATTGTGCATGCAATGTTGCATGGCAATCGCCATGCTACATGTGGCTCGATACACGAATGTATGAATTGGGCTCGATACACGAATGTATGAATTTTGTTAATTCAAAGTAGACATACAGTGTATAATGTACACATGTGTGATATGGCAATGTGTTTATGGAGTATTGTAATCTTTAGAGCATTTCGCCGTCTTTCCGTGACAAGTTGTTTAGGCCCTGGAGAAAAAACCCACTGGCGTTCCTAAACTAAATCCACCTTTTCCAATGGTAGCCTTTTTAATTCCAGTCAGACCTGAACAACTTTGTTCAATCGCGTAAGAAGACAATTTGCACTCACTTTGAAGAAGTAATTAATCACATTATGAGTCTATTTGACCTCATGTTGTGAACGTTTTCCCACATTACCATGAATAATATACAAACAGATCAAGTTTGCCAATTTCATTTGGGGTGCAGATGTTGGTAACAATATAACACAACACTCAAGTTTAATCAATCGCTGGCAAAGTAGGCCTGCAATGTTTTAAAGGAAATTAAGTAGTTAAAGAATAACCAAATCGCTATACAGATCTAGAAAATATTTGAAGTGCAGAAAGATGAATACATGAATAAATTCACAGAAACCGTTCCTTTGTAATCATAACAGTCATCTGCAGCGAAAGGAATGACGCCAATATTGTATATGTTTGCACGATCGAGGCGAAATGGTGAACATTTTTGGAATGCTCTTAAATCTCAATAACATTTGGTAATTTATAAATCTACCCATTGCGTCATTGACATGAGTTTGAAGTGTGCTGGTAGCTGTCGAATGTGCTATATGATGGCAGAAGTTAGCCTCGCAAACTCTAGCCTTGTGACTTACAACAAAAGTTCAAAACAGGCATTGCAACATTATATGTTGTTGGTTTCAGCTGAGTGTATTTTTGTTTCGATAAATAGTTGATCTCCACAACCCCCCCCCTTGCGTAAAAACAAAGAGTTCCATATTTTTTTTTCTGATGATGTCAGTCCGTTTCCCGCCATTTGATTTCGCGATGTGTGTGAATAGTTTTCGTTTTGCTGAAAGAACGCACACCTTTTGTGTGATCCGTGGACAGAACTTTAAAACGGTGGTTGTGTTTAAAATTCCATAACTTGAAAAGTACTTAAGTGATTTGAATGATTCTTATACTATAAAAAAGCTTATGAATTGAGCTTTCTTATCCTAGATTTTGAAAGTGCTACATGCAGAACTTCACTAAAACAATAGTCCCGACATTTGGGTTTCGTTTTTTTGACTCACCCTGTATGACGGCAGAAGTTAGCCTCGCAAACTCTAGCCTTGTGACTTACAACAAAAAAGTTCAAAACAGGCATTGAAACATTATATGTTGTTGGTTTCAGCTGATTGAGTTTTTGTTTTGATAAATAGTTGATCATATTTTTAAGAAACGTTTTTTTCCCCAATGACTAAAAACAAAGAGTTCTATATTTTTTGTCTGATGATGTCAGTCCGTTTCCCGCCATTTGATTTCTTGATTTCGCAAACGCCACAAGCAAGCGCATGCGTGTTGCTGTCGGCAAGTGCAATTAAAATGGCCGCTTCTGGAAGTGTGCATTTTGTGAACTGTATAGAAAGTCATAGAAAGGGCCACGTGGTCACTCTGGGTCCAATCTGCTATTGCTTTTCTATAAAATTATGGAGTAAGCTATATTGAAGTTAATGAAATCCCAAGGCATACCAATTCGCCTTCGTAGAAGTCGGACAAATGACACTATTTTGTTGATTTAAACTAAATGACGATGCTAGAAAGCCCCCTCCCCCTATCGACCATTCCCTGCAAATTATAGGTAACATCAACAGTGCGAGATCAAGACACGGAAATGTATACATGTTCCTGTGGGAGCCTGAGGTTTCTACAGCCTTTCAAACCTAGACTGAAATAAAAACAAATAGGCTTCTCCTGTCACATACTGGATCCTACTTTTTTGTTCTAATTGTAGTGTCAAATTTCATGCTTTTTGGAAAAAAAATTGCAAAATATTTGCCTTCCATTCACAAGGCGCTTTGAAACACAACCAAAGTAGGTCAGTATACTTTGATACCTGATATTGAAACTGGAACATGAACTGTTGAATTGTGAAACTGTGCTATCTCGCATTTATGTCACAGTACCTCAAACACAACAAAGATATTCTCAAATTGTAAGATCCACGGCTTTTTCAGATTTGAGGAGGGCGGGTCACGAATGGACTTTTAGGCAGACAAAGGTTTTATGTTCACAATTGGTTTTCTTAACTTTTTCCTGATGGTGCGCCGTTGGTATATTTTTTAAGCCCTGGCAGGAGCTTCTTCATGTCACTTGGTCGGTCGGTCGGTTGTTTTTCTTAACTTTTCCTGATAGTGCGGCGTTGGTATCTTTTTTGTATCGTTTTTGTCAACGAAGGTAAATGAAGGGCACACTTTGTTAGCCTACTTGTGGTGCTGTTTTCCATTTAAATTTGGAAATCAATATGTACGTTCCAGGGAAGTTGGAGTTTTGCTGTCGCTGACAGCAGGAGCTAATTAGGCTGGTTTGAGGTTCCTCAATCATTATTTTATAGGCTTTAAAAAGAGGGCTGGGAACCAGACTGGAAGTGAGAACTCTTTCTTCACTGACTGGGAAGTTTACCGCATTGGCACTGACGTCTGTCGTATCATGATAATATATAGGGTGAGTAAAAATAAACCGAAACCCGAATAGCAGGACCAATTTTTGAATGAAGTTTTGCCTGTAGCACTCCCAAAATTTAGGATATGAAAGCCCATTTATTAAGCTTTCTTTTCGTACAAAAGTCATTCAAATCACTAATGTAATTGTGAACACAAACACCATTATAAATTTCTGTCCACGGATCACAAAAACAACGAAGTGTTCTTGCAGCAAAACGAAAACAATTCACATGCATCCCTGTGAGAATGATTCTTGTACTAAAAGAAAGCTCATTGATTGGGCTTTCATATCCTAGATTGTGAAAGTGCTACTTGCAAAACTTCATTCAAAAATTGGTCCTGCCGTTTGGGTTTCGGTTTTTTTTGTACTCGCCCTGTATGCTCAGAAGGGCTCTCACTTGTTTTCCACCAACTTATAGGCCTAATCTATCACTGTTCAAAAGAAATGTGAATAGATATCTTCTCTCTCTGTAACCTTATTGCTCTTTACTTTCCTTTGTAGCCCGCACCTTGAGTGGCCCTCTATTGGCCTTGTGATGGGCGATTACCATTAAAAAAATGTAAAAAAGTGAGGTTTGCCTTTTCCGAAGCAATGCTTGAAGCACTGTATAGGCTTTATTAACGAGTCGGCCATATGGAATTGAAAGCGAGGTAAAATCTTCATTTTTGGAACTTACGAATAGAAATGAAAGCGCTGACATTCAATTAATTACAAATTTATACCAGTCTGCTCTGATGAATAATTTGAACTGTGTGATTAAATATACCCTAATGTTTTAAGCCAGATTTAAAAAAAAAACAATGGAAAGTGAGGCTTGGAACGAACATAATAGTCTGGCACCGTCCCATTCAACTGTTTCAAATGTATGAAATACATTCAGGGAACATGATCCAAAATGGCTTCCTCTTGAATAAGGTCTATAGGCCTACTCTGTGCTAGCTGAGTGCTTGTGGGGATCAGAAACTTCACAAGAAAACACTTCCCACTCAGTAAACTTGCGAAGACAAGCATCCGGAAACTATTGAGCAAACAGCTGCTTATAACGTTACATCGGTGAAGGACATTGACTAATATTGAAATGTATGCTTGTCGCAGGTTCAATTTTGATACGCGATTGATGCCTCGAGCCCACTGCAATTACCACACCAAAATATTGGCTAACGGCAAAGTTGAATGAACGGTAAGTTTAATGTATTCCTTTCTTTTCTGTTTTACCAGTTTTTTTTTTTAGTTTTTACTAAGGACGTCCAAAGTGATTGGACGATTAATCAAAGTGACACCCTGACAACTGTTTTCCTGCAGGGCGAATTAATACAATGTCAATGTTTCATCGGAAACGTTAGATTCGTTTTGGTTGGTGTCGTGGCAAAAACAATGTACTCGAAAGGATCGTTCGCAAAGACCCGATGCTTCTGTTATTGCCGAGAAATTCTGAGGGAAATATTGACAAATGACCACTTGAGGTGATTGATGGGGAATTGATAGTCCCTCAGAGCAGAACAGGAGATGAGGGATGGGATTTCAGATGACAAAGTGGTCAAGATACCCCTTAAAAATACACACAGGTGTTTAATCAAGATCAAAATAATGATATCAAAATTAATAAAAGACATGTTTTATTCAAACTTGATGAAATAGGAAGAAAAGCGACGAAAATAATACTATCAATAACATTTTCAGAAAATAAAATGAGGTTAATTTGATATTTTTTTTAGCGTTGGGGAGGACAATGTGGCACAAATGATGCGTCAAATGACGTTACTGCCGTTCTCTGGTTTCGAAATTGAATTCTTCTTAGTTTGAATAATGACTGTGTTAAAGAAACATTTACAATTCCATGTATTCTCAAGTCACAGACAAAAAAATAAGATAATAGGAAAAACGTGGCAGCTTGCCACATCCCGAGGCTCACCGACGGGCTAAAAATGGTCACCGAGAACATTTTCTGGCGCAGAATGTTCACCGTGTGCGGTAATTTGGCGGGAAAGGTCTGTTTGCGCGCGTAATTTGTTCAACAAACACGTGGCTCGACTCTCGAATGGAAGAACGTCACTTAAGGCACATGCATGAGCAGAAACATAGCGACTGGTGTTTGGACGGGGAATATCGGATTCTGTAACTCACATGAGCGAACCAGGTCGCATGGGGACAGAAGTCAACAACCTGTATTTTCACTGCCGTTTGCCAATGTTACGTCTTCAATAAACTGGGCCCCGATGCATAAATTGTCGAGGCGGGACACGCAAACAGGGGACAAATTCAAATTATCTTTGTGGGGGAAAACGCTCATTTTCCCCCCAAGTATGACACTGATTTACACACAACGTTTGCAATATATACTTATAACTAGTTCTTAAGAGAATGTTATTTTATTCGTTGAAATTGTTTTGTGTTGTTGACTTCGAGATTATTATTTTTTTGAGAGAGAAAAGATTCCTGTTATCCTTGATACGGAAGCTCTGAAGTCTAAAAGACACAGTAAAAAAACACACAAAAAGATGAAGCAATTAGGAGTATCCGTGTCTTGGGCAAGTTTGATCAAGGACCGTAGTTTACCATAGTTCGACTGACTCTGATCGAACGCACGCTAGTTGACGACGGTTGGACTAGTCTAGTCGACTATTCAGGACCAGCCTACCGCGGCTGGTAGCGCAACGATTTATAGCTGGTTATCAAGAGCAATTTCCATGGCATGAGTGCAGAGGGGGCCAACTGTCAACAAAAACGGCGGCAAAACGAAACTGAGTGTATAAATTTCATTTTCATTGCATTTTCCATGTAAGTTCACGATTCTGTCACTTTTGTCACCATTGTACAATAATAATGGCGATCATGTAAGGTGTTCTAAACAACACAATCACTGATATGTGTGTAAATGAACGGAAACATCAAGTGTTGAAAATTGTGAATCCGACATTTTCTCACGGTGGTTGACATGACAATAGTTCGACTAGAGTCGTTCGCACTTCAACATCAGTGCGCATGCGCTATAGGTACGTCGCAAACCAACCACTAGTTAACATCTGGTCCTTGATTGAACTTGCTAATTAATGATGTTAACAGACTCAGACTGCTAAGATGGCTGCCATGCATTCGGTCATGTGACATTTGCAAAATGTCAGGTGACGGTTTTCGCACGCCTGAACAAATAGTGACCGGGTCTATAGTTAAAGAGACCTTGGATGGAGAGAGTGGCATATTTGCGGGCAAATTGCCGCGTGCTGTGAAACTCCAGACTTTGATTGCGTTTGGGAAAGCAGATTTATCCTACCCTATGTTTGTTCCCGTGACATCGCGCTGCCCTGCACGAGCGGTTCATTGTTTACCAGTGTGGGCGGGGAACCAGTTTGGAGTGTTCGGTTGCTCTTTAAGTATCGTCCTCATGACTTCCTTAAACAGTCGACCCGTGACCGCGCTTGCCACTGTCAAATAAACACAATAGAGAAAAAAGGTTTGATCCAACTAATTTGTCCTATTGATTTTCTACTAACTTACTCCCGCAGGAGCTATACCAAATTGTGTTCACCAGTTTGGCTTGTACGTCACGATCCCGCGAAGATTTCAGTCAATACCTGGGTCACATTTTGCAAGAAAAACAAAAAAGTCTCAAAAGTGTTTGTCTATATGTAAAAACACTTAAATATTTTAATACTAGAAAGCACTCAGAAATGTTTTGGGCAAAAAGGCTTTTAATTGCTGAATCCAGAAGTAATTAGAGCAAGTGTGATCATCTGACAAAAAGAAACGACTTTCGGTTGCTCATTCCAGCAATTTACAATGATTGTGTAAATGGGCCACTTCACCACTTCGGGGGACACACGTCGTTTTGTTCGCCTATATTCCTAGCTGACAAGGCCAGCGTAAAACGTTCGATTTGTTCCGTTTTTCCCCCGTTGCGGTCGATGCAACCTTTCAACTGCCATTTTGACGATTCCTCCCACTGGAATTTCCCGCGCAATTTTGTTTCCTGGTTGTTGATGCGACGGCTGTTTTGTGTTCCCTTCTGAAAATGTGAATCGGAAATCTCCAAGCATCCGGTCGAGGCCTGCCACAAATAGGCGTGACTTAGACCGCGTCCGAATCTCTCGTCTACGGCTAATGGCTAGGTATTCAACCAGTACAACTACTTGGGTACAAGCATAATATATACCATGTAGTCATAGCCCTAGAGAAAAACGGATTCGGTAACGGCCTTACACTACAAGTATTCGTGTAGTTGTTCAATAGCGCCCTCTAGTGGCTACGGTTAACCTAAAAAAACCCAACTTAACAGTACTCTGGTTAAAAGATGTGCACAGAACAGTCGTCGACAGACATTGCTAAATCCGAAACTAATTTTCTGAATTGAGTGTTGAATAAAATTATTCCTGTTAAGTTTCAATTAGCCGTTGAATTAAACTGTGTATTGAAGGATAAATGGTCATTAATAATGCAGGGCCTAGGCCAGCTGTGTCCACATCAGTTGGACATGTATAACAAGTGCAAATTTTTTCTCGAATGGCTAAGCGGAAAGTTTGTTAAGCCAATTGAGCATAACACTAACGGGATACCAGCTACAGATAATACCTCATGTGGAAATGTGGACTAGTGAGCTATAAATTTGGCTTTATACCATCTTGTAATAGGCAAGACGATTGCACCAAACTGTACAATAAGGTTGCGTTTGGTGTAAATGAAACCAATCCCCAGTAATTTGATATCTCGATTGAAATTCGCGTCGATGGTCGTTGAGATCTGTTAGCGCTCTCTGAGGGGTAAACCCACACCAGATATAACTTTTCACGGAGAGCCTATCAGGTAGGCAGTATCTGATGACCGTAATAAAAAACAGACTCTTTCGTTACCCGTAGATGGGGAGATAAATTTTTTAAAAAGAGCTGAAATCAATCGTGAAGTTTGAACTATCAAGCTTACTCCCTCTTGTTGTCCTGAAATACATCATGTTATTAATTATTTGAATTTATAAATGCTATTTATTTATTGCGACTGAAACAAAATGGCTGTAGTAGAATCTTTTCGTTTTTTTTAAGCCGAGCTAAGGCCATTGTCCAACCAGTTATGTAATAGTTTTCCTCATTATTCTGTACTTTGATAATGCATATACACTCTAAAATACATGTCAGATGTGACTAGAAACCAGTTGAATTTGACTAGCCATTCAGGGTCAGCTGGGTGCAACTGAAAATCAGTCAATCTGACTAGATTTTTCCAGTCAGTATTGAAAAATACTACTGCAAGTAACTGAAATTGGAGTCAAATCCGACTACTTTTCTAGCCGTAGTATGAAAACTTTGCATGTTTAACTAGATTCCTAGTCATTTTTTCAGGAAAACCAGTCAATATTTTGACTAAGTTGTTTTAGAGTGTAGTGCTACTGATCGTGGGCCTATACCTATATCATTGTAAATGTATTGTCATCATTAAAATAAGCTTTCTATATTTTTTTTCAAAATAAATAAATAATATAATTCATGAGGAAGAGAGCAGGCCACCGCATGCCTGTGTACGCGAACCTTCCGTCGCTGTGCAAATTCAAAGACATTTATGTCTGCCAGTTTCCGCCAAAAAGTAAATACGAAATAAAAATTGATCAGTTGAAAATGAATATACCGGTCCATTTTTTTAAATTCCCCATTGCTCTTTTTCTCACCAGCGAGCGCCAATTATTCGTTTTACTGGCAATTCGAGCATCGCCCTACTTCATAAATGTGACCGTAATCAATAATAATTTGGGACCACTGACCTAAAAAAAAAAAAAAAAAAGAGTGAAAACGATTCATGATGGTTGAAGAAAGCATGATCCAGGGAGAGTTGAACTAAAGACTGTGAATTTGTACGACGCGGGCGTGGTAATAGGCCTTTATCATGCTGCCACCATTTCAGTCTTGTTCCCTGTATCCAATAACAGCACCGAATGATATTTTTTGTGCAAAAAGGAACCAGACTATTTTTCCTAATAGCTTCGCTTTGGTTACGTTGATTTGAATGGGAAAAAAATCACGTTGGCCGAACATGATAATGGTCTATAGATTATTGACGGAATTGGAGATATGTGAAGCGATGATGAGGAAATCACTTGTAAACATACAGGGTGAGTCAAAAAGAAAGTGACTGAATAAGAAAAAAAGTTTTTTAAAAGCATACATGGCTCGCTCTATTTTATAAAAGTAAACAAAGGGATAAAGTTATTGTTCTTGACTAGTAACTGTGCAAATTTCACTTAATTTGCAAACTCCCTTCCCAAGTTATGACTTTTTAAAATAAAACAGATCACGCAATTCAGCACTGATCATTTACCGTTCTACGAACTGATGAATACCCATTAAATACAATGAAACATACACGTTTTCCCACCTCCACAAATGAACGAAAACTTGCAAAGGAAAACAGACAAAAATCGCCATCAATATTTCAGAAACATGAATGGGCTTGTTCCCCATATTCAAAACACAAAATCTGACAGTAAAAATAACGTTGCAGTCCTGACTCAAAATGATTAAAATGCCATCGTATTCGAATGCGTGTGCATAATCTGTAATTCTCACTTAGCCCAAAAGCTTCCAATGGCATTCCATGGACAACTATGAAAACAGGTTTACTAAACCATGCATAACTTCTGATAGCGTGAATCATTTGCAGTAATTCTCTTTTCAGATGAGTGAAAGAACATGCTCTTTTAAGACATTCATTCGTGTGTTAATTTTGATTGCTTTTTCAGAAAAAAAGAAATCATTAATCCGGGCCACTTACTTTTGAGTCACCCTGTAGGGCCAATTCACTCGTGTTAATCTTCACGTCTCAACCATTGCTCTCGAAGAAATAGATCGAAACTCAGTATCGCAAAGACACGATAATGCATACTTTGTACAGCATTTTTTAATTATGGTGTTCTTTTGTGCAATTAATACACAGCATCTGATTATACATGGATTTAAATGGAAAGTAATGCTGTTTTACGTGTTTCCTATTTTGCGGCATCTTTGCTGGTTTTTGTGAAATATTGTTTAGAATACTGGCGTGGCATGGCGCCCTCTTTTGACATTTATATTTTGACAGTGTTTATCACCGATGAGCTAGTTTGGAGTCAAGGTCCTCTGCAAATTATCGTATCAAAAGAGGGCGTGTCGGTGATGACAAAGAAGGGGGACAGAATGGCCTTATATATACGTGACCTTATTTTCAAA
Source organism: Patiria miniata (assembly GCF_015706575.1). NCBI lineage: Eukaryota > Metazoa > Echinodermata > Asteroidea > Valvatida > Asterinidae > Patiria > Patiria miniata. The sequence goes on from NW_024037062.1 coordinate 1,616,615, forward strand.
GGAAAACGGACTAGAATGAATTAAATCAGTCACTTCTATTGGTCATGGTTGATTTTAAACCAAAAGAAAGACAAACAACCAAATATGGACCACCTACAGCAGAAGTGTAGCCCGCCAAACAATTTTCTCTTCCTCAATATCAAACAACATACCATTTAAGAGAGTCGCAAACCTACACTGAAAAAAAGTTGGGTACATTGCTTTATTTTTTTTGCCCATACCAACCACCTACATTGGGCAAATTCTTCCCCAAAATTGATCATTTTACTCGAATCAACCTACAGTTGAGATAAAATTAATAATATGTTGACCAATAGTGTTTAACATCGTCCATTTTACTAAACTTTTTTACAGTGTTGGTTGACATTAATTTTCGGTATAAGTACTTGAATGTTTGAAACAATGCATGATCGTTCATTTCCCCGCCAAAGTGCCCCGTTTAACTCCTCAGTGTTTCATTTTATACCATTTTGGCCTACATCACAACCAAAATAGAAACCCTTACTAGGCCAACTCGGCGATACGTGGTTAAAAAGTAGCCTTTAAAAACCGTCTCAAGTGATCTGCTGTCACTTTTGGTAACAACTTAAGGATACTCGTTTAGCGTCTTCGCTTTGGCTTGATGGGTTACAGTAAAAGTACGTGAGCTTCATTACTTGATTTATGAGGATGTCTTGAGGCAAAGGCCTGGGCTAGCCACACGGAACCAGACTGTGTCCAGACTTTGAACGATAAGGGCATTACCAAGCCAATGTTTCATCCAGTCTGTGTACGTCACGAAGATGGTGTGGGAGGCATCACCCAAAAACCCGTGCGTTTCATTTGGGGGTGGTATACGGTTGACACTGTCGTCGTACACTCGCCATTCGAATTTGGTGTGGTGTCATCAAAATATAAAGGTTAATCAAAGGAATTTGACACATACAAATTGCCAAATGCAAGTCCAAGGTGTTGAATGACAAACAAGAAATAGAAACGAAAGTTACAAAGACAGAGAATCCGATGACATTTGAACTGTGAAAGTTATACGAATTGAGCAAATGGTAGGTTAGGTAAAGTTTAAGCTTTACACCACGTGCGAACGAAGGTCCTAATTGGTTAATGCACTTGTCTTCTACCTCTCCAGGTGCCGATGCCGCGTATCGGACATGAAATTTACGACCCGCTGCTAACGCTCAACGCATGTGTGATTTACCACCGGAGCATTTGGTGCTAAAACCCAAGGAATTTTCAATCTTCCTGATTGGTACTGATTGATAAAATTGACTGACGACCGTGTGGATTATCAGAGATTCTTTTGCAGTGCCAAATTTAATTATCCAAGTTTGGCCTTACTTACTTAGTGTTAGGTCAGCCCCATGGGACCGATATTTAGAATAATATATCAGCTAAAAAGACCTTGTGAAGATCAAATAAGGTGGTAAAATGATTTTTTTTGCTAGGACGTCGTAAGAGGTCGTTGTTTTGGTAATGTTCATTCAGCCTTCCGAAAAAAAACATTCTGAAGAGGACATCTGTCACACGTTTACAGCTGCGGAATAGCAGTTCAACAAATCATCACGTCTCTCCATTATTCCTTTAGTTAGTTGTCAGTGACAAACGTTGACATTGTCTATTGCTCCTACATATTGTTGACCGATTTCAACCAAGAGTTTCAGGACCCAGCCCCAACATGTAACATGACCAAACTGGGGTCAAAGGTCACCATGGGGTTAACATGAATTTGTTGGCCCGCTGCTTCCGAGATATTTCCGAAGGTGTTTGTTGAAATAAATAAGGACTCGAAAATAAGGGTTTTGCCTCCAATCCACAATTAAGTAAGCTTTTTAATCTAGCTCAAAGATAAAACAAATTCTGTATCATTCCGAAAACTCAACATTCAGCTTACTCAATGCAAATTTCCTGCCGTATACGCAAACTTTGCTGAAAAGTGGCCCAAACCTTTCAATTAAAAGTTCTTGGTCACTCATTACTCTAACCAGATTCATTTGCTACTGCAAAGCGAAAACACTGCCGTACTTCCGATGACGCGCCGTGCGCATTTTATCGCGAGGACTTCGGTCCGCAGAAATTTCAACGAGAAGAAAATCGATCGAACCGGGAAAAAAAGACGAACGGACGATCAAGTCAACTGACAAGCGAGATTTCCCTCCTCTAACTGATCGCTGTTTACCCAAACAATAAGGAAAACCGGAACAAGAGGCTTTGCGTTCTACGGTGACGTGTGCTAAGCTCCGCAAAGTACAGGCCTGGCAAACGTTGCCGCGTTAATCCCGGCAAAACCACATTAGACCGGCCTCCCTTGTCACAATTTGCCTCCACGCCGCGTTTAAGCCCGTCCGCAAGCCGGGACAACAAGTCGAAATTAATTCGATTCGCGGACAGCTGCAACCCTCCCTGAATCCAAGGCGGGAATTATTTACCATATTTTCTAAACCTTTTAACCATCCCCTGTACTGCGTCTCCGTTTCTTTCTCTGAAGTGTGGCGCGTGGGTCCGTCTCGCTCGTTTATCATAGTGGGCCCACGAGGCGTCAAGCTGCGTTTACCTGATGTCAAAAGCCACCGCAAATTCGTGGAAGTTATCACCTATACACGATCCCGAGCTCTACGCGCATGCGTGTTTGCATGGAGAGTAATTTCAGCACAGGCCATCCTGAGAATGGAACACTTGGTTTTTGTAGCGTTGAACAAGGGGATGGTTTGTTGAGCCAGAGTAAAGCAAAGAGAGTCGGTCAACAGACACGGTGTTTGTTTCTGGCAAATTGCGTTACTTGGAACGCGGTGCTGTGGTCTCCCGCGGAAATTGCTCTGCACCTGGCCCAATCACGTTCTGTGGGCCTCCATTGTCCGTCGCTAATTTAACACCATCATAAAGTCTCGTAGCACGTTAAAAACACAGATTAAAAAAAAAACCAGTTCCGGAATATCTGGAAAAGACTCATCTACGACATGATTCGAAGTTTTTTCCCCGAATTCCAAAACTGGAAGTGAATTTTTGTTATTTTCATTTTGACTGAATCTTATTTACTTTGTTCCGAAGCCTCTTCAAACCCTAGCAGACAACATGACAGACAAAATCAAAATATTGGGAAGGAAACACTAAAACTGAATGAGGATCGAAGTCAAGGAGTTTTTGGCAATGAACTTAGAATGATTTGAATTATTTACAATTTACTTAAAATTAATTTGCTTAAACTTTAAATTATTTACGAATTCTTAAAAACATGCATTTGAAGAAAATGTTGGATATAGTCGATTCTTTCACTGTTAAAAATGTACTGAATTTTGCATTAAATTTTGATTGACATTCGATTCTCAGTAACTCCTTCGAATAAGTCACTTACTCAGTAATGACTCTGTCTACACATAGTCGCACTGGAAAGTTAGAAATGATGTTTTTGTCATGCCTGGAATGAATTAACATTGCTCCCAGCCACGCCACATTCTTGTTTGCTCCAAAATATTTTCTGTAATGGGCGCAAAATACTTCCCCCAATCATGTTAAGAGTGGAAACATTTCCAGATTTGGCTGACGTTTAAGGACTCTATTGCGTGTTGATCGGCTTGGCGCCATTTTGTCTTGCGGCGTGCCATGTTGGACTTCGTTCTATAACAAAATTATAGGGTGCGTTCGAGCGTGCTACTCGTGTTAACACGAGTATACTCCTGAGCGCGCGAACGGCAGGACTGAGTATATACGACCCGCGGGTTAGCAACAGTATGCTCTCGATCCAACCTTATCCCCAGGGCTTACATTAGTTTCAGCCTCGTTCCCTATAGTAAGAACTGGATAGGAAACTATCTTCCTGTATCCTGATTCGATACCGCAATCAGCAAGTAATGGATTTATATCACGCCGCGACGAATTGATTCTGTTTTTATCCCGGACACCGCATACAAAAAAAAAAACCGCTATCGTAAAGCACAGGCAGGCACCAGACTATCCCTAATTTGCAAACGTGTTCAAAATTTTGGACATGCAACTGATCCACTACCAGGGTGAGAGAGCAGGTAGTGGTGGGCGCGTATTGGTCGAAACCCTGGGGACGAGGTTGACTCTCGGTCAGACCGGGAGTATATACTCTTGCACCGAGAGTAATGCGCACGCAATTTTTTCTTGCACTCGGGAGTACCAAGAGTAACACGCTCGAACGCACCCATAGAGTTGCGGCATCCAAAATCTGGATTACATTCGAAATTGGCGGGAAAAATTTGTCTAAGCACGAGACAAGGTCAATTAGTAGGCCTTTAGTCAGTCCAAGTATATAACCATCACCTTCAAATTCTTCCCTCATATTTCAGATACTCGTAGCTTACTTCTTTGCAGTTACATGCAGTTGTGCTTTAACTTTTTATTTCCTCCGCCAAGGAGGCTATATGTTTTCATCGGCGTTGGTTTGTTTGTTGGTTGGTTGGTTGGGTTGTTGGTTGGTTGGTTTGTCTGTTAATTAGATAACTAAACAAGTTATGGACGGATTTGCAGGAACATATTTTTAGGGGAAGTCCTTGGTCCAAGTACAAATCGATTAGATTTTGGAAGTAATCCGGATCTGGGTCTTGATCTAGGATTTTCTTTAAAGGATTCTTCACTTTAAAAAGAAATAGGCCTACTCGCAATGATGCGTACTGACAATATGGCGGGGAATTGTTCAGCCTTGGCGGAGGTTTGCGCTCTCCGAGTGCTTTCTAACTTTTAAAAATGGGATTGCACTTTTGATTTCATAATCTCTGACTGCATTAAATTCTGACTAAGAAAACTTCAAACCAAAGAGAAAAACGAATTAGCAGCTGAGAATGAGGAATTGGAGGATGCATTATATAGGCTAATTCATTAGAGAAAAAACTCAAACACAGTATGGTAATTAGCTTATACCGTCGGATGAAAACGTGACCTGGTCTTGAGCTTTGAAAACGCCAGCTGTATTGACCATTCAGCCGAAATGACCATATAATTATGTCGGACGAAGCAATCGCCGTGCATGCCGAGGTGTCTTGGCGTGGCGCAATCAAAAACGTCCGTCATCACATATCCTCTCTGCCAGATACCGAAGCCTTAGTTTCATCAACGCGTATCATCACTCAAATCCGCAAATCATATATGATTTCACAGTAGGTAATGCCATTTGACTGACCATGCAGTATACAATGGCCAATATCTGACGGTTTTGTCAACGGGATCCGGCGGGGGATTTAACGCTTGCGGCAAGAATCGTAATTGCATGAGTCGGACGGGAAGATTCAGCGTATTCCCTCTTTTGTTTAGTTTACGTGCACGTTCAGATCAGCCAACGCGAAATCCGTAGGGTAGACGGTAGAACACCGAAGTAATCCACAAAGGTAATCGAGTGTCGCTCAATCTGTTGTCAAGAAAATCCTGTAAACGATCTCCGAAAAAAACTCCTCAAATTCGAATAATGTTCCGTTTTATTCCGACTCTTTAGATTAAACACATTTAAAATTGGAACATGTCACATATAAGACTACAAAGTTGTTCGTGAGTCTGGGTACCAGATTGTTTCGTCATTTTCTCCCCCCCCCCCAACAACCCCACCTTTTTAGAGAAACCTCACACAAATGATAAATTTAGAAACTTGAAAATGTTGAAAAATTGGCGTTCTTCTGTATGAGCTTAGTCAAGCTTTAATACATAACGCATCCGCAAATTAGCTTTATTTTCTATACAGATAGGTTTTACGTGTGTGATATATACTTATGGCAATGATAACTTCTGGACAGTAGCTCTCTGGGGCATACTTTGAATGCCTAAAAAAATAAAGAAAGTCTGGATCATTTTGTTGGTCAGGAAAGATGATCAGAAAATAATGCATTTCACACCGAGCCAGTTTCTGCCCTAAATTACGATTTAACAGCTGCTCATTATTGCCGACTGGAACTCTTTGGAAGTATCCAGAATGATGCCAAGGCTTTTCTTGACATACCAAGATGTCTCCCTTTCTGGTTGCATGTGAAAAAAAAAGACCTGATTGGTTCGCTCAATTGCTCTGAGCTGCCGGTGAAAATCATTTAGAGTTGAACGATCTATTCTTGAGGCAATTAAGGACAATGAACCATGAGACTGCACCTCTCATACAAGCTGACGGAAGTCATTAAGCCAGTTGACGGAAATCGGAAACTTAAAGTTTGCTGACTATATAATGAAATTTATTGTCTGCTGGGATATTTGCAGGAGTACGATGGGACGACGTACTACCACAGTTTCTTTGCCTTCGGATTTTGTAATGTCCACTTTGTCCGAGTATGTACTTCTAACCAAAACTAAAAACAAACCGAAACTTGTGGTGTTTTTGATAAAGATACGTGCGTTTAAGAAGATTCGATCTCCGTGCTGTGATGACCATTGTACAAAATGCGCATGCGCACACATTTCGTGCACGTCAGACTCGAGATTCTACTTACGTCATATTCCTCACTGGTTGCTGATGGAGGTCTTGTTTTCAAGAAACCTTTTTTTGATGTCTACTTCACGAGGCTAATTAACATCGTTTTTCCAGAGGTGTCTGGGGATGAACTGGTTTTGAAATCAGCAATCTGACAGTGGCACCGTGATCTCTGGGCAGTTACACTAATGAATTTTCAGTGTCGGTTGCCATGAATTCAAAAATGTATTGGCACGAATTCGTGTCCAATGCATTTACCACCGTCAGAAAATAAATGAGATCTGGCTAGACTGCAACTTCACAAGGAAAGCCCATATATAGTAGCTTGTCCGATAGCTCACGACATTGATGTAGGCCTATTCTTTTTGGTTAAGCATGGCCAAAATGTTCTTGGATTAAGCTGTAGTGGTAACTGATGGAAAATGAACAAATCCACTTTCGCGTTCAAGTGAAAACCTGACATATTGCCCACACATAATATTATGTAGTACCTCAAAACAAGTGGCGCCAGACTAATCCACATGTGGTGTATATACGAAAAACAACTAGACCATGCAGTGTAAGTCAGGCGTAGTTTCAGTATCGAGGTAAGAAACGCAGAGAGTAACGCAATCAAGACGCAAACTGCAACGCAGACTCATACGGAAACATTTTCATCCGCAAATGTCACGACAACCCAGTATCTCGCAGACGATCGGCGCAGTCTGCGCAGTCTGCGCAGTCTGCATAAGCTTCACGTTGATATGGAAACTAGGCTTCACATGACAGTTGTACTAGTGAAAGTTGGAGGTCAGTCAGTGTGTCAGTCAGTCACTAACAATGAAGACACCAGTCTGACATTCTGAGACTGGCACAAATCGCACGTTAAGTTGTAACGTAGAGGAGACCCACATTGTTACTCTACTCTCTAAACAACATATTGATGTGGCAAACAGGTAGACTGAATTTCAGCTGCTATTTTCGCTAAGATGTATACAAGCGTCCGTATTGAAATGAAGCTGTGAACTATACAAAGAAATACAAAGAAAGCAAATATTAAAGGACTTCTACACACATTTGCCTTTAAAAAGAACACGGACTTCTCAGTACCTTTGTATAGGGCTACACTTGGCCATCGTGTATGATGATCGATTAAAATATAAAGAAAGAAGCGTTTAGACGTTAACAGATTGATAAATATATTTCAGCAATTCTTAAATTAGAAGAATTAAAAAACTTCATCGCAAAATATAGTTTACTCAAAACAGAAAGATGTGGGCCTAGCTGTAAATGCGAGTTTTTCCCCTTCAAAATCGACAAGTGTTCCTTTTTTTGTGCATCGTACAAATGCCCCTATATCATTGACCCCTCACAGATTTTCCAATATCGTCATTTGCAATCCCGTTGTTAATAAGCATTCAATGCCATAATCACCTGATTAATTGATGTGGCACAATCAGTTGCTAATTGTGACAAGGCCATTTTGGCTTTAAGCCTGAGTTCCCCTCTGTATTATACCTCTGATTTAATTTCCCACCGTGACCAGTGGCCAAATGCCCGGGGGAATTACTGTCTATCACTGTTTGCCAATTTAAACTCCTTAATGAACGGACCAGACTCGCAATGAGATTTCATCCGTCCGCTTGATGAAGATCGATGCCAAACTCATTGTTGTTTTAATTCTTTCTTTTTTTGCAGGTCGCATTGGTATGAGTTTTTGTAGCTGGAAAAGACTGCAGGATCACTGAAGGTGAGACCAGTAAAAGTAGTGAAATTTATGTGTTGTGGTTTCAGCAACCCTAACAATATAAACAATTTAGTCAGCATGCGACGGTTTCGTTCCATTCGTCCAGCGTTTTATACTATGGTATAAGGTAAGAGCAAAATCATAATCTGATAAGGTTTTTAGACCGCTCCCTATACTATAAAAACTGGTTTTGTATGTTCTATTGTAAACTATGCTTCATTCAAGATACTTTAATTTAAAACCCTAACACCTAGTATAGGCCCGTTTGCGAGGAGCCATCCTCAATCCTCCCAAATCCTCCAAAACTTGTGCACATATTTAAGTGAAGGATACCCACTGCCTCAATCCTTCAAAATCCTCCAACAGCTCTGCCTCTCACAATGCATTCAGCCTCACTCCTCCAAAAATCCTCCTCTTCTTGAAACACCATTCAGCCTCAATCCTCCAAAATCAACCGATACTGATCGTCAGTGTGCCCTGAATCCTCCACAATTCTTCAAAATTGTATGTTGCATTCATCCTCAATCCTCCAGAATCCTCCAAAACCGCCCGGAGGACTTTGGAGGATTGAGGAAGGTACTTATATGTACACGTTTTGCAGCTGCCATGACTGGTTTGTTACATTAATGGTCTCAAAGACGATCAAGTTGATTTTCAGTCTTAAAGGTTACATAGGCCTACAACTTTGCTTTTGTTGTAATTTTCAGAAATGGATAGATTTGAGAATTAGTGTTTTAAAGCAAATATTGTTACACTGACCTGTTTGAAGTTTTGCGTACATAGATGCTGGAAAAACCAAGAAAAACATGCTGTTGTTCCCCTACTTCAAACGAAACAGAGCAATTTATAGACGTATAGGATATTGTTAGGTCAGGGAACCAGACTAGCTGGCTTGCACCCGTTCACGGATGTGTAACTGATTGCAAACAAATGTGGACTATTTTGGTAAATTGGGTGCAGTATTTGAAAACAAGTCAGTTTTGTTTCCCAACGATGGTCGTCCGACCATTGTTTGAAATTGATACAAAAATTCCACTTTTCTTGAAAATGACAGCACACCAGGTGCCATGATTTCACAGGAAGCTTGAGACTATTATACCGCCAAGTAAGGTATTTCATAATATTTTGGCAGTTTTGTTTTTTGATGTTTGCAAATATTACCTTTAAACAGCTAACGTTTTCGTAAAATTGAGTCCTTTGAAACAAAATATTCCCTGTTCAGCCTTTATACAGGAAGATGTAAGGTTTGTTTTTGTTTGGGTATTGTCCACTCGGTTATACATTGCCTATAATTCACAATCATCACTGCACACTCTCCAATCTTCGGTCATCATTGACAAGTTAGGTGAATACCCATCTCCTTAGGCCAAATTATTACACCTGACTCAGTCCATCAGTAAATTGCAATTTACGTGGAATGGCGCTCTGTGTACAAAGTGTCGAGAACAAATATTGACAGCACAAGAAAGACTTTGAAGGAGATACAAAAAAGCTGAATTGTGTGTATTGAGAAAAGCAAACGGTACCTACGTGCCAAACAAGATCGAGGGCCACACAAATTTTTATCATTTTGATAAATTTGATGTGGAGTAGGTTCGTAACTTCGATTGATGACTTTCACTTATAAGTTGCGTCTCCGCAACGACCACGCCGTGTACATATACGCAAGGTATTCAGGCGGAAACAGTTTAAACATCATTAGGTATAGCACAGTTGAATAAGCCATTTGCGAGTTAAATTTGAATAAAATCTGGAACGCTGACTTAATACAATGCTTTGCACGTTTTAACCTAGCATTCTCCTGACCAAAGAGACTGTTACTATATCACGTGATTTGGGGCAAGCCTTATGCTAGCAACCCCCAGCTCCGGCATGGTCTGGTGTCTTTGTACCATTCTCACCCATTGTGAACAATGTATTGGTGCTGAGCGTCTCTTACGTAACTATGCAAGAGCTTGCCCCGAATCATGTGATTAGCAACAGTGTCTTTGGTCTGGAAAATTCAAAGTTAAAATGTGCCAAGCATTCTGAGCAAGTCAGTGTACCACATGTTTTTCAAATGTAAATCCCAAAGGGTATAGGTTACTCGTAAATGGCGTATTGGAACAGTCTCCCTGGTTTTAGAAACCAAGACAAGTTGTCTTGCAAACATAGGATAATTTTATATACAAGTGGGATGCCGCGCTTTGTGCGGCACCCGCTAACTGGGTGGAGTCATATACTACTGTTTTTACTTTGATCTCAATTTGCATGTTGACCCGAAATGGGCGTGGTAAGCCTTGATGAAACATCATCGCCATATTTTCCCCAATGAAAGTTATGTTTTTCGTAATAGCGATACGTTTTGGAGTGTTTTCATTGAGATACTGTTGTGATATTTAATTATTCAAAGTCTGAAAGAAACACATTTGCCAAAAAAGTAAAACAAAATAAATAAATCTTTTTTTTTTCACGTGCCAGCCGTGACGTCAGAGGAGAGTGAAATCGGAGCATATATACATACCATTTAAGCACCTGCACAATTGTTGACATCATAAATAGCACAGACACACATACATCAGACAGACATCAGACAAACAGACACAGACAAACAGACATCAGACAAACAGACATCAGACAAACAGACATCAGACAAACAGACATCAGACAAACAGACATCAGACAGACAGCGTAGGATATTTTAATATAGGATGACAAATATAATGACCTTTGAGATAAGACATCCCGTCATGGAAGCATACAGTGTCTTTCTTATAGATCTCAGTCTATTGCGTGGTTCATTTAATTGATTTTAATGGATGTTATTGATTCTAAACTTCTTAACAAAAATCTTGCTCGTTTCCTTAAACTTGATGCTACGGCAGACGTAACAATACCCAACCAAAAATATCCTTCCAAAAAAAAAATAATGAAAACAGATTTATCTGTTCTTTCTTAAAAGTAATATTTTATTTGAGGTAATGCTAATAGAGTTATAGCGGTTATTTTGTTAACTCTAGTTTAAGTCCCATTATGTAAAATCTGTAGTCATTTCAAATTTACATGCTGCGGCGCCTCTATATACATTAAGCTCTTGTTCATTAATTGACACAGGTGGATACAGCGGACGCGTAGTTGTGTACTTTAGCGCTAACCATAAAGTCAACTCAAGCTTTGCCGCTCAGTCATCGGTAATTCCGAAGTCCAATCACAGTTTACCTCTGTCTTAATCATATATTTCATCGAGGGAGATTTTTTTTGCGAATTCCAGCTCCCTGCAACCGATGTGTTGCGCGCGTTGTGTGTATCAATTTTAACGCGGGTCCGACACACGTCATTTTGGACTCTCCCGCCAAATTTGAGGCATGCGTTTCCGATCGCGCGCGAACAGACGAAGAATGTCAGTGATACGAACGTCCGCGTTGACAACTTAACTGGCGCCAAGACTTGTATACGGAGCGATCAAGGACTTTTTAAAGGGCCAGCTTGGTTAGGCTCAAAGTTGTGAACCGAAAAATCTTGGTTGTGAGGTTGTCATATTTTTTGGTTTAAAATTACGAGGCAAGAGGGCCGTCAGATTGATTGTCTTGCCATTCATCAGATGGTAAGATCAATGAACTGGTCACTGTGCCTTGTAGTTGGACAGTTTTGTTCGAGTGCTAATTTATTTGGTTTCTTGGTTAGTTGCAAAGGTTGGCTGACTGATTGGTCGTTGGTTGGTATTTTAGTTGATTGTCGGGTTAATTGTTAGTTAATTGTTTCATTAGTTGACAGTGGCTCCGTAGTTGACGTTTATCAGGGGTGTGACATCTCAGCTTTAAAGCTGATTTCAGGTTTTTTGTTTTAGATTTCATCTTTTTCCTCACTAGGTTGTGTACAAAAGTATAGAAGATTTCCAAAGTTCAGCTTTTTGCACGTTTTTCAGCTGTTTTTTTTTATCAGTGGTCACTCACACCCCTGGTAATAAACACTGTATACTCAGTGTGTTACCTGCCGAGTGAAAGTTGGACGAAAAATCACTCGGGTGGGACTCGAACCCACGACCTGCTGCTTTCTAGTGCAGACGCCTTACCACCCGACCACCGAGCTTGCGGGGTCGGTTGGCTGGTTCGAATCTGGTGTACATGTAGCAGCGGTATACCACAGTTAAACTATTTATAAGATGAAGGGCAAAACTTAATATTGATTTACATCACCCCGACGCAAATTCCATCTTATGAACGGCTTGGTCTATAGATTATTCGGTTATTTCAAGTTTACCCATTGTGATCACAACGACCAATCCCTGTCCTAAAACCTCAATACGTTCGACTGAGGCATCTAAGCCCTGCAACTGTCAGGTTCTGTAAGCCAGGCCAATTCACGCCAACCGACCTCCCTTTTTTTTTTTACTCCTGCTGAACCGTTTATTACAGTAATGGCCGGATAGATGTTTCACCGCGCACCCGAAAGCTCGCTGCTGACAGAGTTACCATCGGCAGCACATTAAAGCTGATACTAGCGAACGGGCCGGCGGAAATTGCACGGAATACTTCAACGTTGGGGTGTAAATTCCTCCCGCGTGACAGTAACAGAGAGGCGAGTTGCACAGAGCTGCCGAGCTTATGGATTTATCTAAACCATCAGGCCCAACTGTTCTGTAATGTTGGTTGTGACAGTTTGCGGGCATATCTTTCTTCGCCATGTTAATTTGTCGAGTTATATTTTCTCCACTGGAGGTTTCATGAAATTGTTGGCAAATGCTCGGTTTCCGTTCGCGATAATCAGTACGTTTCAAGGGCCCTTAGCATGAATTTGACTGTGAACACATTTTATGCAACTACTGTCACGTATACTGAAACAACAACGAATTGCCAAAGAAAGGAAAATTAACGACAGCAAAATGTCCAAAATTCTGGAAAATATTGCTGCTGAATCAGCTGTAACATTGAGATTTCTGCCAGGTATCACACTTTTGCTCATGAATATGCAAATTTACATTAGCATAAAAACCACAACGGCACCAAAATGCCCTTAGAAATGGCAAAATGAAAATAAAAAATAAGGTTAAATGGGACCCAAAGGTGCATTTGCTAGGACTGCAGGAAAAGAATAACATTACATGGGCCCTTTAAACAACATACTTCGGGAATTACAGAATAATCATGGTTATATATTATTTTCCCCCACTGTAAAGTGTTGATCTCATCATCTTCCACAGCATCTTCCACATCGGCTTAATATAGGCGGTTTCACCAGAATGTTTGTTTATTATCAAAATTAAAGAGATCCGCGTCCTCCAAGATTGTAATTTGTCATTTTGTATGTAATGTATTACGAATGCACTCCATTACAAGAGCTTTCATTTTTCTTTCTCCAAGATGTAATAAGTTTCAAGCAACAGAGACAATATTGTTTTGAGTAGGCCTATACTCTACAAGAGACTCTAATGATGCTTGTCGGTTTTCCATTCAATTCAATTCAGTGTAAGTGCCACATCAAGTAATACTGTTCAAAACACAATAAATTCCACGAAAAATCTGCAACTAAAAATTGCGAAATTTGAGAGCAGCTATTTTTTTCCATCCTATATAGTTGTATACGCATTTTTGGGTGTCGTTCAAAATAAATGCTCTTGGTTTCCACTAAATTGGGTTTTAAGGACGCTTGTCTGCAAGACGCAAGCTTAACATAATGATCAAAACGTGTGTGTTATTAAAATGCGCAGCACGTTTTGTCGTGCATAGTTAATGCGCAGTACATTTTGTTCTGCAAGGTTACGATCTCCCATGCTGACTGTGTTTCTATTTCTGCGTTCGGTAACATGAAAAGAAAAAGTATTGCTTGGTAACGAGTTTGACACGAGTTTTACTAAGCGCTCGACCCCTCGCCTGAAATTGTGGTATTGTTCAAAGAAGCGACCGCACATCTGGCTTGACGTATTCATAGGCAAACAAAATAAAATAAATAAATTGATGAATGACCTTTCGAAGAGTCTAGGAAACATTTGTCCGGGAGTTGTCCTCGATGTGTTTATAATTTATGTGTCTATATTATAGTGTATGGACATTCATCATGTTTATAAGTAATCACATTTGGAATGGTGCAACAGATTCGTTGCTGACGGAGGTTTCTTCACCAGCTACGGCCTTACTGTCTTGAATTGCGTTAGTGATTTAGGTATCGGAGGCTACCTAAAGGCACCAAAATATGTTAATTATGACACACCACGTTTACACGCGCAGAATCACGCGCCTACACGCGCAGACCCACGCGCAGAACCACGCTCCTACACGCGCACACCCACGCATGTACACGCGTAGACCCGTGCGCCGTCTTTTTATTCTATATCTATGATAGACCCATTGATCTCCATATACACGTCTGTGTATATGGAGATCAATGGATAGACCCATGTGTCTCTTTATTCTATATCTTTGGTGCCTACACGCGCAGACCCACGCGCAGACCCACGCGCAGAACCACGCTCCTACACGCGCAGACCCACGCATGTACACGCGCAGACCCGCGCGCCTTCACGCACAGATCCGGACGCCTACGTGCACGTCAGCCGGCCCTGCAGACCGTACCCACGCGCACACGAAGAACCTTTCATGAAGAAGTTACCAATAGTTGCATGTTACGGTTTCTTGCCTCTGGTGATAAAAATTAAGCCAAACGGCTTTTGTTTGTTTTCAAGAACTGCACAGCAAACGTTGCCAAGTGTCAGACATAATTTGAACGAGGCACAGAGGGTTGGAGAGCACTCGAACCATGACAGGATGGGTGTAGGAAGGCGCTAGGGGGCGTCTCAAGTTTTCCCATTGTCATCGGACTTTGAGTCGCGCTGTCCCATTCCACACCCTTGGTTTGCATGCCATTCAAGCAGACAGACCTATTTCTTACGATGACGTGATAACATTTTCCAAAACCCACAGTTTGTTTGTATAGCGTTTTGACAAGCATTATGACTTTGGTGGACTGTAGAAAGCGTGTCACAGTTATTCAATCCTACTACTGTAAGTTTCGTATACTGAGGGCAATTGGAAAGAAATGCCTTTGAAGGGATTTCAAGTATGAAGTGGAGGAGAAGTCTCCACGTAAGGCAACGTTTGACGTATAATTTTGCTTTCTTGTTTTCTTGCTTTTAATACAACCGTACTTTGAGAGGAATACTACCCAAAATTTACCACAAAGTACCGTACCTTAAACTTATTAATCTTCTACTCGGTGTGCAGGTGAAACACGTCAAAGAGTTGCAACACATGTCCCTATTTTTGAAGTTGGAAATCCGTTTCTGATAGCTGTGACAGTATAATTGTTTAACGAAGTTGCAACCCACGAGAACGACCCCTCAACACCGATCATAACGCATGCGATTTGTAGTCAAATATCATTTGTCGCAAAGGGTAACAGTGGTATGTCAATAAACCCCGACTGGCGCACAGTGAAGTGTCCGGGTGTAAAGTGTAAAAGACAAATGGGTTTTTCAAGTTTCTTATTGCGTTGTGGGTGACTCGTAGGTGTAGAGTCCGATGTTGAAAGAAACTGTTTTTCAATTTCATAAAATTAACAGTAATTTCGAACTGTTTAAAGGCAGAAGTCCTCAAAAAAAAATTTGTATCGTTTTCATTTGTTACCCACTTTTTATTTTTGGAGATAAAGCATCCAGAAATTAATTGAGATCAGTCGAAATCGAAAATCTGCTGAGGCTAAAGAAGGAGCGCGAAAAGAAGGAGTCAGCATTTCCATCGCTTTAAAGGACCACAACTGTCGAACACTCATCGAACTAACATCGCAGTCGATCGGACGTGTAAGCATTCATAAATCACACAATGCAAACAGGCAATATTATACAACACCTGAATAAATCCCTGTCATCTGATTGGTTGATCATTGATCACATGTTATTGAATTATTCGTCCCAACGCACGGCGCGCGCGCGGCGCGCAGCGCACAGTGCACGGTGTCATCGCTACTGGCGGTGGCACTGTTTTAAATCGAAATTACTTGAATATGATGGTTCTCAACCTGTTGAACAGTTTGCATAAATTAAATATGATGAACTTCCTTGTCAAACTTTCAAACAGTTTTTAACCTGACTAATTGGCTATTAAAAGTCAACAAATCAGATGACAAGGATTTATTCAGGTGTTATATAAAACAAATAATGAATGTTTCACGTTCGTGCAATGGAAAGAATAATTTCATTCGGTGACAGGTGGAATGGAACATTTCATCTGTCACCTCATGAAATTATTCTTACCATTGCACTCACAGACATTCATTATTTGCATATTATTGTTGTCATGTAAACAGCGGGAACTATTTTCTATCTCTGCTTGATGATAACCATAGGAAACATCAGTGTTTCCTCTGAGTTCTTCAACCTCGACCTCCGCAATAAGCCTCTGTACAGCTGACGTCACACTTTGATTACGTGTGTGCTTTCCTATGGTGTTCAGTGGACCATGGGCCCCCACCGGCTCCATAGGAAAGTGCACATGTAAACAAAGTGTGACGTCATCAGTACAGAGGCTTATTCAAGTCAGATTGTCTCTTTAATTCCGGTGGTGTATTTCACCACTTCGATACACGTCTTTCAGAAAAAAATAACCTTACCCATTTCGAACAAGACAAATGTCATTGTTCTATCATGGATATATTGTTTCATTGTTGAGACAAGCTATGAGAACTCCGAAACTGAAAAAGTGCTGATATTGTATCTAAAAAGTTAAGAAGAAGAAAAAAAGACACTGAAGCTACTCGTGTAACGCATTAAGTTTAGCAGCTGTAATTAAATATTTGTACAGTGAACTTACACCGGGTTTGCATACACGTTATCCAATAAATCTCTAGTAAATTAAAGGGCGAATACGTATAAGTTAAATTAGTGTTTTTGTAATATCAGTCGTATAATACCCCTCGTGTATCGTTCACTAATGAATGATGGATGGTGAATTTAGAAATTGATCCCGTTTGAGATGTAAAACCTGTCATAATTAGGATGTAAAAATTCTGTGCAGATGTTTGTGAATTCAACATATAAGCGAGTTCATCCAGTTGTGATTTCAAGATATGCTAATTAAAACA
Source organism: Patiria miniata (assembly GCF_015706575.1). Taxonomy (NCBI): domain Eukaryota; kingdom Metazoa; phylum Echinodermata; class Asteroidea; order Valvatida; family Asterinidae; genus Patiria; species Patiria miniata. The sequence continues at coordinate 1,633,792 of NW_024037062.1, forward strand.
ACCCACAAATCATCATAGTAAAGATTTGGTTGATAAAACAAGTTTAATACGATGCAGATCCCACAAAGTGTCCTGATATTTGCCGACCTCTGGAAGCTTAATCCTTGTGGTGCATTTTAAATTAATCCAAAATTACTCTCAACCGTGCAGCATATTAAGTAAGGACTTATCCCTGAATTATAGTTAATATACAAACATTTGCAAACATCAAAACACAAAACTACCAAATTATTATGAAATACCTTACTTGACGGTATAATAGTCTGAAGCATCCTGTGAAATCATGGCATCTGGTGTGCTGTCATTTTTAAGAGAAGTTGAATTTTTGTATCAATTTCGAACGATGGTCGACCGACCATCCTTGGAAAAAACCTGGCTTTTTCTTCCAAATACTGCCCCCAATTCACCACCCCAATTCACCAAATTTAGTTCACCAAATTCAGTCTACATTTTGTTTGCAATCGTTTACACATTCGTGAACAGGTGCAACCCGGCTAGCCTGGTTCCCTGACCAGACAAACCCTCGTGGCACAGGAGAGAACCAACGCACAACTCTACTCACATGCGATCCGCGGCAAGGATTCGAACCGTGGTCACCTTGGTGAGAGGCGAGCGCTTTACGCACAAGCCAACCATGCCACCCATGGTTGGCTTGTCCATCCATGAACACAAAACTTCAAACAGGCCAATGGAACAATATTTGCTATAAAATACTCCCCCCCCCCAAAAAAAAAAATCCATCCATTTCTGAACATTACAGCAAAAGCAAATGTTGCATACTGTACCTTTAATGGGACGAAAGCCCCATTACAAATTGGAGTTCAGGAGGTCAGAAATTCTCTGCTGCAGAAAAGAAATTGATACACAAAAATTAATAAGATACACTTGTTGCTTGGCACGTTTTCCCATCCAAGTTTATCTGCTTGAATGATGGAGATCAGGGCAGGGAAATTATTTTCGGGCAACTGGGATCACGATTTCAACGAGCGGATGTCATGTTGAAAAGGTTTGCAGTACATGTACACATAGAAATATGGGCGTGGTTTTCTGTAATCCCCGAGGGCAAGCTTATTGACTGACTCCCCGACCGACTCCCCGACTCCCCGACTCCCCGACTGACTAACTGACTGACTGACTTTCACATGTTATCCGGGCAGTGTAATAACGGATAGGACCCCTGTGACGCATGTTTGTTTTACATAAACTATGTGGACATTCCTTTGTTTTCGTGTAGTTTAGAAAACTTGTACAAAATAACTTTACTTTAACTGTGAAAACTCTTTAAACCCAATTTTTTTCTCTATGATTCCCTTTAGTGTTTCTCTTCATTTCTCCACGGATAAACCTACCCAAAAATGCCTCTAAACCTGTTTTCCAGAGAGGGCGAAGCGTTATGCAGACACGGCTTAGTCCACACAACGTCAACACAACCTGCATTATAATTATGGACATCTTTTGTTCACAAGTACAAGTCCACATAGTGAATGTAAGACAAACTCACCCCCGTTTGTTTATTGTTGGGGACTGAAAGTAAGAAAATAATTGGAAATTACCTTATACGACTCTTGAGCTCGATCCGTTTTCTAAAAAAAAAAAAATAAACAAAAAATAAATAAACAAAGACCAGGTTTTTGAAGTGCAGTGTAAGCAGGAAAGAGAGACATTATTCCTTCTGGAAATCAACTTTTTTCTTCACGCACAGTCCCTGCTGGGCTGTCATTTCAGGTTTTTGACGGCGGCATCCCAAGACGACTTGGTATATATGACAAGAAAGACGCTCGGTATTAAACGTCAAGTTTCTCTGTTATCTTACCCCACAGCCGTTCGCTTTGTCTGTTCGCAGCTCCGGTGGGAGTTGGTACTTCGTATCGCAGATGCGTTGTGGAATAACAACACGCTTACGGCACCAGTCTCTAGACAATCGCCCAGACTGTCCATTCATCAGATTTGGGGAATCAGTCGTCCTACCTAATTTGCACAGCCAAGTTGAACAAACAGTTTTTGACGAATTTTGAAAATATTTTTTCCTTTTACTAGAGGAAGATTTTTTTTTTTTTTTTTTTACTTACTAAAGTTAGCTGGAAAGTTTGCTGGGAAAATCGCCCGGGGAACGTAAGGAAGGGAAAGAAATGAAGTTTAAAAAGAACTGCTTCCTGTTTTGACCTGCATCTCAAATGGGATTAAAAAGTTCTCCAGGTTGTTTTTTAGGGTACAATCCGGTTACAATCTGAATGGACAAGAATTCTCCAAAGTTTTGTTTTGGGGAGAGAGAGAAGATATCTGCGTCCTTTTGTATAAACACCGGGAAATATAATAGTTGATTATCAAGCAGTCCAGAGGCAATTTTGTTACGTGAATACAGGGAAACTAAATAAAGTCGTCATTTTGACTTTCCTATAGAGAATCGATACTGTATCAGTGCATATATACTGAAATGTGTATCCTTGTGGAGACATTTCTTTGGTCTCGTGTACTAAAGTTTTCGAGTTTGAAAGTGCAGTTTCAAAATGCTCTTATTTTAACCAGAATGAATTTCCTTGGCTGAAATTCGGACTTAATATCCCTTTTCTAAAACTTTTCCATTTGCGACAAATCAACCCACCTTGGAAATTCCTAGTTTTTGAGTAAAATCCATATATCTATTGCGTGAAAACCGTGTTGAGACGTATTTATCTGTAGAAATTGCCCTGTGGAGACGTATACAATCTTTTGTTCCCTATTGTGTGCATGTCTCCAGAGGACACGGTGTACTAAATCCACTTTACCCCAACTGCAATTGGAAACTTGATACGCAACTGTAAAAAGCAAGTGACACAATTTGAAACAAAGGCTAATCAGCTACGTTGAGGCTGTACTAGCACTCGTCAAGGAGTCCACAGGGCCCGGAACACCTGAACAATCAACCGGACTCATATACTGACCCGACTGACCGGGCTGGATTGCCGTATCCCGCCTGGCCACGCGGGACATATCGCCGGATGCCCCCAAACGGCCCTATCGCTTAAACAAAGTCGCCGTAAATCACCAATTGACACTTTTGTTTTGACTGCTTCAATCAGAAAGTTTCAGGCGCTGCGCGGTGCTGTTCCGTGTGTTGGATAGAAGTGTCAGGACACTTTGTATTAATTCGAGCAGTATCGTTACTTCCAATTAATGTCTTTTGTATTAAACACACAGCCGCCCTTTTCAAATGCGATAATTCAACAGAGGGCGCTATTTTGGGCGTTACTCAGCAACAGCGCGTGCGACTTTCAGTAAACGTTAAACAAATTCAGAAGTTTTTGAGTCAAAGGTAAAATTGTGTATGTTCTTGGACTGATTTCATTGCGCAATCCAGTTTTTGTTGTGTTTCTGGCAGTGTCTAATTAACCAATTTAAACAGAAAGCAAAAACACCAGTAGATTTGGTCAGCACAATACATCTATAGGCCTACTATATGGCGAGTTTGTATACTCTACATGTACTTAGCATGTACATCTTGCAACAAAAAGGCCTTAAGCCCGAGTTGATCCGATTCAACAGATGCTTGTTCACGGCGTAGACTACTCGCGTGCAGGTCACATGACGTCGGTTGCACCACGAACTGACGTATCCCATTTTTTTGTGTTTCGAGAAAAACAGATTTAAAGTTGGTCATTATTTTGTAGGCTCATTCCATATACTCCCTGTGTAAGAATTCAAGCTGTTTCGTTTTTGCTAGTAAATTATAGATTGAACTTTTATTGTATGCAATCCGTGTGCATCTGAGTTGCTTAGTTTTTGAGAAATTCAGTTCCAAAGTTGAGTATCACAGGCACTTTGCTTCCAAGTCACACTAAACACTTTGCTCTAGGCTTCAGAATTCCAGAGAATGCCAGGGTGTTAAGAAGTTATTAGTGCGGGACCAGTGACCTAATGGGGAGGACTGAAAGCTACAAGCTTAAGCCAGCCCTCCCAACTCGTCACGTGGTGCTAAAACCACGCCCTCCACAGTTCACCAACAGCAATTCAAAACACATTCCTACTGACTGCTGCGGTAATAGTACAGTCGGGTGCCCTGCTTGTGTTATTGGTGATTCTGGCAAAATGATGTCTGGGGTCTGTACGGTAAAACGGATCAAGGCGCATGGATTCTGTTTTTAGCGGTGATGACAGACAAGCTCAGACCATACGCAATCGGAACAGCAGAAACGAAAGACCATGGCTTACTTTGCTCCTCGTACCATAGAGCTAGCTCTATGCTCGTAAGGTGAGTAGTGTAGGCCTACATGTACTTCAAAGCGATTCGGAGGCATCAAATGATTTGAAAGACTTGTCAGAGGACCAATTTGGAAATGAAGATTGATTCTGTTTCCCGTTCTTCTATCAATTTGTACAGGAGACAACTGATCAATGACGAATCAATGGCCAACTCATAGGACAAGCTGGTGAATTTGTTGTGATAGGGACAAGAAGACGACTGTAAAGAAACGACTGAATAAAAGAGGTAAGGCAATCAAAAATTTGTAGTACAATTTTAGATTGTTACTTTCACAAGGTTCCTTTCCCAGTTCTTTGAGAGGGAATGTATGTCCCAGAGGTCAGCCTAGTGACACCTTTGTACCTATCTCACTGACTGACTGACTGACTGACTGACTGCCCCTTGTGATCCGGGCAGTGCGCTCGTATAGGCATCCCGGTAATGTTAATGAATGGGCTAAGTCCGGGCGATTGTATAGACTAGATGTATACGAAAGAACTTTCGTAAGGACATTCTTGTATCAATTGAATAGAATTTCCTGCGCTTTGTGGCCAGCTTTATTAGACCTGTCCTACCCAAATGGATGGGGTAAATTGGCCCAATAATTTTGTAGATCAGGTGCTATAAAGACTATCAGAAAATAGCCACTCCTAAAGAATTTTGTGCTCTCGTGGAACTCGAATACCACGGACAGTAGGCCGACATCTTAAATTTGGAGACGAAAACTCTGGGTGTGGTGGTCTGAATATAAAAACAAGCGCGAGTGCACAATAATTAGCTCTGGCCCGTTCCGGAATGTCTCACTTCAAATGCAAAGTTGACGCGCATGTGCATCGATCGAGACAATGAGGCGTGTTCCGAAAAACTGTCGCCAAGAGTGCATTTACTGACGACGGCATTGCATTTGGTCAATTTGTGGTCAATTGGTAATTATATTTTGGGGAAACGTTTTTGGTCAATTTTCCGGGGACAGACCTACCGACCGACCGACCGACCGACCGACCGACCACCAAGTGACATGTTGAAGCTCCTGCAAGAGCTTAAAAAGATTCATCTAGGTGCCTAAAATATCTTGTCACCATACCGTCTGCGGCAGTTGACATGATTGAGTTGGCATTTCTTAAATGGGACCCGAACACTTAAAGTACCAGCCCCATGTCGGCCACTGAGAGATATATAAAGTCCGTCTTTTGTCGGGCAGTGATCAGTTCACGCACGGTCGAGTCTCTCCTTTGGACGGCCACGGGAAACCCTTTTTTATGCAGCTCGTTGTTATTCTCTCGGAGTAAGGGGGAAAACAGATCTAAGTACTGCAGGTGTCTGAGCAAAACCAACACGAAATGTATGCGTCCAATGACACGGAAAAACTCATCCAGGGATTAGGGAGAACTCTCTCTGGGAGCCTTTTGTATGGTTGGTACCCGAGGATTAAGAATGCTCTCTCCGGTTGTGAAAGGGATGGCCAGTTCTTTATAGCCCCGGGCGTTACCATTAAGACCCAAGAGACACCCACTTTATAAGCATTAAAGGGAATATACGACAAAGTTTTTACGTAAAAGCTTACTAGGATGTTGGTAAATGACAGTCTAAAGCATCCTGTAAAATTCTGGCACCTGGTGTGAAGTCATTTTCAAGAAAATTGTATTTTTGTATACATTTCCAACGGTGGTCGGCCGACCACCGTTGGAAAACCTAACTATTTTTCAACTACTGCTCCAAATTTACCATATTTTTTTTTCAGTCCAAATTTTTTTTGCTTTTGGTTACACGTTCATGAACGGGTGCAGGCCAGCTAAACTGGTTCCCTTTAATAGCTAACAAATTTCCGGCATCTATAAATTGATCCATTTTATCTTTAGTGGAGTAAGGATACAAAACAACTTGAACATTTTAGTTTTTCTTGGTTTTCATGTATTTTTGAACACAAAACTTCAAACATGTCAGTGTAACAATATTTAATCTATTATACTCACCTGTCAAATAGTTCATTTCTGAAATTACAGCGAAAGCCAATGATGTACATTCCCTTTAACCTCGTGAGGTTTGATGTGCGTATTCAAGAAGGGAGAATGCAAATGTGTAAGAGCGAAATACAGGAAGCGAAAAATGCCGATCACACATGAGAGCAACAAGAGCAAATACAACCACGAAACGTCTTAATATTTCCAGTGTTAAACTTTGAGGTTTTGTGGTAAATTTGGACAGGAATTAAATCAACTAAAGACTTTAATTGTCTTCAGATTTCCCCAGAGTCCCTGCGCTTTTGACGCACTATATTGTCAGTACCAAAGATAGCATGGTAAAGTTTACCGTTTAGCGACACTTTACTTGGACATTGTACCAGCAGCACGCACACGGCTAGTCTCGTGCCCACGAGGCACATTGGGCAAATAATTGAACGCATATTCAGGCGGGTAGCCCTGGGACTGTTCTGACGCTGAGCTGAATGGGTAAACGTCAATGGTGTGACAAATGTAAATCGCGTTGGTTATACCATGGTTGTCAGCGCGAAGGACTATCCGCGTACTTGGAAGCTAATGCATCCTCGCGAAATCTCGAGAGACGCTATCCAAAGTCTCGTCATGTCCTCGTGCGTATATGTACAGGGGAGCGTGGTTGGAAGACCTGATCAGTTTTGGGGTTAACGTACGCTCACGATTCAGCCTCGATAAACCTGACCTTTCAAAAGTTATAAAACAGACGTTGCTTCCAATGCGAAACACGAATTCCCTGCTTAATTGAATTGATGGAAATCAATAATTTAGCAATTTCACACAGAAGCTGCGAACTTATTAAACACCTTTCCCTTCTTGTTGGTAGTTTATTTTTTAATAACAATAGCGAGAAACTGTCAGGCCGTCCGTGGAAATTCGCAAGGCATAGGAGACCATTTGACTCTAGAGGGCGTTGTTTATGATACAGATTTGTCTGGAAACATAATTGCTGCGTTTGAGGCTGTTTCCGGCATTTCTAATAATACTTTTAAAGGGCCATTACCATCCTGGAATGCGTCCAATTGGGCTACTAAACGCGTTTCAAACGAACTTATATTAATTGGAAAGAGCATTTAAAAGTAGTATATAAACGACCACACAACCATCCTTTAAAAACTGGGCGTTTTGTGTTGTTGTTCCGAGAACCATGCGAGAACGAATTTCGGAGGTCACATTTTGACGCATAAAAATCGAGCTGTTCAGTGCTAGTTGTACATCCAGCTTCACAGTCGCATTCTGATGCAGAAGTGTAAGAAACATTTTTTTTTGCATTGGTGCTGTGTGTATTATGTAAAACACACACAACGTGTACAGTTCATCGAATTTATAGAGACGGTTTCAAATACGTATGCTTATGCCACAAATTGTTCGCCGCGTCCGTTGTAAACAACCGGGATTTTTCGTCGTTTCTCGGGAACGGTATTAAAGACATTAGGTTAGTTTCCTTTCAACAAGACCTTTGAAATATGATAAGTAAACAATCCAAAACATGATATTTTCGGGGATTATAGGCCGTTATGCCCATTTCAGCATCAGCCACATTAAAGTCTTGACTTAAGTCCTTTCTGGATTGCTCTCCTTGTTTTACTTTTCGTTGCCCCTTTTTGGTGGTGGGGGGGGGGGAGGGGGAGTTGAGCCATATTCTCCCCGTCGATGTGGCACTTGACCGCGTAAGCTCGTCACTCGGATTGAGATATCGGACACGGAGTGTCAATAATCAACAAAAGACCAGGGTACAAATCCTCTTCTGATCCCGACCCAGAAGCCTCGAGAGTGTCTTGACCCACAACAACACAGCGATATACCGCTCAAACTTCACCTTCCGTCTCTCGTGGTAAAAGAACACCATTGCAAAGCGCTCTAGCAACGTACGAAAATCGATTTAGCGACGAAGATTTGCCCCGCTGATGATGTTTTGCGACGACCGCCTCAAAGCCCTCGTATCACCTTTCGCGCCTTCTTCTCATTTATACAGTGAACGGAGTAATAATATTTCCTTCTCGTCACCATCAACCGTTAAGCCCTATCACACTGTGTCTTGGACTTCGCGCCATTTGAACATCTTCGCAGACACTGTTTGGCGTTCGGATTTTTGTTTGAACTTCGAACGGGCAGGGCACTATTTGCAGTTTACGTCTTGAGGGTGGCTGGGCAGACGTGAGAAAATCGAACCTATAATTACATTAACCGTCTCGCTGGTAAATATGAGCTTCAGGATGTAGTTGCAGTCAAAAGCCACGTCTGATACGGACATGAAAGCGCGTTGACACGCTTTTGCGGTATGGCTTACAACAAAATCTAATTCTCTTGAATTTTGTTATTTGGAGTAACCATGCAACGCAGCAATATTTGGAATTTTCTTTTGTAAGCGTATTTTCCTCCAATTATGTATGATGTCAAATTGAGATGCAATCCTGCGTAGTTTGTATGGGAAACAAAATATAATATATCAGGTTTCATGGTATCCCTATATTAATATTTGCAATTTCGGATGTAAAAAAGATCGCTGGTACCCGATGACATGGGCCAAATTTCCTGAAGCTGCTTAGCAGAATATATTGCTGGGCAACTCCATGTGCACAGCAACCATAGACCGGACACCAGTCACATTCACACATGATTTGCTATTCTTTTGACAGTTTTCTGTTCAAATTGTGAACCCAATTAATATGTGCTCATTGAAAACATCTGTGAGAAAAGTTTACTCATTGGTTTTCTGCCAAGTACTGAAACAACAAGGAATCACCACAGAAAAGAAAATATACGACATCAAAATATCTTCAATTCTAGCAAATGTTGGTGCTGAAATAACATTGAGGTTTCTGCCTGAACTGACATTACACTTTTGCTCATGAATATGGATATCGTATAAGCACAAAGGCCTAAAATAGGCACCAAAATACCCTTAAAAATGGCAAAACAGCAATTGAAAATTGGACACAAAGGTGCATTTGCAAAAATTGCATTAAAAAAACTACATGCCATGGGCCTTTTGACAAAGACAGGTTGACAGCCGACATGCCACGAAATGTACATTGGTTCTGTTTGGTTCCCAGTCATCGGCTGAAATTGGCTTAGTAATATTATTCTGCTATGGGATCGGGCCCTGATAAGCTCCACGCTATCGGCCGAGATCCTCTCAATGGCACCTGTACCCGTACACCCTCCCGTGTAAGCGAGCCCATCTCACGTGTGGCCCCGCTGGCCCCGTTAGATCCACCGCAAATCGTCTAGCATCTCAACTCGTCCGTCTTATACTATCGCGCTCAGCTCCAGTCTCTGATTGCTCCTATCCGTTAAACCCACGCTCAGGAACCCGAGCGGAAGACGATCTGTATTGGATCCCCATTACTTCAAGTCCATTCAGTGGCTCTCGATGACCAGATGGGATGTTCTTACCGCTGCTATCAATCGAAGCGACCCAGGTTCAATAACAGTGATATGTGCTCGTACTCCTTGTTCGTTTTTCTCGATAGCTTGCCCCATTTACATCAAAACAAGACTAAGCTTGCTTCACCCGAAATTCTCAGTCGGGGATAGTTTTATACCCAGTGACTCAGAGTCAGTCTGTCAGTCTGTCAGTTGGTCAGTCGGTTAGTCAGAGGATAATAGGCTGGCCCTTAAGATCCAGGAAGTATCCTCCACTCTTTTCGATTGACGCAAGGTTAGGGCATTCTTTGGTATCATAATAGACACATTTCAAATTAGCATTGAAAGGCTAAGCTTTCAATTACTAGCTCTCACAGTGCTTAGCCATTGTATGAACAGGGGACATAAAAGACACTGGGCACTGAGGCCCTCAGCTTTGTGCCAATTTGAGGTTCATACAGGGATTAATTTCCAATTATAGAATTATACGATGCCTCACAACAGCCACTAACTGTGGTGATTTACACTTCACTGAAACCCTACAGTGGTAAACCTAGACTTTGTATTCCCCTTTGTGGGCGAACTCTTCCAAATGTTTGTGTGGCAATTTCGTGATATGTAACTTGTACCGTAGTCGTTATGAGCCTCGGTAAGGAAATAGAAATCATTCCTGTCGACATTTTTCGAGATGAGGTGACTGTTCGAAGATGCGTTTGTTCTAAGCACGTGTATTTCTCAGTTCAATTATGGTAATGGATGCACCGGGACTCCGTATCTTAGTTTGTATTTAGGTAAATTTGAATAGGCATGATCGCTCAAAGCCTCCGTATTCTCGTTAAGTGGCATTTCAGGTAAATGTGGACTGTCATGGCCATTTTGAGGTCCATGCCTCCATATTTATTTTAATTTTAGCATTTCGGGTATTTGTTTTAATGTCGTGGTTGATGTGAGCTTCCGTATTTGTTTTAGCCACAATTTCAGGCAATTTTTTTGATCGTCATGGTCATTCTAACTTTCTGGGCCTCCGTATTATCAGACGGTACAGGATGTAGTTTAGCGTGTTGTCATGTTTTATTATCGCCTAGGCGTCCCGCTGCTGATCACGGCTGTAGAGATTGCGTGCGTCTGCTCAACCGTACGTCTCGCCTCATCAACCACTGATGCATTTCAAGTCACATTTAGATGAACAGTAAATTTAGTCTCACTGGTAGATTAATACATCAAAGGCATGGGCTCACATCCTGAGGTTTATTAATTTGGAGATATTTGCTAAGGGAAAGATTATGTTGTTACCTAAGATCGCATGGATAAATTGAGATTGCGCTTCTCAATGAGATGGATGAGACTCAATGATGTTATGGTATTTTTTTTATAAGAAAGATTTGTATAATAGTACCCCAGTTTAAAGAAAGCTTTTAGAGCTGAAAGAGCTGTAAAATCTTACCAAAATTGGTTTGGAGATTTTAAATTTTAACACGAGCAAAAATTTAATAAAATAGTATAAAGTTAACTATAATAAAATGCAGCAAAATAAGTTAAATAAAGTAAAATACAATAAAGAATAAAAAAAATGAGTCTCATTTCTGGGCTATCGATTCATAGATGAATCCCTGCTATTCTTGATTAACCAGCCATGTTAAGCAACAAATTATCCAAAACGAGATTGGTTGATTCCAGGAATCAGTAAGACTTAATGAAGTCTTGTAAAGAACTTAATGAATAGAACAAACACTGTTCTTGATGAAGAGGAGCTTTTGTGAGATAATGACAAGGGGTTGCTACACGCATGCGCGAAGGGGTGAAGTTCACCAGGGATGCAGTGAGCATAATAGGAAAGAATAACTAGAGTACTGCAGATAGGTGATGTGATTTTGCCTTTGACGATACAAGCATTGAATTTGGCACACAGTCAGAGTATGTCTTGAGAAAGATATTTGGATTAGGACCATCGCAGATATGTCCTTCAAAAAATATAAGTAGATTAACAAACAACTGCAGTCATTTTGAAATTGTTTTAAATTGTTTGTTTGTGTACCAATATTTTTTTTTCAAATGACAAATCTGCGATGGCCCTATAGCCATATATCTTTCTTACGACATTCTCTGACTGTGTTCCGAATGCCATGCTTGCATTATCAACGGCACAGTTCCCCCAAACATTGCCCCTATCTGCCCCACTAATACAGTTGCTAAGCACGGTAGCATAAACACGTTGTAATCTGACACATTGTCACATGAAACCCCCACAGTGTTCTTAGCATGTTCTGTTTTTTCATCTGTTCTGAGCTTAACTTAAGCATGTGTCACTGCTCAAAAATAACGCATCTATGCGCTGGAATACGGAGGGTATCACTGCGTCGATGTGTCGTAAGCAAAGTTGCTTAGCCACACATTGGGGTCAGAAAGTCCTTTGCAAGTGGCTTCAAAATGACTCCAGTTGTCAGGATTTTCGAACTTTTCCAAATTTATAGAATGGCTAGATTAAATCGGATCCCCAACGCGGAAACATAACTCAGAATGAATTAGACATTATAACGGTAAAGTGGCAGGCAAAACGATGTTGTCACTAAAAGTAGAGCATTTCCAAACAGTAGTGACATTTTTATACCTTTACATTAGTTGAACACTCCAGATTGAAATGAACTTGCTGATATATAACAATTACACACGAGCGCGTGTAAATAGAGAGCGCAGAAAATGGATTGCCGTATACCGTTTATGTTGACAGTTATATTGCGCTGTGGCATATAGATGCATTTGTACAACTTTAAGTGCACACAGGTATATCAAATATAACAGTTAACGACACCAATGGGGCAAAATCTCCAAGTAAGTGTTACTAAAGTCCAGTTGAGTCAAGTTTAATTTGCAGCCCTCTTTTCATGTGTGTATGGAGAGTAAAAACTCCTCGTAAACCGGCAGGTCCATTAGATTAATCAATGCGAGTTCTGTCTTCGGTTCATTTTCAAATTTATGCGCGCAATAATTCATTGGAGATAAATATGGCCTTTTAAAAAAACAATAGCAAAGTCAGAAAAAAATGAACACGTTTCAAAGAATAATTAACTCAGTCATTTTTTTTTTATCGATTAATGAATGACAAGTGTACATTAACCTTTGGATTATATTTTTTCCAGCCGTTAAAACAACCTGATAAATAATCAGGACAGTTTTACATCATAGTATCCTTGTTTACAGTTAGTCTTTCTGTCAGTTGATTCAATCAAATCAGAACCATTTTCAAATACTTTTTTCTCCGTTTTTCTCGTCCTTCTGCAATCTCTAAAGTGCTCATCGATTTTAGCCAAGCTTCTTGACTGCCGATTTACATTTAACCAGAGGGAAACAAAGTAAATAAAAACAAAATTAAATCAATATTTTAAGCGCGCTAGAATTTCTGCCGAGCTATCCGTAAAAATAATGCTCATCAATTTTACCGAAGCTTGTTTGACGGCTGATTTACAATGAATTTTTGGCCTAACCAACAAAAAAAAATATGTTAAGCGCGCAAGGATTTCTGCTAAGTTAATTTGCTCAGTAGTTCTTGGGTAAGTGGGTCCCGACCATTGATCGATGGCAGGTGTGCATTCTATGTCAGTGCGCTCACCACCGCCACAACACACATTATTATTTGACCAATGCGCTGAGTCCTTTAGTGGTCGCGTTGCCTTCATTGCTCAAAAACAGTTCAGCAGTGACGGACCGGCGTCAGTTGTTTTCACGCGTGCCAGGCGAGCGACTCACTTGAGCACCGTGCCCTGGCGGCAGGCCTGGGTTGGTAATAAGACGTCTCCGCGGGGAGTAGAGAGGCTCGACCAGGCAGGACCAGTCCTAACGAGCTATAGCATTTCCATCTTCTCCATCTCACCGAAGATATCTTCCACACCAGAGGCAAGACGAGACATCGTCGGAGAAACCTCCGCGAGTCGACACCTGGCGAGCGCGACATAACATAACAGACATCCAGCTCTGTTTTTGTGTGTGTGTCAGTGTGGGAGAAATTGCTTGGCCGTGTGCCTTGGAGTTGTCGTAACCAATTTCTTCCTCGAAATTATTGTTTTCAGAGGATTGTTGATGTTGATACCAAGTTTCAGTCCCTCGACGAACGCGTGGTGTCCCTTCAAACTGCGATCATTTGACTTAAGGTGAGTTTTCCAAATTGATTTTTTTTCTTTACTCATAATTTCCCTTCCAATTCCAAAAGAGCCGACCATTGCGTACTCATATCGTATAGGTTTCGCATTGCAGGGGGATATGGGGAAAATAAAATAATCAAAACTGGCCCAAGCACGCGACGTTTATTTATTTTAGTTTGACGCGAGAATGAAGGTAAAGAAATCATGACATTTGATAACTTGGTTCGGTGCTTGGGTTCACCTCTCAATCATTAGGGACCATTAGTAATAACGTGCCTGCGGAATAGCCTAGGCATACAGATGAAAAAAAACCCAAGTTTTTTTGTGGTGATTAAACCAGACCCACATAACTTCTCAACATTTTGATGTAAGATGCGCATTGCCTAGAATTCCATAATGTATAGTACATTGCAATTGAAAGTTAACACTGCAAATGGGAATGGGGAATGTTGTGCGATGAATCAGCATTCGCATTCCCACCCGTATTTCCCATTTTGTGAACATGTTTTCCCACTTGTGTGAAAACCTGCGAAAACAGTTTCCCGCTTTTGAAAAGGTGTGAAAAATGTTTCCATACTGTGAAAAGAGGTGAAATGTTTTCCAATTTGATTTGGTACACGGTACCCTGTGGAGACATGTGTGTAATAGGCAACACAAGATTGTATACACGTCTCCGCACTGGAGCAATTTCTATAGGTGAATACGTCTCCACAGGGTACATCACGAAATAGATATATGGATTTTACTCAAAAATAGGAATTCCCAAGGTGTGTTGACTTATAGCAAATTGAAGTATTTTATATAAGAGATATTAAGTCCGAATTTCAGCCCAGGAAATTAATTGTGGTTGAAATATGAGTGTTTTGAAACTACATTTTCAAACTCAAAATTTTAGTTCACGAGAACAAAGAAATGACTCCACAAGGATACAAATCCCAGTATTTGCGTGTGAGAAGGTGTGGTATATTTTCCCAATGTGGGGAAAGTTTTCACACTTTGTGAAATGAAAATGAATTCCCAGGGAGGAGAAAAAGTGTGACTAGAATATCCCATTCCCAGGTTAACTATCAATTGCATTATACTGTACCCGTGAAAATAACTATGCGTTAAACAAGCAACCTCCCCCAGCCGTATGCGTCTCCCGTTGTCACATCCTTTCTACCATTAGAAATGGTTCGTCTACGTGATACGTATGCAGCTCGGGGAAAAAAAATCGCCATTTAAATCACCATTTAGCGTTGTTATGTTATCAAACACATCATCAGCAATACACATCTGACATCAATATATTGAGATGTGCAGATATCTGGGCCTGTTGTATTTATCACACAAAATGTCGATTTAATAGGCCACATTTTCCGAGTCATTTCGCATACATTATTATCCCGTACCCGCACAATTTATACTGGTGCCTATTTAAAAGTCATTTGAGAACCACGCGCACGTCATTCGCTCACCAGTGTAGGTCAGACAAACCACTCATGGCATTATGTCGATATAATGTGGTGTGGAATACTGACGTTTCGGGCAGTATTCAAGGGTCATCTTCACCGTATGAAGGTAACCAGCTGTTTGATAATGGTCTCGTGGGCTGTTTCCACTGCAGGTTGATCGAGGTTCTTCAATGAAAAGCTGTGGTCGTGTGAACTGGTTTCGATGGACGACATTGCCAACCTATATGTAAGTGCGACACCGTTGATATTGCAAATAGATACTCGAGTAAATCTGAAATGATCTTATTGGTTGGACCGGATTGCACTCTCTTTCAAAAAAAAAATATGTTTTTCTTAATGTTTGTATATCAAATATGTTTTGTAAAATCGGGTACATCGTGCACTATAAAATATTAGAATTGCCCAAGCAGTACTACTGAGTAAGATAAAATAAGCCCTTAACAACACCGAACCTTTTAATGTTGACTCGGACGCACTATGACAAGGTTTTTGCTTTCTTAAGGACCCATGGAAGTCCCAAGGAAAACCCTTCAGGAATCCACTTGTTGGTTTTACATCTGTTTGGCGGCGCCCACCTGAGTCTGAACGCAGGGCCCCCTAAGTGCCTGAGATTAGAATGTTATTTCCCTCACGTCAGCTTGACCACACACACTCTGAAGACGAGAGCTTACAACTCGAGTCTATGCATGTGCTTATTCGGTTCAAATCGAAGTGTTTAATGTTAGGCCCCAGGTAGTTTATGCACGCCAACTGCATAGCTAGAGAACCCAGAGAACACAATCGAGGACTAATTTTACAGCTGCACAACTTCGGTTCTTTTATAACTAATGAGGAAACTTAAACATAAACTAACTTTCTTCAAAATTACTAGGCTTTTCTTTTTTACTTGGACAATATCCAGAGGCATTATAAAGCCCTGGGCCCAATTTCACGGC
This sequence comes from Patiria miniata, assembly GCF_015706575.1. Lineage (NCBI taxonomy): Eukaryota > Metazoa > Echinodermata > Asteroidea > Valvatida > Asterinidae > Patiria > Patiria miniata. Next base: position 1,649,899 of record NW_024037062.1, read on the forward strand.
GCAGCTAAGCAGAAAACTTTGCTTAGCACAAAACAGTCTGGTTTATAAAAGCAGGTTACCAGCCAAAACTCCATGTGATTTTCATGTTAAGCAAACAACAGCTGAATACTAATCACGAGCAATATGCATCACGTGGAGTTTTGGCTGGTAACCTGCTTTTATAAGCCAGACTTTTTTGTGCTAAGCAAATTTTTGTGCTTAGCAACTCCGTGGAATTGGCCCCTGGCCGTCATCAGAAGAATAGTTAAATTCTAGTCAAGGAGATTTGTTTGCTTTGGCTGAGCCGGCCTATAGTCCTCTAACCTATTTTGTACCTCAAAATAAGATTTGAAACTTTGCATGGCGGTAGTGTAAAGGGTTTGCGGTGTAAGGGTTTGCGGTTACACAATGTGGAAGAATCTCTTTTGAGAAGATGTGCGGTTCTGAAAAGATCGGTTGGTTGAGAAACAAGACGTTCCGATCAGTATGCTCTGATCGTTCTTTTCAGAACACATTATCTTCTCAAAAGGTGTCACTGCAGACCCTCACTATTTTATGCTACCTCGCTGACTGACTCATGCACTTGTGAACCGCGGGCAGTGCTATTGCATAGAATTACCTAGATAATACCCGCCGCGTGCACAGATTCACGAAGAGATTTGCAGTGAACAGCCATTCAAATGAACATTATTGTGTGGTCTCTAGGGCCATTACTTTACCAGGCTTGGCTTATCTTGTTTGACAGTCAGAAACTTGTCATAACTATATCCGTAGACTTCTCCAAGTTTATTTCAGTCCCCTTTTGCTTTTTTTCGTTTCTGTACATAAATACTCATTGAAGAGGAAGGCAAGTGTTGTATGTGGGAAGACTGGGGCAATTCTGGATCCATCGTCGCGTAACTGCGCCGCGAAATCTTTCCATCTCGATGGATTTGTTTTGACAATGTTGCTCAATTACAGCTTATCGATGTGAAATCTTCAAATCTTCCCAACTGAACGAGCTCAGCCTAGATCTAGGCCAACGTTATCCCGAGAAAATAGGGTATCACCCACTATAATGAAACCCCACGGCTCTTGCAATAAGCGAATCAAAGTGGACAAACATTGTAGCAAATTCCCTGCCAGAATTGGGTCAACCGGAGGACCCTACAGACATATTGACCCTTCAACCTCGTTCCCTCCACGCACCAACGACTGATCTGCTATACCCCCTGCAAAGTACCAAGACAGTGATTGGTCGATACGCTCGGACGAGCGTATCTAAAGAGTTCATCGACTAATCTAAAGTGCTGTGGCAGAATTTGTCTCATATCTGATCTTGAACTCCATATGTTGAGGTTATCTCTGGGGAGTGGGCAAAACACTACTCTGATGGCGAAGACGGTCATTTTAAGGGGAAGACTCTTTTCAAGGTAGACGGAATTCGAAGTACAGGTAAACAGAATTCTAAGTACAAGCAGTGCGACGCAATGCATTACATATGTAAGCAAGGACCTTTACAGCGGATTACTTTGATCCTAGCATTTTTGTGTACTGGGAAGGTCTTCTTCTTCAGTTGTAAGGATCAGAAAGAGGAGGACATGTTTACATAAACACTTCCCTCTTCGTTCCGTATTAGCTTCGAGTCTCAAGGATAAGTGTGTTTAAAATGTTAAGTTATGTGCTTGTGAGTGCATGGTTGAAGTTAGCATGTAGTATAGGGAGTGCATAACGGTCTACACCCGTAAGGGGGGGGGGGAGATCCGGGATGCATCTTTGAAACATTTCGTTGGTTGAATTTTATTCTATCACTCTGGCAATTGAAACTTGTAAGGGCGTAAATTCCAGCCATTTGTCTTAAATTAGCCAACACGTATTAAATACTCACATTTTGTCTAACGCTTGTCTTGTCATGACAGTGTAAACAAATTCAACATATCAAAACTTCTAGACGCACGTTGCTCCGTATATTGTTATGATATAAACGGCATTGACGAAATTCTTTTTTTGCAAGCGTAAAATTTCCGGAGTAATTTTTTTTTTATTATAAATTTTCCCTCAAACTCCCGAAATATAAGTCAGTGGACATTTGGAAGTAACTGGACGCTATTTATGACGCCATCTCTGAGGCTCTTCTTGGAAAAATAGGAATGGTGGTCTCCACTGGCACAAAGCTTTCGTAATCATATAGTGGCCCCGAAGGGACATCAAAGACTAAAATAATTTATTTCACGACATCCCATCATTTTTTTCACGACATCGCATTATTTTTCACGACTTCGAATTTATTTTATCGGAATTTTTTTTCACGAATCACACAATTTTTCAATGCAACGCAATTTTTTTCGCAACATAAAATTCACAGCAGGCATACATGTCATATTTTTTTTTTGTCGTGAATATTTTCCCTCAACCCTAGAGAGTCTTAAACAGTACCTTGCGCGCTCAATATATGTTTTTCAAAGCATACATTTGCTCTTGTGTAGTTTAATAGTGGATGTGCAACTAATACTTCCTCCATGGCCGTGTGAGTAAATCACTAAGACCCATCGCTCGTATATGCACGTGCTTTATAGTTCGTGCAATATAGTTCGCGTTATAGTTATATAAGCTAGGCCTATATAATATTCGTCAACCGTTGTCCAGACATCCCGACGGTTTAATTTCACTTCCGCACTATAACCCATTCATTTTGTACGTGAAATATGATCCGCCAGTGCATGCTAGGATAGGTACCATGTTGGGAAAATGAGAATATTCGCGACAACAAATTCACGACATCAATGCATGTTGTGAATTTCATGTCGCAAAATATTTTGTGATGTCGTGGAAAAATGTGTGATGTCGTAATGTTTATTGTTTGCCTTTTGCTTACTGTTTTCTTGTATGTTTGTTTGTTTGTTTGTATTCTATGTGCCTAGATCTGTCTATTTTTGCCAAATGCATGTCTTGCCTTGTGTGTTTGTCTGCTATTAGTCTGAATTGTTTGTCTTTTATTTAGTTTTTAATATGTTTGTTTTGCTAGTTTGTTAATTTCTGTGTGCTTGTGCCTGTCTGTTTGTCGTCCTTTGTTTTGTTTGTTTCTGTGTCTAATCAAACTGTACTGCTGTAGTTGGAGAGCCTCTTGACAAGCATTTTTAAATAGCGTTTTAGGCAATCCCTCAGGACAGCATATGATACAATTTAATGTTTTTTTTTTTTAATGTTTTGACTTGATAGTTTCTTGTATCATAAATTTGTGAAGTTTGTCCTTTTGATCATCTTTGTCGTGTCTTGTAATTGTTTTATGTAATTGCATTTTAAACCCGTCATATATTTATATATTTTAATTGTATTATATTTTGCCTGAGAAATTATGATAAATAAATACAATATTTTGCGATCTCTTGAAAAACAAATATTTACATCTTTGATGGCCCTTTAGGGCGACCATAGTAATTCGTTGTTGAAAAAAATGGCATTTCTGCACGACGAGCTACTCTTATCTTATTGTAACATTTATCAGTCTTGGATGTATGTAACGTCATCTCCCAGGTGACATAAACGGCTGTTGGACGTGTCTCTCGCGCTTTATTATCCGATATGCCGAGCGACATGTGTCAGGCTTCGCTAACAAGCAAAGCAGTGAAGGGCGAAGCCTGGATTATTGTTTTAAGGGCAGATCATGATCCGTGGGAGGGACTCGCGGACCAGGGAATATTTTAAAGGTAATTGACATCATGTGCAAATATTAAAAAATGAAACAGTCAAAATATAATGAAATGTCCTACTTGATTAAGGGAATGAATGTGTGCTTGGCCGGTTTTAAACACTCTGTTTCAGACCGGTTGGAGTCTGAATGCTGATAATTACCCGAGCCGATGTTGCGCAGAACGCAGCTGTGCCAGTGTAGTGTGAATTTAGGACTATGAAATACTCACTCACTGGTCGTGTTTCGCATGCCAACGTGAAGATTGTGAACGTTCAATAAAAATAAAGTGGTAAAAGGCACTGGATTTCATAGGAGTCCAAATTTCATGTTGCACTGGAAAAGTGTCTATAAAAAATGTCTATAAGTGTCTTTATCAACCGTTTGAAACCAGCCAAGCGACGGGCTCTCGACCAATAGGAATGGGTTAACTGTTTTAAGTATTTATGAATTTAAGTTAATAAAAGGATCAAACATCCTGTGAAATCATTGCGTTTGGTATGCTGTCATTTTCGAAAAAAAGAGAAATTACTATCACTTCCTCGCAATGGTTTGGACCAAACCATCGCGCTTTAACTGTCACCTACGCTTTGCGTTGAGAAAAATAATGGAGATTCATTTTTCACAGATCTCTCAAAAAGTATATTTACTCTTTCAAAAAGTATATTTACTGAGCCAATATTTCAATAGGTTAGTTTCTTAATAAGCTGCCTGACTTTCATTGTATTGTTCCTTGAATCGGCAAAAACACAGTTCTTGCAAATGGTGTCAAGTACCTTTAAAAAGGTAGGGAGCCGTGTGATGACATGTGGATGACCTGGGCCTACTAATCGTAGTCTCGATACTTCGAGAGAATGTTGTAGACGGACTCCGGATGTCAGAACAGGGCTAAAAATAACCTTGTTTTTATTTCTTTTTGGTTGGAAAACAAGGGATCAGTCAACAGTATGTAGTTAGATTTCTTGGCAACTGAAGACATTCAATGCAGCGACCGGAAAATCATGTTGAATGAAAACATTCTCAGAGCCTTGATGTATGATGTATACTGATAGAGATTCCTTTTTATGTGCATGTACTAGCGGGAGGCCGCGCTTTGCGCGGCACCCGCTAGCTTGGTGGAGTCATATACTAATGTATTAATTTGACCTCAATTTGCATGTTGACCCCAAATTGGCGTGGTACCGGTAAACCTTCGTGAAACAATTTTGCCACAGTTTTCATCATCAACGTTATATTTTGGGTACCAAAATATAACGTACCAAGTTATAGCGATACGCCTTGTATTGCTTTCATAGAGATAAAGCTGTAATGTTTAACTATTCAAAGTTGCAATGAAACCAATTTGCTAAGAAAGCAAAACAAAACAACGAAATCATTTTTTTTCACGTGTCAACCGTGACATTAGACGACAGTAAAATCGTAGAATACACTGGATGTTTCTCCACTAATCCTTGCATTTTGTACTTCCGCACTCTCCTTAGGCCTTTTACAAAAAACGTGACACACATCCATCAGACAGACAGACAGACAGACAAACGTTCTGACCAGACCACCCTTGTGGGGTGATGTTCCTTTCAGAACACATCACCCCACTTTTTACACAATGGAAAAACATCACCCCAGAAGGGAATCTTTAGAAAAAGGGATAATGGGAACACAATGCTATCACCCCACAAGTCCGTCTGGCTAGAACGTCCATCACGACAGACAGACAGACAGACAGACAGACAGACGGACGGACAGACAGCACTGTGTTCTTGAATATAATACGTTCTTGTTTTGACAGTCGAACGAAATTGGCGGGAAAAACAGGTACAAGAAATCAAACAGTAATTCGAAACATCCATTGCTCCAATGTTTGGTTGTAATTGCTGAATTCTAAAATCGCAAAATCCTCGGATATGCGCTGTGGAGTTGTTTATTGCTGCTCTGTGCGTAGTGGGATAGAAACGTTTGTGAACCACAGATCTGTAAAATCAGGTAGGCCTACAATTGTTTGAGTATAAAACGGGACCGTTTATAAGACAAGATTAATGACATCTGGAAAACCAGACAACCAGCAAAAGGCCACCCGTCCCACCAAACCGATCCATTAATCAATACGACCGATCAGATTCAACAAACCGAAAATAAACAGGTTTTGTCAGTGCTTCGGAAATCCAACCCACCGACGGCCAACTTACCTCCTGTGTTTTTGTTGCCGTAACAAAGCCCCACCACCTAGCAAGTTGAGCCACAAATGGTGGGACGAAATCTTCACTGTCCGCCTATCCATTAGCCACTACACAACCACTCTAAAGGCACATCTTCTTTTCTGAAGGGACAATAGTTGTTCCCGAAAGGGGGAACACTTTGCCAAATCGTTGCCACACGGATGATATATTTGCGTTTTACTTACGGCCCATTAAAATGTAGTTAGTGAGAACTGACGTATTCAGCAAAAAGGACATTTTTCATCCGAGGTTGTTTACGTATTTGGCAAACCAACTTTGGCTTTATGTCCCCTTGGGATGACGGATAAAAACTTCTTGGAGATTCTTCGTGTCTACAACAGTAGTCATTTATTACTTTTTCCAGGATTCGCCTAAACAATGTGCTCTTGAGCTGTTTCAAAGTTCCCCAAGGAAACACTTGCAGTCCATGTTTCCACGCACCCTAGTCTGAGTTTGACAACTTATTTTATCAGATCATGAATGTACAGGCTGAGTCCAAAAAAAAGGTAAACCTAAATGTCAGGACCATTTTGTTGATGAAGTTCTGCATGTAGCACTTTCAAAATCTAGGATATGAAAGCCAAGGTAGTACAAAAATCATTTAAATCACTCATGTACTTTTCAAGTTAAAAAAAGGTAAGTGTTCTTTCAGCAAAACAACAAAATTCACATAGTGATTTGTAAGATTTGAGGCTTTGCATGGTGAAGATACTAAATAATGAAAGGTTTGCGGAAACACCATGTGCGAATAATTTCTCAACTAAGAGAATGGTTCTGAAAAGAACCAGAGGTAAAAGAACCATAGTGATTGATGTGAATTGTTTTAGTTTTGCTGAAAGAACACTTACCTTTTTGGTGATCCGTGGACAGAAGTTTAAAACGGGGTTTTTGTTCAAAATTCCGTAGCGTGAAAAGTACATGTCAGTTCACATACATCCCTATGTGAATTTTGTTGTTTTGCTGAAAGAACACTTACCTTTTTTTAACTTGAAAAGTGTATGAATGATTTGAATGATTCTTGTACTCAAAGAAAGCTTATTACCTGAGATTTCATATATCCTAGATTTTGAAAGTGCTATTTGCAGAACTTCATTAAAACAAAATGGTCCTGACATATCGGTTTCCTTTCTTTTTTGACTCGCCCTGTATGCAAAATAGTTCTCATTTTTCAGATATTCATTTTTTTTTCATTGAATGCGCATTTCTGTCCCAGAAGTTGTTTATACCTCTGGTTCTTTTCAGAACCATTCTCTTAGTTGAGAAATTATTCGTACATGGTGATTCCGCAAACCTTTTATTATTTAGTATCTCCACCATGCAAAGCCTCAAATCTTACTTAACAATGGTAAAAGATATCAGGCACATAATGCAATTTATTGTCAATATATAGGCATACACATAAGGCTTTCATTCAGTGAATTCAAGGACTATTTCGACGGGTTACTATAGCGCATACCAGAGCCTGAAGAAACCTAGAGAGGTTTGAATGAAGGATTGATTGAGCTTTCGGTAATGAATGTTTCATCAAGCAATTTCACTCTCAAATTATTTCTGTGGAAATAATTGTCTTATTCAACACCACCCCTGTGATGTTAATTACACCCACCTCAGTGTTGCATCCCCGTCTCTGTCTGTCACCGTTTATGGTACCGCAATCCTTCACCGAATGTATTCAGAATATGACCCCCTCCTGTGCATTGATATTTTCTCCAATTTCCCTTTTTCCTCTCAATTCGTCGGTAGCGACGAGATTCAGTGGGATTCTGATTACGATTTCATTATTGTATTGCGGGATAATGAGACTAGAGTTTCCCGTTAAACGCCCCCTGGCGTTTACCTGTCTCGCCAGCCTGAAGAAACCCGTGGAGAGAAGACAATGGAGAATTGATCATTTCTTTTTTGGAAGAGGATATCGAAATTAGTCCCGGGGCTGGGGGATTCATCATAGGGAGTGAAGACAGTTTTCAGATCTGTACTGGTTGGCTGCGAACCCAGCAGACAATGAGTAGGCAGGGTAAGCCGCGGACCCAATGTAATCCGGCGTGGCGTATTAGATTCTGTATAGCCTTAAAGATAGGGCAGATCATTTGTCATTTGTGCATTTTTTTCCTCGTTTGAAACAACAAAAGCGCTCAGTATCTATAGACGGTGATTAACAACTAACCTGATGAAGTTCTAGCTCCGTGAATGCTGTATATTCCGAGTTAAAGCAATATTCCATTATCTTGATTTCAATCCAAGAGTTGCCGAGTCACGTTTTGAATTGCGAGTTTAGTACCTATAACCATCTTTAATTAAAGTATGATTTCAACAATGATTTCGTCAGGTTTTTTGGGGATAGCTGCAAAAGATGTAGGCCTACTCTACCTTTAAGGTAGGGAAGATAGTTTGTCATTTTTGCTTTTTCTTTCGTTTGAAGCGTCAAAAGTGCTCAAATCTAAAGAAGGGTGCTTAACAACTCACCTGATGAAGTTTTAGCGCAGTGCATGTTGTATATTCCGAGTTAAAGCAATATTCTGGGATCTCGATTTCAATTCAAAAGTTGCCGAGTCATGTTTTGAATTGCGCCGGAACGTGTCCGGGACACGTTCTCATTCAGCCGATTGCAGCTACGCGATGTCACGCGCTGAACTGACGAATAATAACAACCACGCGTGCGTGTGCGTCTTGTCAACGCTTGCGCGCACCCATTCACGGATTCGCCGAAATACAAACCAACTGCTAACGGAAATTTCCAAAAAAAAAAAAAAATGCGTCAATTGGCGCATCTTTGGAAATGCAATTCTTTTAGTGTTTTCTTCAAAATGACAGCTTGCCAGAAAAAATAATTTCAGAGGGAGTTTAGTGTCATTCTAAAGCTTTTGAACAATAATTTCGTCACTTACTTTTTTGGATAGCTGCACACAGTACTCTACCTTTAAAAACGTAGGGACCTGAGGTGTGAAGATTACAGCTAGAATTGGTCTGACAAAGTGAAATAAAAATTCTTTCAAATCAAGAATCTGCTACGTATTAATCCTCTTTTAAATTGGTTGTTCAACATTTTCTTGTGGTGTTTTGAATGTGTCCTAATGACACGCAGACGGTGACTAACATGATCCAGCTAATCACAGCAACCGGTCGGGAAAAGATCTCCATCGTTTTCCAGTGATATTATCGCACCACTCATAATTCAAAAAATAGTCGCGAGCCGCGCCGTTTCTAGGATATGCTAGCGGTGCATTTTGCGCGCGCAAATTTGTTGCTGCGTGTGGCCACACAACCGCGAAGTGCAAGAGTCACGTGATTTAATTAAACAGCCACCCCATCCCACCTCGGACCTGTAAATAACGATAATGCTACCAGGAACCAGACCCGAGGCACGATTTAGCGAATCCACTTCCACTATGAGCTATGGTAGCTGTTGGGGGAAAAACAGCAGCACTTACAGTAATCATTACCGGTAAGTGGTTTTGTCATGAAGCCGTGTAAATGTTTGGCCTGAAGGGGACAATTGTTGGCACAAACTACGGCCCATCATATCGATGTTTGGGTAAGGAACAACTCATATAAAGGATATGCACTTATGCCGTTGTTTTGGTGTGATGGTGTTGCCTTAAATCTGGTACAATTTGTCTAAAGGTGTTTGCTTTGGTAATGTATCGGTACAAAGGCGTTCTTCCAATGGGACATCCTATCGGTATAAAACAAAAACAAAATTCTCACAACCAGGGCTACCGGGAAACGAATAGAGCTAAACTCCTGTAATAAATAAATAGACACAATCGTATTGGTTACACACCTACGCTCTAAAAACGGATTGATTGAAATAACCAATGTATTGGTAGGATTGGTAGATAATGTGTCAAACCAATCTCGGTTTGGTTGACACATATCTACCAATCCTACCGATATATTGGTTATTTCAACCAATTTGTTTTTAGGGTGTATGTTCCGACAAACCTATGTTCCAACACCTCTGTGTTCCGACACCCCTACAAACGTTAACAGAGGCTGGTCTCCGGCCCCAACGCACCATTCTAACGGGCTAACCCAATATAATGTGCGGGTTGTTGGACGATAGGCTAGGAGTGTCGAAAGATAAGTTGAGCAGTCGGAACATAGGGATGTCGGAACATTGGGGTGTCGGAACATAGGTGTGTCGGAAGATAAGTTTGTCGGAACATAGGTTGAGCAGTCGGAACATAGGGGTTTCGGAATATCGGGGTGTCGAAACATAGAGCGGATTACATCGGTTCGGGCCATCATCATAGTGCAACTCTATTTTTGGTTCTCAGCCATGAATGACTCCAATGTGTGTCAAACTTTTTGATTGCGGGATTCGCTCTCAGAACTCGCTACTTATTTTACCGATTCCTGCGATCTGTCCCTGTTAAAGAACAACTTTACGTGTTGTTGAAAGTCACGTTTCTATAGGACGTGTTAGGATTTACAAAAGGCGGGAGAAACAAAAAAAAAAAAAGACTCGCGAGCCAAATGCATTTTGTCCCATTTCTAACAATATTGACGGATCCAGTTTCGCGCCTTTTCGGCGTCCACTCACTCTTTCCCGCTTCTGCTCTGGTTTCACAAAGGATTGAAATCAAATCCTAATTCTAGCGCCATTCGTCCGGTTTATCAGCAGGGCCGGTGAAATGCCGCCTGGTCTGTAAGGTTTGGCCGGGGTTGAATAAGATTATTTTCTGGTTTTTGATTTCGCTGCGTGCTCGTCTTTTGTCAGTTTTGCCTCTTGCCAGGGGCTAATTGAACTTGTACCCTTCGCTCGGAAATTCAACATCCAAAACATATGGCATTCAGTGTGTTGCAAATAGTGTTTTTTGTTTATCTGCTCAGAACAAAGAATGGCTCAGTCTACACAAATATATGAAAATCTGGGTTATGTCTTGCCTTTATTTACACGACCAGAATAGAGTTTAAACACTCTGTGTAACTTCTACACTAATTTTGTAACTTGAAGATAGTGGTGCACAATGTCTAAACCAATGTCTAAAACAACAATTTCAAAATGCTGATTTGCTGAATCTGTCCTTGAAAAATGGACTAGAAATTCAACAGAGTTTTTTGACAAGACATTTTCTTTTATTGGTTTGAGTATGTCGTGCGAAATCTTTCCCATTTTGAAGAGTGTGTTAGAACGGTAATTGTCGTTAAAGGTGAATTACTTGAATGGATATAGTTGAGTGCTGATAAGGAAAATTCATTATTATAAACTCGATTGAAGCACTGAAATATGAATTGAACTGGGACTTCATTTCAGGAAGCCAGTCTTTGTGCCTCGTCGTCCTGTTTTCGCAACGATTCTGGAAAATTCCGAAAATCAGTTATACAACTATTTCCTTTCTCCACTGCTGTTTCGTTGGTTTTATTTCGAAGTGAATCTAAGAAACCGTTAATTCAAGTATTCCCGAGTGCCTGCTCGAGCTATCAGTTCGAGCACCGTAAAAAATGGTTTTCCAGGAAAGACTCTGCAGAGATTGGAGAGTTGAGTATATAAGTTGTTTTTGTAACACGACATAATAGCATTTTTCAAGTATTTTTGGTGAAGTGGCTATGCCAATAGGTTTGGGTGCTTCTAAAGAACAGTTCCACCCGGCATCAATGTCTATAGTTGTCTCGCCCTTACTGTTTAAACTTGTTTCTTAGAATCAAACGAAATTTTCTTAATACTTACTCTGGACGCTTCGTTAACATGGGTTACCGTAACTATGTTTAAAAAAAATACTGTCTGTGCCCTTCAGCAATTTGTTTTTCTTTCTGTTAATGAATGTTCACCTTTGAGGTTTTTTTAACGGAAAAAACCCACTTTTTGGTATGTTTGGGGGGTCTGAAACCCCCGTTAGAAAACTGGTGGGTTTTTTTTTTTTTTGGGGGGGGGGGGGGTTACTTTTGAGCGCAATTAAATTCCTAGTTCCAAACCTCATATTATCGAGTCTAAAAGGGGCGGGAACCAGTAGTAGATTACGCGAACTGATTTATTATGCGTCCGCAAAGAATTTGTAAAGTAACTTGTGGTGTCATAATACTAATGTATTACTTCAGTGACTTCAATTTGCATGTTGACCCCACGTGGGCGTGGTAAACCTCGGCGAAGCAATTTTGCCACATTTTTCATTATCAACGTTATGTTTTGCGTAATAGCGATCCGTTTTGGATTGTTTTCATTTAACAATTCAAAGTCTCAAAGAAACAAATTTGCTAAAAAGCAAAACAAAACAAAACAAAACAACTAAATATATATTTTTCCACGTGCCAACCGTGACTTCAGAGGACAGTGAAATCCGAGCATAGGACCTGAATACCATTAATTCTTTCATATGTGCTTCCGCACATGCCTTGGGCCTTTAAAAAAAATGTGACACACAGACAACAGACAGACACCAGACAGACAGACAGCGTATGATCTCATATACAGGATTCCACGGGCAGATTGTTTTTTGATCGATGTCTAATTCAAAAGTGAATAACTCTCGCGTTGCCAGAAAAAAAATAGCAATTTTAAACAATCTATATTTCAGGGTGAATGATGCGAAAATAGCGCAGACAATCCATCTTGAAGTACAATCTCTTTCAATTTCCGGGCATTGGCCAAACGAAATGTTCAGCCAATTTGAAGGTTACTTGTTATACCTTCCTTGGGCACTGTGTATTAAACTTGCCGTGTTTTCCCGTCAAATATTGTTCGAACGTGTGCAGATTGCGGGAACGTTCCACTTGGGATGTGTCGGGGAAATTTAAATTGAATCTGAAGGTCGTATAATAACGCAATTTACGATTCTGCAGTAATTCGAGGAGCCGTCTTGCGAGTTCGTCGACTTTTCGCGACTTCCTGTATGGGCACGCAATGTCAATACAGTTGAAAAGATGTGTTTATAGCAACTGTGCAGCTAAGTACCTGATTTCTTACATTTGCGATCCATCCTCGATAGCACGCAGAATGCCCAGCAACACTTAGCTAATATTAGGCCTACATTGTATTCAATTCTATGCGTCAGATTCCCTTTATATATAATTGCATCAAATTTTAGGTAAGCATCACCTGGGAAATCTCCGAATGGGGCAGCGCAAGCATCCTTAGGTGCTGAGTCCAAGTTGCGAAATCTGGCGACAATATTTTTATTTTGGCAAAGACATATTTCGCTTAGGTCCTTTCCCTTTCGTGTTTTTCACCCAACATCTTGTCAAAACATACGAATACATCATATCTGGTTACTGAATTCCAGTCTATTTCTTCTTCATTCTTTCTTTCGCCACTAAGTACAGCCGTATTTCTCTTTTCCGCCTGTTAGTGCATCCTTTGTCTATTTTTGTTCAAAATACCTTTCTGTCTTCTCCCTATTGTTCATTCCGATGGCCTTTCTGAACTTTTCACTTAGGCGTACATCCCACCTCAGAACGGAATGATACGCCAATCTTTATTACATTAAGTTCCCTACGGTCCCCCTAACGTGATGCGCACGGTAGTATTCAGCACACGGCAAGAATTCATCTTGTATTTCGCGTGAGCACATGGTCACCAAAAATTAAAGGGGAAAATGGCAAGTAGCCTATGATGCCAAAATGAAGGGGTACACATGCAGCATCGCGCTGGGGAACCAGCGGAGGGTATTGTGTTGCAAGTATATTGGACACCTTCCGCGACGGGTCTGTTACACAGTGTCAAATTAAGACTCGATGAAAAGCCAATCGGGGGAAATTTCGCGTTAGTGAGAAACCCGACTTCGATTTGACCCGGTTTCGAAAACAACCTTTGCTGGTGGAAAAGTCTGCGGTGTTTAAAGAGAATGTTATGTAATTGTTTTTGATGCAGTCCTTGGAAATGCACCTTTGTGTACTTAAAACCGTATTTTCAATGTTCATTTTGGCATTTGTTTAGGGCCAAATAACCGGGTTCTTTCTAGGAATACGGTTTGTTTCCTTTCAACCAGACATATACAATAGTAAGTAAAAACATGTTATTTTTCGGGATTTCAGACCGTAATGCCCCTTTAAGCACGTGCACGCGTGTCAGATTTTGCGCACGCATGTCGGACATGAATCAAGGCTGTGATTGGTCAAAACACCATTTAGGGCGGGGCTTAATGGATATCGGTTTATTTGATTTCACGGAGCAGTCGAGCAGGAGAAATGTTGCTCAACTTTGTTCTTGGTTAGTTCTTCTCCTAAATACTCCACGTGGGAGTTTATACAGGAGGCCAGAAACACCGGGGCAAACCCCTTCTCTTAGCGATAAGTGTTTACTGGGTTCTTTTACGTGCATTTATACAACACACGGGACCTACGGCTTAACGTCCCATCCGAAGGACGAAGCAATAATGGTTAAGTGCCTTGCTTAAGAGCACAAGTGTCCGCCGGCGGGCTCGAACCCACGTCACTGTTGCCTCTGAAACACCAGAACGTGAGTCCAGTGTTCTTAACCGCTAGGCCATCACACTCCACTGCTTCATATGGTAGCAACTAGGCAATAGCCTTGACATATTGCCCTTATTACGCAGATATTTCTCTGATTAGCCGCTTCATTTAATATTGACCCCATGTCTAATGGTTTGTCAAGCCCCCATAATACAAGTAGATAATGACAGTACTCACCCGTGGCTCGCCCTCTATTTCGTGGTATACAGAGCACGGCGATGGTTAATATTGCGGCTGTTATCTTCAGAAAATGGACTCGTGAATCACAAATCTTGTTCATCGAACCGCGGATGATAAATGAGCGTAGAGGGCTCATTAATTCTGATTTCATCTGTGGACTTCACGGCACAGTGCAGTTATGTATTTGCAATAATAAAGGGATTTGGGGATTTTACATTGATTTCGTCTCTGTTTCTATTTCCATACGGAAGCAGAGAGGGAAGACTAATGTGACGATCGCCATTTTACTGAAGTGACTCCACGCGAGCGCACATATCGCACGCGCTCATATTCATAAATTTAGAGAAATAATCTATGCTCATAAGATATTGAGGCGCGCGTGTACCACCACAATAATGGCTTCTTATACAGGTAATGGCTTCCAAATAAGTTCAAAGTTTGAAAGAATTAAAGAGTACAATTCCGATTTATCGAAGTATGATTTGTACATCATCCAGTGCGGGAAATAGAGCCACACAAGTTTCAATATCTCCTGTTCAAATAATGTCTTCCAAACATGATCTCTAAAACTAGAAAGCACTCAGAGAGCGCAAACCCTCGCCAAGGCTGAACAATTTCCCGCCATAATTGTCACTACACTCAAAAGAAATACTCGCATATACCCACTGGACTTCCATAGTTTATTGCACATTTAAAATATCAACAGGAGTGCTCATCATTCAGAATTTATCGAAAAATAACAATGTTGGCATCTTTATATCGTTAGTTATTCAATAACACAGATCCTTGAACTAAAATCTTTGCAGTCTACATGTATAATGTCTGTGTCGCCGTACGTCTCCACTCCCCCATTGTATAAAATGGTCTAGTCCATTGACCTGTGTGGTACGATTAGGTCGGTGAAGGGTCGCCGGTCAGTGCACGCACACGAAGCTGCTCAGTTGTACACAGAGGTTCATGGTCTCTACACATTATATTGGCACATACAAAATGGTGAAGAATCCTTTAAAAAAATCCTGCATCCAGACGCAGATCCGGATCACTTCCAAAATATAATCGATTTGTACTTGTACCAAGGACCACCCCCAAAAAATAATATCATGAAAATCCATCCATATCTTTTTGAGTTATCCTGTTCAAACAAAGACCAACCAACAACAAACAAACAACCAACGCCGATGAAAACATTACCTCCTTGGTGGGGGTAATAATGATATATTTCACGATTGCAACAGAACTAGAAATGAGCAATAGCTCATTTCGCTTCTGATAATAAAGCTCTCCCGGTGACAATTTGATATATCATCCAAATCGTCCGTGCGTAAAATGGAACGGTGTGCCAGCTTTCACCGCCAGTAATAGCCATCCCCTGCCCCGGCCACCGCCAAAGCCGATGGTGGGACAGTTTAGATTTCACATTAACCGAACTGTTCAGGCTTGGTAGACTGCCGTAAAGGGCGTCATATTTTGTAGTCAATCCAGTTTCTTGTTTTTCTTTTTTAACACCCAGTAGTGAGCTTCATTATCATAATCATGTGTAATTAGGCCACCAGTATATATTGCAACGCAACGGGCGTCCATCTCGCCATGGGGTTTAAGATTTCCATCGGCAGGCATCAATAGAAGAATTACGGATGCTTATGGAAGTCTGTGTGGCGTATTCGTTTCAATCGTACGGTGCTTTGAGACTTCAGTCTAGTATAGCTTTAGGTTACAAGTATAGAGTTGTTTCCGCATGGTATACTTGATATAGTACGTCCTTCCGGCAACGTTGCACACCCGTAAAGGTGTATTGTAATAAGTATGGGTATCACATCCCGTCAAACTATGCAGATATCGCTAAAAAGAAATTTTTAGATACAGTGAGTTTTTCAAACTGTTAATCAAGATTACCTATTCGGTAACGTTAATTACCCATTATCTGAACAAAAAAATTGTTAAATGTTTTATAAAAAAGATTTCAAATCGCATACAGTTCAAGGAATTTACAACATTTGCAAACATCAAAAACAACATTACCACATTATCACGAAATACCTTACTGGACTGAATGACAGTCTAAAGCATCTTGTACAATCATGGCACCTGGTGTGCTGACATTTTCAAGAAAAGTTGTATGTTTGTATCAATTTTCAACGCTGGTCGGGCGACCAGCGTTGGAGAAAGCTTTTTTTTTCAAATACTACTCCCAATTTATCATATTTAGTAAGTCCGCATTTTCTTTGCAATCGATTATGCATCTGTGAACGGATGCAAGCCAGCTAGACTGATTCCCTGACCTTACAATTCCCCGACTTCTAAAAATTGTTCCGTTTAATCTTAAGTGAGGTCAGGAAACTAGACTACAACAACATGATTGTGCTTCTTGGTTTTTCCCAGCATCTACGAACACAAAACCCAAACAAGTAGTCGTTGTTACAATATTTGCTATAATATACTACCCCCCCCCCAAATCGATTTATTTCTGAAAATTACAGCAAAAGCAAATGTTGTATATTCCCTTTAACAACAGATGATACTTCAAATTTGCTTTTAGAATACCATTACTGTTCCAACCGACGTAGCACCTTAGCAGACCATCCCAGAAACTTAAACTCGTTGAAATTAAAGACTCTTGGGGGCGGCAGACAACTTATCACTGTGTTTTTCATCTTCAGTAAACAACGTAGATATCTGTTCCATTGTTAAAAACAACAACTTAAGGCCCCTCTTATTTGAAACCACTGTATGAGATTACCCCAAAAATAAACTACAATAATTAGAACAAACCAGGAAAATAAGATTCGTGGGTTATCGACATACTCTCCCTTTTGCCGATAAGATAATCTATTTGCAGCTGAGGTTTGGCCCAGTCTTCCGCGTAGCCTGGCCTGACTCACTGATGGGTTGACAGATTGGCTCAGGACGTGCATACCGCCATCATCTAGTTCAACCGTACCAAAAGCAAACCACGGCCCGACGAAATCTAGCGTGGAAACACGTCGGTCATCGTTCCTTTCCTTCTCTGAAAGGATGTTAATTTACCGGTTGTCTTCAAATTACCTCACTCTCACCTATCATCTTTTGACCAGTCTGGCGTGGAATTTGTTATATTGATCAATGATTGTACCGTGCCGGGCCCTCGAGATCGCGCCTGAGTGCGCGCTGGGGAGCCCTGTGGCGCTAACCGCTCGGCACGGCGCGGCTGGACGAAGAAATTTAGGGCTTTTATCCTAACCTGATTATCCGATGAACTTTTTACTGCCAAATAATGGCATGTTCACTTCATTGTTTTGGGGCTGCTAAGGTCATGGTAGTCACATGTGATGCTAGGGACATTTGCTCTCGAAACTTGTAGATCCTGGATCCTGGAAAGATCTACCCTTTGTGCCAGAAACCGAAGCCCCGTGTGGTATACTCGATTCTACACTTTCACGAGTGTAGTGAGGATATTGACGGCTTCGTGTTGACAGGGCTGTATTTGTGTGTTGTGCGTTAACGTGACGGGTACTCCAATTAGCAAGAGCCCCTCGACGATCAAATTGCGCCACCACTCGGCCGTGAATTATTGCCTGGCTGGGGCTTTCAAGTTGGGACAGGAAGACACGCTTGGAATTAAATAACGCTAACTCAATCTGCAGTGGACAACACGCGAGCCAATTATCTTTGTAGTTCGGTCACGCAGGCCTGCTGTGGTGCATTGGGCTATCAATCCCAACACATTGACAGGTTGCATGTCTGCCAAACAAGTGCGTAAAGTCTTCCTGTAGTCCGTGCCCGGCTGGTCTAGTCTGGAACAAGTCCGCCGGCTGATCCACTCCACTCGATTGATCCAACCCCATACGGAAACGCAAAGGATTGTGGGCACGCACTCCTACAAAGCCTGACGCAAATGTGAATAAAAACATTTTGAGGCTTTGCATGATGGAGAGTAAAGCTTCAGAGAAGTTTGTGGATACCCAATGTGACGTGGCCAAAAACTCTAACATAGAAGCGAATGTCTGGGAACCAGTGGCCATTGCAATTTCACGGAGTTCCTATTGAAACCACAAAGAAACAACTTGCTTTCAATATCAAAAATCGGTTACCAGCAGAAATGCCATGTTATGTGTACTTGTGACTGGTTCCCGACTGCTTTTTGCTTAGCACGTTAAAATTTGCTAGCCGATATATTTTGTTAGCAGCCCCTTGCATCAGCTTTAGTCATTTTTTAAATGCATGGATTGTCCGCAAACTTCTCCCGAGTTGAAGACACCGATAACCTTGAATTTGGACGTTGACGTGAACGTTTTCGTTTGTGCTCTCTGCGTGTATGCTTCCTCATCACTTTCAGCACGATTTCGTAGCAAAATGCCAATTTTTGTCTCTCACGTGCACATGTCTAATAGAACCATAGTGTGACGATATAATCCCACCATTTCTCTGCAAAATTAAAAGATGATTTTCTCCTAAATGTGTCGTTCGTACAGATAGTATAGACTACCCCAAATCAAGAACCAGCTCAATAATACAGCCCATCCAACACAGCTTGCTTCATTACATCCAATTGTACGTTTACCACCTTCTGGTTTTCTTTCCCCCCTTGTCTTTTCAGAATTCGCAATTCTAACGGATGGTAATTTCTCATTATCGAACGGTGTCCACTTTGCGCGTTGAGTGAGATTCGCGACGCTTACGTCATCGCCACGCGCTCCTTGACGAAAGGGTTTACCGAAGATATTGAGAGAGGCATTTTGGTCGGCGTCCTGATCTCCCTCATCGCAGCTCGGACCCCAAAAGGCGGGAAAGCTAAAGAACGTCATCTGGTCCGTGGTAGTGGAGCAGGGCGCAACGAACCAATCGCTACCACCGACGACAGCACGTGCTTAACGGCGCGCTCTAGCTCCTCGTACCCGTGTGATGGCACCTGGTTGTTGATGTCCCGTCCCTCGGGAGGTTTGCCACGTCCTTAAAAGAAACAGGATTAGTATCTCTTAGATGTCCGCGTGGGTAATGTTTGCTTTAATCTCGGGAACCTAAAACGTGCAGTTCATTGTGAATTGGACACTTGTTTCACGAGGCAAGCGCTACGATTGCTCTATTCTTAAGAAAGATAAATGATGATAAGCTGTAAATAGAACGGTGAGACTCTCAAAATGAGTATGGTATCAAGTCGTCCAGGTTACTCCATCCTTGGCGATGACTACCCAAACTCCACGGACTATGATTTTGGCAACCAGTCATCCACCATGGAGCCGATGCCGTACTACACCTACACTCCCCCGTATGTCCCTCCCGCAGTCCTGGCCGCTAAGGTCGTGTCTGTCGCTTTGATCATCCTCATCACCGTGGTAGGTAACAGCATCGTCATCACCATCATCCTCTCCAACAAGCACATGCGGACCACCACCTACTTCTACCTGATGAATCTGGCGGTAGCTGACATCATCATAGCGCTCATCTCTGAGTGGACCTGGTTGGCTAACCACCTGATGCAGAGGTGGATCTTTGGAGCGGCAATGTGCAAGATTTCTGCGTTACTCCAAGGTGAGTTTAACTAGTCGGTAGCAGTGTCGAAGTTGAGTCTAGCACAAGTTAACCACAAGGCCATCACAAATCCGGTCCAAAGTAAATCACAAGTGCAGTCATAAGTCCAATCACAAGTTTGGTGAACAATTCGTAGGTCGCACTACGAAGTGGCATAGGCCTTTCGTGGATAATTGCCGCGCCACATAGTGACGTATCGTGTGCACGAAGTCCATAGACGATCCTCCACTTAGTGATGCGGCAGAACTATCATATTCGTCACTTTGTGGTGAACCCAACGATATTACAAAATTGTCCCATTTAAATTGGAAAGCTTGTGACGGACTTGACCACAACACTATATTATAGGGTTGTCGTTACCAATTTATAGCTTTTACTGGCCCTTTATATTAAAACACTCATTGACAGTGGTACATATACAGTATGTCCCCCCAAAAGAGTCCGTCTGACAATTTTTGAAATAACTTCAAAACACTGAGGTCAATTTTGAAAATGTTTGGTTGTGCAGATATTCGTTATCCTCGGCCTTAACCCCTATGACTTTCGTTTACATTTCAGTCATGCATCACTACCAATTTTAACGCACCAACATTTTGGACACTGTGATCAAATTCCTTGTCTTAATCAATTTCAGGGTTTTTTTTAAATGTAAGCTGTGTAAACTCCTACATGTTGTGAAAAGGGCTGCGGTTGAGATTGGAATCATAGCAAGACATGAGTTTGCTCAATTGGCAATTGATTCCAGTCTAAACCATTTCAGTCTTATTTTTCACAACATGCAGGATTTTACAAAGCTTACATAAGATGGCACTGAAATTGATTAAGGCATGGAAAGTGGTCACAGCGTCCAAAATGTTGTTGTGATCAATTGACAATTGTGTAGTGATGCGTGACTGAAATTACACTGTAAAAACAGTGTTTAGCATTTAAACACATAAGAACGTGTTTAGAGTTTAAAACGTTTAGGAATGTGTTTCAATTCTAAACGTTTACCACTTTTTAATGTTGTGAAACTTAAACGTGTTTACGTTTTGGACATGTACTTAGGATTGTCTATCTAAATGCGCTTAGGAAGGTGTTTAAATGCTAAACATATTATTTATTGAACATGTCAAACGGATAATGCGTGTCACAGAAAAAGGACATCTAAACATGTCATGATGCTAAACGTGTGGAAAAAGTGGGTACAGAATAAGTGTTAAGAAATGTGTTTAAATCCTAAGCACCATTTTTACAGTGATCTCGTAGGGGTTTAGGCCAAGGATAAGGAGTATCTGCACAACCAAACATTTTCAAAATCAACTTCACGGTTTTGTAGTTATTTCAAAACCAATCTGACGGACACTTTTTGTGGACATACTGTATATAAAGAGCGTGGGTTTTTTTCGTGTAAAAAAGGAACAAATTCAATGCATTAATACAACTTGGATGCATGTCTATTTTCCCCAGGACAATATACAAGTCAAATCCCATCTATATTTCACGCAGTAATCCACTCCCTCGTTTACATTATTACAGTGGCCTTGTCGCAGTCTGACTTTAACATGCTGCAAGCCACGCTCAAGTTTTTCACTACAGCCAACTTTGGTAACACAAGAATTAGATGATGCACTTTCAAAACTCGACTTTCCTCAGTCTTAAGCCTCGGGCGTGATTGGACCAACCCGTTGTGTAAGACGAACAAGACGAAGCCAACTTGAAGCCTGGATCAGCATCTCTTGCGGGGGGTGCAGATTGCTTTACTCTTGAAACTATCCTAAGAATCCGAAAGACCTGCAAGTATACATGTACTTCTTTTGGCAAAGTGGCAACATCATGCCAGGAAATTGGCTCCCATTACACTGCGCTAATTTCCCTCTAGATCATCGTGTGTCCTTTTGTCCTCGATGTTTCTCTACGTTGTGATCACATACCAAGGCTATGAAATCCCCAACAGCCGGATCTGGTTAATTCCAGACATATGCTAGTGGAAAAAACCCTGCCAGATTTCTAAAGCGTGCGAGTACTAAGAATCACGCTGGCTCCCCGTAATCAATAGCTTCAGCGCTTAAAACCTCGTAAATATTTGTCGTGAGCGGCGAAGGACGGCTGGCGATCCGGTGAAATAGTCGAGCAGCGAGCGGACGCGCGGACCGGATCGAGCCCGCGGGTCCAGAACGGCCTATCCACGGCGCGCGTTGTAAGACGGCCCCGATCGGGTGACATATCGGGTATCGGGGCACGGTAGCCCAGGCTAATTGAAATCTCAACACACAAATCTGGGCCAGGGCTGAAACTGCATGCCTGCACGCTGGGCGCACGTGTTTACATACTCCGTTTAGCTGAGCTGAATGATGAAAGTGATGCCTCGAAACGGATCGGATGCGCTAAGACAGACCGATCGTTTGACAAGATTGCGCAGATGATTTCAAGGTAGAAGATAAACGGTTTGAATTGCGCGCGATTGAGTATCAAGGAGCCAACGTCAATCTCCAAACAAAGCGAGCAAGACTTGAGAAAGTATTTGAAAAGTCTGTCGCAATTACCACGTGACTTCCACTCCTCGCTGGTTGGCTGATGTACGTCACGTGATAGATTTATGTTTATATGTGCGCTCGAACTGCGTTAATAACACCTAGACTAAAGTCGAAAGACCATATTTTGGCATTAAATCAGTGTCAAGTATAGCACATTCCATTTTCTCGAATTACAACTAGCTGCAGTGCTTTTACCCAGTTGATTTATTATCTGCAAAGTTTGCGATTTCAAACGAATTCACATTCATCTGCTATATAAATCAAACCTCAGTTTTTACATCTGTGACGGATTAACTTCGTTGCCGATCTAGAGGTTCGTGGTTCATGTTCAACCTGAGTCGAATATTCTTTGATCATTTTGCCACCGGCCGATTCACAATGCAGTGCGCCACCAAGAGTTTGCCACGGAGAGTTCATTTTTCCCAGTGCATTGTGGGAGATGGTCGACAAATTCGCAGCGAAGGACATTTGAAATTGTTCGTTTTTCCGGTCAGTTTTTTTCGTAAGCGTATGATTCGAGTATCTGTTTGCCCCCTTTTTTTCTTTTTATCAATATGGTGGTTTTTTTTAAGGCGGCAGAACGCTATGCCCAAATCTATAACAAAGTAGCTCAAGTTGTCTACTGACACTCATTCAAATTGGCCATGTTTTGTCGACCGTAAACTTGGAAAATGGACTCTCCATGGCAAACTCTTGGTGGCGCAATGCATTGTGAATCGCCCGAATTCAGGCGCAGATCCAGAGGGGTGGGGCAGCTATAATAGTACGCAAAAAAATAACAAAAAAAACCCAATGTACTGCTTTATTGTGTGCCCCTGTCCGCCACAATCGGACATAAAAAAATTAAATCTGACGGGCCTAAACCCCCTTGCACACATTCCTGGATCCCCCCTGTGTATAACAAAAACAAAACCCCGATTCCAATACGGGCGATTCCCAATAGTGCGCCTCCAAGAGTTTGCAGCGCGTTGGCCAATCACAATGCGCGAAATCAGTCGACCTTTTCCAAACGGGCGTTGGGTCGACAGATTTTGCGCATTGTGATTGGCCAACGCGTTGCAAACTCTTGGAGGCGCACTATTGGGAATCGCCCGTATTGATTGATGCTTTCTTTTTACTGTTACAGGTGTTTCAATTCATGTCAGTATCCTGACACTGACTGTGGTGGCCGGCGACCGATACTTCGCCATTTTGCATCCGCTGAAATCTCGCGTGATCAAGAGAAACGCGGGACTTGTCATCGGTAAAAGATATACAGATTTAAAAATTAGGCTGCATCCGAATCAGCTGTCTAGAGCTAGGTCTAGGTCTGCGCCCATTGAAATACGCGGGGACGCACTGACAGTAGACGTAGCCGTAGCTCCTGAAGTCCGTTTCGGACACGGCCTAAAGTTAAACGGGTTCATCAGTCAGTGACATTGGCCAAGTTCGCGCAAGGATTATAGTTGACCAATGGTTAACCATAGTTCGACTAACGATTGCCCGAACTCTTTCTAGTCGACGGTGGTTGACTACGCTAGTCGACTATTTGGAACCAACCTACTGGGGCTGGTTGCATCTCTGGTAACCAATAGCCGCGCGCATTCATAACGCTAGCAGAGAGCCAGGATCCAGAAGTTTTGCGATGACATTTTGACCAGCGTTTGACTAGAGACGTTCGCACTTTGCTATCAGTGCGCAGGCATAAGGTACTTCACAAATCAACCACTAGTCGACTAATGGTCCTTGCCCGAACTTGGCCTCAGTTGCTCAGTCAGTGAGGGGACACTGACTAGTATGAGCCAGCAGACGTTCTTAATATCCGGTTCGTAAGTGTGACGTCATTTCAACTACTGCACACGGTTGTAGCATTGGAACCAATGTGACCAGCCGGTTCGTTACTGTGACGTCATCTCAATTCAACAACACACGGTGTAGCATAGCGCAAATGGAACTGGAAGTTAACCGGAAGCTCGAGCATTTAGTCAATGGGCGCTAGTAATCATGGTGCGCGCGCGTGTAAAAGACACAGTCACTTTAATGCCAACCGTACAGACACAAGTAGGCCTAATGCGTAAGGTAACACTTCCATGACTGAAGGTTTTCACATTTTGTGACCGTTTTTTGCTGTCCTAGAGGGCCAGGTTAATAGTGTTTTCCTTGTATGCCTGTCCATCTCACTGACTTACTGCCTGACTGATCCGGGCAGTAATATTGTAAAGAACTACCCCATAACTCACACGAATTGGGCTAATACTTGCTCGTTATGTATACCAGATGTATGAAAAGACCTCCAGCGATTAGTCACTGAAAAAAATAATTAGGCCTAAATAGAATTTTGTGTCGGCTCTTGGACCATCTTTGATAGGCTTACATTGTCTTGTTATCCACCCCTGCCCCCGTTCCACCAGGCATTGTCTGGCTGATAGCTTTCCTGATCAACATCCCTATGCTCCTCAACATGAAGCACACCACCCACACGTGGGATGACGGCCAAGTCATCAGCTGGTGCTACGAGTACTGGGAAGGGGAAGACAGGCGCCATCAAGAGTTGATCAGGGCCGTCTACACCACGCTGCTGTTTGTGGGCGTGTACGTGCTGCCGCTGTTCCTCATGTCTGTCACGTATATCCGGATCGGCTGCACGCTCAAGTCACGCAGCACGCACGGGCCGGGCGTGAAGGTGGAAGGCAAGGTGTCGACGCAGGAGCGCTCCAAAAGAAAGGTACCGGGAATTAACCATCCCTTCACGAACAGTGCCCAGTTTCATGGCATTTTTTTCACATGCAGCAATAAACTATGGCAGATAAATTGTGAAATCTGTATCGTAATGTCACTTATTAAACCCAAATATTCCTTTGAGGTGGCTTGCCTATTGCTACATGCTTACTGCTTACTGTCTCCTGACCATATTACTATATTATAGATTTAGCGTGCCTAAAGAATCTTTGCGTGAATTGAATGAAAAGTTCTTCATTCGAGGAGAAAGACTTTCACCATTCTGTCCATACCAAGACGAACTCACGACACGACATTCCACAAGTTTTCTTGAGTTATTTTTTGAAAAGTAAGCTAGCCTAAAGTTCTGTTTTGTTATCCCCTGGCTTTTTAAGCCAAGAAAGGGGGGTATTGCGATCTGTCTGTGTGTCTGCGTCTTCCATTTTGGTTAGGTTAACTGTTTAGTGCTGTCATATGAAAAGTCAGACTTCACTCTCAACTAAACTTGGTGACAATAATATTTCGGTGGGGGGACTTTAGATGACGTGAGATATTTGAGGTCAAATGTCATCTAGGGGTCAATTGAGGTCATTGTTGATTTTGGTTAGGTACACTGAAAAGATACACTGACTGTATAAATACTGCCAGCATGCCAGGGGATCGCGCATGTTTAACTTGCAGTATTTTTTGTCATACAGGTCATTAAGATGCTGGTGGTAGTGGTGAGTATCTTCGCGCTGTGCTGGCTGCCCTTCCACATCCTCAATCTCATTCAGGATTGGTCGCCTGATATTGTAAGTATTACTACGTCACGACCATCCTGACTAATCAATTTCCGGAGCGATTCCTTGCTGTCGCGGGCTCTGTGCATTAAAGCCTTACAATCATGCGCTTTAGCTAATTAAATTCCAGAGTGATCTCTGGTACAAAATGGGTACTGTACCCAAGTGTACCCAAGATGCTTGGCATCACCACGCTATATTATGGGACTAGCTGATCAAATTCCAGAGCGATCTCTGCTATAAATGGACTTTACGCGCAATTTTACCTGACATCACCGAGCTATAGCCAATCAGGTTCCAGAGCGACCCCTTTTTAACCCCTTAAGGACGGGGTGTAATGGGGACATTCCTCCACACATAGAGCAAGTGGCCCGCATGACTGCACAGCCTTTGTGTGGTAGCGGGACTGCACAAAAACAGCAGCTGTGGAACTACCCACTAGCCGTCTGCCACGGCATACCACAGCTAGCAACTGCGTTCCAATGAGGATAAGCGGCCGCGGCCATGACCGCTTCCCGTACGCATGGGGTTAAAATTAACCATTGATTCTTTGCACAAATAAAATTATGCTTGACTCCTCAATGGTAATATTAAAACGTACCCGTCAGGCACGCTATCAACCTGACTGCGAAATATAGATATTTTTTTTAGATCACTCATTTTCTAGTAATATATTAAAAGTTCTTCACTTTTAAATGAGTCATCAAACGAAAAAAAAAACCGGCCGATGTTTGCTGATCGACATTTATAAATCTAATAATTATATCTCCCTCCCGGGTATGAAATAACTGTCCCCTGGAAGGATATTACCTATAGGCCTACAAGGAAAACCTACGGAGCCCGGCGGGGACTGAGAACTTAGTTCACATGTTGGTCTTGGTTGGACTCAAACCCGAGCCATAGAGGTGGAAGTCGAAGACTTGAAGCACCGCTGTGCCAAACTGACCTTACGATAATATCATAAATGGGTGAGATTCCAACAGCCGAGAAATCAATAATTTACCGACCTCCTTTGATTCTTCCCGTTCCTTGGTGTCTTTCCTTGGATGCTAATTTTTTAGGAGGCAGACGGCATCCCCAAGGAGCTGTGGTTCATCTGTACCTGGCTGGCCTACGCAAACAGCGCAATGAACCCGTTCGTCTACTGCGGCTTCAACGAGAATTTCCGGCGGGGATTCCGAGACGCTTTCACGGGGCGGTGGTGCGCCGGCAAGAAACGGCAGGTATTACAAAAAAAAATCAAACAAAAAGGCAAAAAAAAAAAAAATAGTCATGCAAAACCTCTGCTTCGCTAAACACACATGTTCCGTAGTTGTGGGGACTACACACAGCGTTACCTCACACATCTACTGTGGACATTCCTTTGTATTTGTGTTGGTAAGAAAACCGGAGAAAAAAAACTCAATTTACTCCCACTGTAAACACTCTTCCAACCCAATTTTTTTTATCATGATTTCCTTGAGTGTTCCTCTTCATTTTGCGACGGATAAACCCAAAATGACTCTAAAGCTGTTTTCCAGAGAGGGGGAACCTAGTGTGGACGTGGGCAAGTCCACACAGCGTTCATGCATTCTGTGGACCTCTTTTGTTCACGGGCCCGCAAAGAGTATGCAAGGTTAAAGTTGTCCCATTGTACTATGGGGACCGAAGACGCTGTGGGACTGCCGAAAGTCCCCCATTAAATTGGTCCTTATTTGTATAACAATCAAACATTTCTCCATAACGCGTTGACGGCCCGCATTGCTCACACACACACAAGTGTGCATTTGCCTGCAATCGTAGACCCCCTATTGTCCCTCTTTTGTTACTCTAACATTTTAGGCAAACCTCCCATATGGTTTGTACACGATCGTCAATTGTGGACCTTCGGGAACTGTGGACCTTATGATGTCCTCTATTGTTCAACCCCGGTTGAATGCAAACACAAAGCCACATGCACACTGGTTTGTTTATGGTGTAAATCGATGATTTTCTATTGTTCCTCATCATCAATCTTTTGTTTGTGCTCATGACCTTTTCTTGCGCATTGTCCAATTAGATCACGACATTTTGGTCAGGTGACCAGGACTGCTCGATGAAATTGGATCACACGTATACAGTGAAGAAATGTACACAAACCACAATGGTGGGCGGGCCTATGGCACAACCCCGAACGTCCCTTTGTCATGAATAATTATCAAGTTTGGTTAATATTGATTGATTGTTTTGTAGGTGAAGCCAAATAAGTCTGTCTGCTCGTCACAGGTAACGGACGGCACCGTTGTAGAGAGCACCAGCATGCTTTGATGAAACACACACCAAGCCACGCATAGAAAGACAAATACACGAACAACAGTAGAACAACGGATGTATTTTGTTGGTCACAAGAAAGCAAAAGCTAGTTGTATTTGTCTTACCAATTTGGTGCTATGTGACAAGTGGATACCGTAACGACGGAGGCCCAGCTTGGACAGTTGAGGCGGTTTTGGGCCGGAATTCGGCCAGTTATTAAAGTCTGATGGAAACTCCGGTATTTTGAAATGTGACAAAACTGATTGGCCACACTTTTCATACGCTGACATTCATTCTAATGCTCGTTTGCTGGCGTTTCCTCTTTTTGCCCTTGTCAACAATTATACTGTCCCATCAGCCGTTTTCCTCAATTTTAAAGGGTGTTGGGAACCAAGGGTTTATATTCTTGACTAATGTATAAATTAAAAACGAATGCGGCCAGAATTAAAAACATTTCAGGAAGTGAACACGGCTTGAAAAAAAAGACACCCCCCCCAAAAAAAAAATAAGAAAAAATAAGGTGTTCTCGCATCGAATACGCCAGGACTTCAACATATATTTCGTGCTTCCTTTTAAAGGAAAAAGCTGTACAACTCACCAAAATTTCAAATACAAATAGATGAAATTATAACTCGTTTTTGGATTTATAAACCAATTAGGTATGTGACTGATAACACGCCCGTATATTGAATTTCAATAGTATTTGAATCTAGGCCTGTAACTTGATGATAAACGTAATGATCTAGTGATCACCCTGCTTTAAAATAATTATTTATACTATAATATTGTAATAATATTACGCAGATACTCGAGGTATTATATAATGTTGATGAGTTGCTCATTAAGATGCATCCTTTTATCATCACCGGTCGTTCATGAAGACATTACGTTGAAAGTTACAACGGTGAGCTCATACGCAGGCAAATAATGTACAATTAACCATAAACTTCGGGTGATTCACAATGCAGTGCGCCACCAAGAGTTTGCCACGAAGATTTCATTTTTCCCAGTGCATTGTGGGAGAATGTCGACAAATTCAAAGCGTTGAAATTGTTCGTTTTTCCAGTCAGTAATTTCGTAAAGGATTGATTCGAGTATCTGTTTGCCCTTTTGTTTTCTTTTTATCAATGTGTTTTTTTTTTTTTGAGGCGGCAGAACGCTATGCCCCAATCTACATGTATAACAAAATAGTTCAAGTTGTCTACTGACACTCATTCAAATGGGCCATGTTTTGTCGACCGTAAACTAGAAAAATGGACTCTCCATGGCGAACTCTTGGTGGCGAACTGCATTGTGAATCGCCCGAATTCTGTCAACCACGCCCCAATGAACGTGCAAAAAAACCCAACGTAATTCACATTGGAAATAAGAGCACCAAATTACACGATATCGGCTAATTGTGCTATCGAATCAGGATACAGGATGCAAGTCCAAATCCTATAGAGCTTACTATTCGAAACGAGGATGCAAACAAGGTAGGCCCTGGGGACAAGGTCGAGTGCTCTTGGATTTTAGGGCGGTTGGGACGAGTGACTGAAACTATACGGATACGTGACGTCACCTGTGTAGTGGCCGTGAATGTGTGCGTTGTTTTTTAATGTAAGCTTTTTAAAACAAAGCCTTCTGTCACAAGGTTAATTAGTGTAGAAACTGTCTTATTTGCGTCTATGTGTCCGCAAAGGGCGTCTATCTCATTACTCTACTTATGAGGCTGATTCTTTATCGTATATGAAACTTTGTTCTTCCTAATACAAAATGTTTATTTGATGTTTAAAAGTGTTCGAACAATGTCATAATTATTCCGTAAACTGAGTTTTTCCGCAGTGAGAATGTAGAAACTAGGAATTCTGCATTATAAAGATTAAATTGTTCACCGCAAAATTAGATAATTTTCTAAACCTTTGTCCAATGCAAGCCCCCTTATCAACCCGTTTTGAATAGTTGTCATACTTGTGATGTACGAATAGTATATAGTTTTACGACTTTTCAATTTTTGGCATTGAATACCTTCGTCCTTTTTGTCTTTATTCCCAATGCTTGCGAAATTTCGATGCCATTGTGTCGAGCAAGAGGAGGTGCACAGTATTAGCAGACCTAAGAATTTATATATTTGTCTTTCAAGTAATTCCAACGGTCACTGCACGAATCAACGGCACGGCTTTTTCCCGAGGTTCGAAGATATATTGAAATGGAAAAGCTCGATTAAACCAATTTTGAGAAGAGTCATAATCTTATAGGCCAAGTAAAAAACGCACCAGTTGATCGTCCGGGTTTCTTCAAAAAGAGGAAGATGCAGGCTTTTTAAAATAATTTTTTTCCAAGATTGCCGCCATGGATTTAAATTCAAAATGGCCGCCAACTTTTCAGGTCAAATGACCTCAAGCGTTTTATTAGCTATCTTACTAGTAACGTAAGTAGAGTCAAAATATTTAGTGTTAAAAAACGTTCTATGTATTTTACCCAATTTATGCATGTTTTAAGCATGACAAAAAGTGCATTTTGAGGTGAGCAAAAAATAGAACATAGAAGCCTGTGGCTTCCAAAAAGGATGCGGGCGGGGACGATCAACCGGGAATTCGCTCTTTGCACGCTTCCGCCATAAGCATGCAGAGCCTAGATCGGGCAGATTTACACAATAAATATAGACGGTTCAGTGATTCCCGTGTCGGGGTTAACCGGCTATTTTTATCATGTACAGTTGCCAGATCGAGGTTCTGCATGCTTATGGCGGAGCGTGCAAAGGGCGTTTTTAACTTGGCCTACAATGAGATTGGCCATTTTTGTTTGAACTGGATATCGAAAATATCACTGATATCCGCTGCCGAATGCGTAAACACTTGAAGAAAGCATCGTAATCTTTCCATATCTCTGTTGAAACTAGAAAGAGATATATAGATCTATAGAATAATGCAAACAATGAGCTAAAGCTGTATAGGCTGTTCCAATCGAAGCAGCTCAGATTGATGTGCATGGCAGTGTCTGGTCATATTGCTTTCCATGTTGCAACTCCACCCTTATTAAAAGACTTTCAGTGTTTCGTGTTTGTGAATTCGCATTGTGTATAATTAGTCTATTTATGATACTTGTATATTGAAATCGCAATTGCGGTCACGCACTTGAACAAACTGTAAATATTAAAAGAAGATATTTCTGAAGAACAGTAGACCGCGTCAGTCGTCTTTTTTTCCCCTGTCACAGTTTCATTATAAATTTTACAAAATATAAAACATATCGTTCCACATTTTTAGAAGGGTGGGTTCGTTGTTTTTATAAGTTAACGTAAATATTTTGGCTGAGGGAAGGGTTGGTTAGGGTGGGGGAAGCTGACCCATGCACTTGTGTTTTTATATTCACCCTGAATGTGTACGTTTCGTCTGGACCAAACTTTTTTAGGCATTTATGTGGGGAGGATTGGGGGCGCTGTTGCTAAAACGCAGTGAGTGATGTGTACTAACATGCATTGACGATATAACTGATACGACAAACGTGGTACCCCCACCCCGACCCACCCCAGGGCCCACCCACCCCCAAAATATATTTGTATATAATAACAATAATAATGACAATAATTAAGTAATTGAATTAGTAGAGGGCAGGGGGTAATATATTCGCAAGAAGAAAATATAAGAAATTGATGAACAGCATGACAGTAAGTGAGGAACAGGGGCGGATCGGTTCATAACCCGGGGGGGGGGGGGATATGAAGTAGGGAGGAGGGGGGGGGGGTGAGTGAAGGCATACCAAAATAAGGCACGCCCTGCAAGGGGGAGGTGTACATCCCCCCCCCCCACCACCCCGAAAATCTACGATATGCTTTCTCCTTCATTCTTAGGCAATTCGAGAATGGACTTAGGAATTTCAGCATTCCATTTACGATTTTTTCCGACATGTTACAAATATCATTTTTGCAACTTTTGTATTTTTTTGCATTTATACCATAGGTCCTTTTGGTTGGTAAGTAGTTTGCAACAGCTAATTCTATTTTTCAAGTATCATTTTTACTAGAATCATAAGGGCCAGCCGCTGAACTGAATGGGGCCGGGGGGGGGGGCGCCATGCGGCGAGAATTTGACGTTTTGATTGCCTGCGTTTTTTTAAAGATCCAATTAAGGACAAAATAATTCCAAACGACTTCTGAACGGATTCTTAATTTATCGTTTATTATATTTAGTCAAGCGGGGAGAAAATGGAACATACTGGACCACGTGCACCATACCATGGCACGTCATCGAACGCAACTTGCATTTATGAATATTAATTATAACGTCAATCTACCCACCATGCATTGCGCTTTAATTTGCATACCGGCTACACAATGCATAATGGTCGTTCTACCTGCCTTCACGTGAAAGTGCGTCACGTTTCGAGCCAAATTTTACACAATTTTGAGGACAAATCAGTTTTCTAATCGATCAGTCTTGCTACAGAAGAGCGCTTCGAAATCATAAAGAAACGTTCCGGACGTTGAGAGGTAAGAAGTCAATTAATTTGTAGCACCATTATGTTGCCCAAATTCCGGACGCCACTTCTGTGCGGAATTCCTTCTGTGCCCTGTGGTGGTTGTGTACAAAGTCTATGGAGAGTCGAGTGCATTTTCAAAGTACAGTCGTTTTCCTAGTTCCGGATAGCAAACATCATTCAGGCTGCTTTCGGCTCAACTACTCCACGAATTCCAGTGACATTGGTTTAAAAGTTTACCTTGAGTGATGAAGATAGGCCTAGGGCGTGAAAATCTATTTTTCGGCCAGAACCACCCCGAATCAAACACATTTTCTGATAAAGTATTATTTAATTTTCCAAAAATAGTTCATTCAAGAGGATTCCAGCAAATTTTCAAAAGAGAATTAACGTAAATAATTTTGAAACTTTTGTCTGCAGTGCAACGGCACGAACTCCGCACAGACCGAGAACTTTGCACACGGCACAGAAGTACGTCACACAAAATTGATTAACGCGTGTGTAGTTGGGTCGTATGTGCACGCGTGATCTGGAACTAGGCAAAAGCACACGGTCATTCGTTGGCGAATTTTCAAATATTAGAGACGCTACAACTTATTTTGATTGAACAAACATTCGATGGAAGAGTTTATACGATTGTAGTGAATGACAAAAATATTCCAAACCACACGGTACGAGAGATATACCGAGAAAAAAATTTATCGTCGATTCGCAGCTCCCGTGATTTTCTTTAAACCGTCCAAAACATGTCAGAGTGCGAGTCAGAAATCTGGCCAAAATTCCTTTTCTAAAGATTTTATCGAAAAGATCTTTGGGTATCAAGAAGCTTACATTTTCCTTTTCAAAATGCACTCCATCAGATTTTTTTATTGGAGACTAATCAAAAAGAGGTAGGTTTTTATTTGAAGCGATCCGGAACTAGGAAAAATCCGGAACTAGGAAAACGACTGTATTTTCTTACAAAATTGGAAAAAATTCTCAGTCCCAGACTCACGTCTTGGAAAGAGGAGTAACTATAGAATGCAGGGCCAAGCTGAAAAAGGGTTTTTCTGTAGTTGGATGCGATGTGAGGAGTGGGGTCGTTGAGTAGAATGGCACTCTTTTGAGAACAAACTAACGCTGGTATATGAGACTTCTCCTATGCGTATGAACGTAGATCTATGTATAAAAAAAAATAGAGGGCGGAGAGCGAAGCAACGTTGAAATATGAGACTTCTATGCGTACGTGGGTTTGGGAACGGTATGAATGTAGATATGTATAAAAAAAAAATTGAGGGCTGTATAAAGAGTGAATTATTGACAAATATGTAGTATAATATACCGAGTGAGACGGCTTCGGATGTCTTGGATGCGTGGATGTGCGGATGCGCAGATGCGGGGTGGATGAGCATGAAGTCATCAATAGAGGGCGCTTTATTTACCCCACGACCCTCTACTGTATTTACCCTAGGACCCACAGCTTTATTTCCCTATCTAAAACCAACCCCAACCTTCCCTCTCTTTTTGTCTTGGATGTGTGGATGCGCGTATGCGCAGAAGTTAACTTTAATCAATAGAGGGCGCTTTATTGGATGCCTGGATGTGCGAATGCGGGGTGGGCATGTAGTTAATTTCAATCAATAGAGGGCGCTTTATTTAAAACCAACCCCAACCTACCGTCTCATTCCGTCTTGGATGCGTGGATGCGCGGATGCGTGGAAGTTAACTTTAATCAATAGAGGGCGCTTTATTGGATGCCTGGATGCGTGGATATGCGGGGTGGGCATGAAGTTAATTTCAATCAATAGAGGGCGCTTTATTTGATGCCTGGATGCGCGGATGCGGAGTGGGCATGAAGTAAATTTAATAAATAGAGGGCGCTATAGAAAACCGACTGCGCGTCCACGCAGCCATGGATGCGCGGATAGAATGGAGTGGCCCTGTATTCTATAGTTGTACCTGGAAAGATTCTCATATCTGGCCGTCACTACTTTTTCTCTTCAGTGACCTTAGTATCAGCCGTCAGAGAGTGATATGTCCTAAAAGTCAAATTTAGCACAATAGCACTAGCAGGGAAAATATACTTTGAAGTATTTTACCATTTTGGACATGTTGGACATGTTGGAAAGAATGTTGCAACCTGATGCTACACTTCAGCGGTTGTCTTTGTATACAACCGCTGTACGTCTATGGAGTGTCCAGAAAATGTTCTAAGTATTTCTTACAAAACTGGTAATGTTTCTTAGTCCCAGATTTAGTTCGAGTAACTAGGACTCTACGAATCGCCTTTTTTTAAACATTTGAAGATGGTCAGGCGATAGTAGGGTCCTTGGATCTTAGAGTACATGGCGATACCAATAACCTATTTTGACCATTTTCACTCGTACCCCCTATCAAAATCTTCAGATTTCACCCCCAAAACAGTCCTGAAACTGCCTAATGCGCCCCTGTAGGCTTAGTTCAGTGTAGTCCGAATAACTTGGACCCAACTTATCGCCTTTTTTAACATTCGGACATCATGGACATGGTCTGGCGATAGTAGGGCCCAAGCTAATTCATATGCCAAGAAACACAATTCTGTCATTTACCCCAAAACCCAACATTGCCCCCCAAAAAACATCAGATTTCACCCTCAAAACGGCCTCCAAATTACTAGATACGCCACCTGAGGTACAATTAGGCATCGATGATTAAGATGGTTGTATTGAAGTTTACTTACGATCCGGATAAAAAGTGAAATTTCCCGTTCAATTCCGAGAGCTCCCCTTGTGATCGTTAACACGTTAAATTTCCGACTCGCGTTGGAATTGCGATGTGGTCATCATGCCCAGCGTTCATTCGATGGTCCCCGTATCCCGAGTGCGATTCCGTTACCGATCGCGCATGATGCATCGATTATGATAATGAGTGGACTGGATCACGTTTGTAAACGCAAGTGCATTTTGAACGATAAAAGGGAGTCGGGAACTAGGGCATGAGTTCAAAATATCAAACAAATATTTTTTCATCCTTCTCAAACTGTGCAGTGACTGCTGTCTTGCGTATGGTTCCTTGACTGCAACAATACGGCAAACATGGCACATTTTGGGCCCACAGCCCGAAAGGACCCCCCATGGACACAGCTGGGTGCAGCCGGCATGGGTAAGTACAATCTATTAATTTCGTCAACTTTTAAATACTCCGAACATGAGCAGGTCTTTGAAAGGAAGCCGAAATGAGTGCAAATGTTAAACAAATAATGAATATTTGTGAGTGCAATGTTCAAATACTCAGTTGATGATCACATATTTTAAAATATTGAGCACAGCCTTATTATAGTTTTACATGCTGAACCCGTAACCTGAAATTGCTGTCGCTGTTATGTTATGTTGTGTTCCAACAATATGGCATGGTCTTGTGTTTTTACTATGTCCCAGGTCATGCAGTTATGTCTGCTCAAGGACCGGCGTTAATCAGTAACCCGCAGGCAGCAGCCCCAGCCAGCGTTTACGGCCAGATCGGTGGGCCAGGGGTGCCCCAGAGCATATCCCAGGCCAGCGCTTATCAAATACAGCAACAGCAACAGCAGCAACAACAACAGCAACAACAGCAGCAGCAGCAGCTGCTGGCCCAACAGCAGCAGATTCAAGTCAACCAGGTAATTCAGTTCAAAAGTA
The DNA here is from genome assembly GCF_015706575.1 of Patiria miniata. NCBI lineage: Eukaryota > Metazoa > Echinodermata > Asteroidea > Valvatida > Asterinidae > Patiria > Patiria miniata. Next base: position 1,686,211 of record NW_024037062.1, read on the forward strand.
ATCAACATTCTTGCAAGACTTTCAAAATCCAGCAAAGGCTGTATGGGGTGCTGTGGTCCAATAGTTACGGTGTTTGACTCGTGTGCTGTGGTACATGGGTTCCAATCCTGACCGTGGGAACACGGTGCTTGTGCTCTTGAGCAAGGCACTTTACTATAATTGCCTCGTCCTTCGGATGGGATGTAAAGCCGTAGGTCCCTTGTGAAACAGCAATTGCAAAAATAGCAGACAAAGCCACAAAATACCAGATTCTGCATATGATTACACATGTTTTAACACCATCCTCAAGGCATAACTCATAATTACAAAGCTGGCTGAATGTCAAGTTGGTATAAATTGTATGGGGCAGATACATGCATGGCCAGTGGGAGTATATGGAGGGGGAGTGTGGCCAAGATGTTAGGGTTCATGACTCATGATCAGAGGGTCAGGGGTTCGAATCCAGCTGCTGGCCATGTGTCCTTGGGCAAGCCACTTTATCCCACTTGCCCCTCTCCACCAAGGAGTATAAATGGGTACTGGCGTTAGCTGGGGAGTAACCTGCGATGGACCAGCATCCCATCCAGGGGGAGTAGAAATTATCTCCGTCATTTCATGCCAAATGAAATCAGAGATATACCCTGGCTCATGACAGACTTTACTGGCTCGTGACAGACTTTACTTGCTCGTGACAGACTTTACTTAAGACGTCTGTGGCCAAAGCTTATTAGAGTTTTGAAGATCCATGAAGTAGAACGATTCATTTCATCCTTCGGTTTGCCCTTACATGTCCCACAATGCTTTGTGCAGCAATGACAATAAGCCGAGATGACACATCTACGAAAAAGCTTGTTATAGTGCCCTAAAAATGACTTTTGCGGCCATCAAAAATTATAGTTCTGCTTCCGGTTTCCCTACCTACCCTAATTTGACAGCCCCTACCCTATTTTTTTTTATTGGAAAAATGACCAAAAAACACCCAAAACCATCACTTTATACCTTTTACCCTTGACTACACGCAGACGCCTTCATATGACCGTAACACAAAAAAATTGGCCAAAAAAAATTATAAAAAATTCCCTGCCTACCCTACCCTATTTTCGAATGCAATGTAATCGGAAGCAGAACTATTATGTTTTTTTGGCCTGAGCACTTTCACTTGACTTACATCAAAACTGTTTTGTAACTACATGTAGATCAGTCAATACTCTGTGCTGTTTCTATACAATTGAACCGTTATCATGCTTGGTAGTTTTTCTTCCAAAAATTTAATTCAAATTTTCAATGTAAAAAGTTTACCACGATCAACTTTTAATTAGCGGATTGTGAGCAATCGAGGCGACATTCAATTCTAAATTACTTGGTTTTTTATAAAAAAAATTGCTGTTCATGAAGTATTTTTTGTAAAGTAAATTTTATTTGCTGGTTCAACCAGATGAATGCACTTCAATCGAACATCGCCGCGCCCACCCTCGCCCAGACCTCCCAAGGCGCAGTGGGCGTGTCGGCCACCCAACTGACGGTGAGTTACCCGGCCCCCCGGTCCACCCAGGCACCCCAACCCAAGCAGCGCGTCTTCACCGGAACGGTCACCAAAATGCACGACACGTTTGGCTTTGTGGATGAGGACGTGTTCTTCCAGACGACGTAAGTAAACCTTTTGAACTTTGATCAGCTCCAAAGAATCATTCGCAATTAAACCCCCCCCCCAAAAAAAAAATGTGAATAACCCAATTACATAGCATTACCAAGAAAAAAATAAAGATTGGACTGATATTGAACATCTTACATAAAATATTTTTGTGACAGGCTGACTATATTAAACATGGAGTTACGTAGGCCTGTGCCGAGTCGACGTCACCATAGCGTGTTTAGTGTCAAGGGTGTGGTGTTGCACGTTTCATAAAGAAACAAAATTCTTAACCCATTTACAAATTTTCCAAAACATTTAAACAAAACCCAAATTATATAAACAGGACCTACATTCACACAATCTTCCTTTGGGTAAAAAGTATATAGCACATATTCATGTTAAGTGGTATACTGCAATCAACAAAATTGTAATTATTGATGACAAATTTAACCCTAACAGAACTCAACCCATCAAACCCCAACGGCATGTTTTGTTGGAATCTGTCAGGATGGGTACAGTACCCCTAAACTGACAGTCTTTTACATTGGGTTGGCACACCTCCAGAATCAAAAGTCAGAAATATGCGTGCGCAGTTTCCCATATGGTGTTGGAATTTGCCAGGATGGGTATGGTTCCTAGTAAATCATGCTGGGGAGTTAAGGTTAATTTCCCTATTTTTTGTCCAAAAGAATTGACATGTATACAAACTACAGCCCATCACATTTGTGAGTTTTGCTCCATCCTGCATACAAAACTCTTAGGTTATTGGAATTTGGAAGGGAAAAATCAATGTGTAGGTCTGGAAATTACTTCTGTACTTTATCTAAAATCCTTTTTTTTTTCATGTTCAAATTTTCAACATGTTAGGCATAATGTCACCGTTTTGACGAAGTGACACATCTGTGCACGCAGATGCAAAACCAAGTTTTGAGAAAATGGCGTTTGAAGTTGGTGGTTACTGAGACAATAGCCCAGGAGTTAAATAGCCAAAAACAATTATCTCTGTTCATAAAATCGTGTTTAATTAGAAAATATATATTACTAAAGATATCCGTCACTTCGTCAAAACGGAAAATCTACTTCTTCACAAAAATGAGGCATGTGTTTGTACACAGCGCGTGCGCGTACTTAAGTTTATACATTTTAGAACGCAGATGCGTCACTTCGTCAAAACGCAAATCATAGAGGCTTCATATTTCTAATAGCACACGTGTAAAATCAATGAGACAGAAGTGACACAGAGAGATCCGTCACTTAGTCAAAACGAAAAACTTAGTGTGTAGCACTTTCAACACTTTGTGCAATTAGCGTAATTAACAAACGATGGAATGTTGTGTCTCGAAATTTGGTAATCATGTAGAGGACATCATAAAATGATAGAATATCCAAAAATCTCAGATTTCAGAAAATCTCAGTTTTGGACAGCTGTGTCACTTTGTCAAAATGATGACAATAATTGTAATGTGCAAATCTGCTTTCCCGGTAAACAGTTCAGTGAAAGGCCCGATGCCCAAAGTAATGGAAAGAGTGTTAGTTGAAGCAACCTACAATCCCAACATGCCCTTCAAGTGGAACGCTACCAGGATACAAGTATTGCCAAGTCAGGTAAGATAACCCCCTCCCCCACCCCCCCACCCCTAATTCACATCCTTCCCCAAAAGCTAAAGGATGAAAAATGGTTTACCCCAGTGCGCATAGACCAATTGCATCAAGACATTTAGTCTAAGGACCGTGGTAGATCACTTGATCACACTTTTAGACTTGTTGTCCAAGGGCATGCAAGAAAATATTCACAAGCTCACTCGGTGGGATTCTAACCCACAACCTCCTGCTTGCTAGTTCAGACATCTCACCACTCAACCAGTGTTTGTTGGGATCAGCTGGCTGGTTCGAATCTGATAAAGCAGCGGAAAACGCAACCAAGGTTTGGCTCAAATCTGTAATGCTATTCTGAAACGGGCATTTATAAATACATGAGACAGTTTTCCCATTCCTATTGGTTGAGAGCCCATCACCTGGGTGGTTTTAAACTGCCGGTTAAAAACCAGTCAGTGATGTTTAAAACCAGTCACGAGGGCCCGCGCTCTGCACCACATACACGCAGTACACGCTCCTCGCTCCGCCAACTTGAGAGCCACTGATATGATCTCCATAAAAGAAGAGATGTCTGCACCCTTACACCACACGCACCATAGAAAAGTCCTGGACACGGAGTAAAAATGGGAGCACAAAACCGTCAGAGCTTTGTCAACTTTTCGACTTTTTATGGTTTTTAACCAAAAAGGTATTTATGGTAGCAGACCAGTAAATAAACTTCCATAGACCCCAATGGTAAATACTCACAACTCTCCAAGGTGTTCGAGACACACATCAAATTAAAGCTTATTTCATCAACTTTCATTTTCTTTTCAATTTTCGGGGGGTCAACTGATGACTTTTAGGAGAAATTTCCATCTGAAGACGATCACCGCTGAAAATAGTCCTGAAGCCATCGCCATTTTGAAAACGATGTCTACACTCCATTGCAAAATAGAGCGCTTTTAGGGTCTAAATTACATCAAAATAACACAGAACTGCAAGCTCCCAGTCCTGTGCACGGCTTCCACCCATATTTTTTACAAACCCTCAAGTTCATGGCCCACAGCATGCCCAAATACCGAAGATTTTGAGGGCATGCAAATCGTGATTTGGCCGGCGCAGGCAATTTCGGACCGATTTACTGGTCTGCACCCTATATGAATGGAGATAAAAGTGTAACTGAGCAGTTGTAAACGAGTGGTTTTAAACCGGTTAGGGGCCTGGTCACTGATATAGCCCTGGCCTTCGGCTCGGGCCCCCTCACCGGTTTTTAACCCTTTATTAAGTTGAACAAAGAAATTGACTGGAGCGGGCTTGAACCTGCGACCTCCAGATAACCGTTCCGGTGCTCTACCAACTGAGCTATCCAGCCCTATTTGGTAGTTTCCCAATTTGTCAATATCTTTGTTCAAGGGACGCTAGTCAGAAGTCATAAACCTGTATGCCATGCAGCCAGGGATCACGCCCAAAGTCACGAAACCTTGGAAATAGCAAACGAGGATCACTCACGGAGGATATGGCTTTCTATGACAAATTTTCAAATAAACCACAAACTCCGGGAAACTGACACGTTTATAACTGCTTCATCACACTTTTATCCCCTTGTTATTAACTCCTGACTGTTTTTTCCATCCTCTCTCTTCACAGCAACAGCAGAGCGTTCCTCTCTTGAAGGCCCCGCCAGGCCAAGGCTTGATGGGTCAGGCACCCCCGACAGTCATGGGAATGCAAGGCCAGGTCAGTTTGGCCCAACATGCGCAGGGAATGGCCCCTGTGATAGCGCCCTCTGGACCTGGTGAGTAGCTCCTCTCCTTCGGATCTTCGTTTTTTTTCTCTCCAAAATTTGAATCATTTCAGATTCTTTGTTGAGTTAATAAACAAGGACAATTACTCTGAAACAGGATTCCAGTTTTATTTACTCTTGCTCCCTTCAACAGGTGGACCAGGCTTACTAGCCCATCCCCAAGGCCCACCCCTCCAAGTCCAGCGTCGCCCGGATCCAGTCCGCGCCGACCCACTGCGCTCATCCTACGACCAACGCGAGAGAGAACGCGAAGTGCGCAGGCGGGAGCGGGAGCAAGAACGAGAACGCGAACGGGAACGCGAACGGGAGCGCGAACGTGAACGGGATCGGGAACGCGAACGGGAACGAGAACGGGAGAGAGATCGGGAACGCGAGAGGAGACGTCAGGAGCGGGAGAAGTCTCCCCCAGTGCATCATCGCTCGTACTCCCCACGGAGATCCCCAAAGAGGAGTCGTCGCCCAGTCCCACGCTACGTGGTGCAGATTGCTAAACATTCGCTGGATGTGTAAGTGTGTAATTTCAAAAAAAATTCAAAAGTGTTAAAAGTATGTTGGCGACGGTTAATCAAATTTACATTAATCCTGCTTGCCCTGAGCTTAACCACACACAAGAATTATGCAGGGATATGAAGTGTTTCCATTTTCCAAAGAAGCTTACCTTGAAGGAATTTGACCTGTGGGTGTTAACTCCATAGGCAAAAGTGTCTTTGCAAAACCTGAAGATAAGGCCAAACAAAATAATAAGTCGGTCTCTGGTCAGCGTGCGTGTTGATTTTAATCATGCGCATCGACCTTTTTTTTCTCCAAAATGTTCCGCGGTAGCTCCAACAGCGCCCTCTATTTCCGCACCTCCTCAATTTGTTTTGCCAAAGAGCACCAAGGAAAGGGAAATTGCACCAAGGAAAATGATCGAAAGCATTAAGGCAAGTTATGGAGGACACCAATATTCATGAGGACACCAAAAAAGCAAAATAGTACCGAACCTTGTCTGTACAATCCAAGCTTGAAGAAAGAAAAAAAGCGCGTCGCCGCGTCAATTCCGGAACTTTGGTCTGACCAGAGACCGAATATTTTTTTTTTTTGGCCTAAGTGCATAAGACTAGGTGGGTTAACAACCATTTGGTTCACCACTGCCAGATAGTGACACAGTTGATTATGATTGTTATACATGTACATGTACATGCCTTCCAGAAACTAGACCAAGATGTCTGCAGCATTCTTGTGTTGTTACCATTTCTAATAATTCAGGTACCAATCCAATGTGATAGAGCTGCGTAAGCGTTACAACAACATGTACATCCCCAGCGATTTCTTCCGTTCCACCTTCACCTGGCAGGACGCTTTCCCTCTCTCAAGGCCCCTGGGCATCGGCAACAGCTGCACCTTCCACGTCATGAGCAAAGACGTCGAGGCCCTGGACAAGAACGACACAGTCCTGGAGCCTGCAGACGCAAGCTACAAATACTCTGCAAAGGTAGTCAGATCCCCCTGTTCATTTCTGTGCAAGAAAGCACACCTGGAAATATTAGCCATAATAGATGAAATTCAAATAAGCGTTCACACCAACATGACCAAAAGCCTCAGCATGTACAGTAAACTCCGGCTAAACCGGCACTCTCGGGACCCGAGAATTTGTGACGACTTACGCGAATGCTGACATCTGCTGTAAGTCGTCATTTTGCCGACTTACATGAATGGCCTTTTTGCACACATGATTCATCGCACTAATTGGCTTCGATTTACCCTGGATTATCTCCTTAATGCTTGAGTTGAATCCAGCAAATTAATCCTCGAATTGTATCATCACGTTTGGGGCATGGATAGTGGAGACCACGATACATATGTACGTGCACAGTAAGGAATGAAAAGCATGCGTGGTCCGGTATATACCACGCACGCATTGACTGCAGCAGCAGTTATTCAATACGACGACCCCCAAAATGGACAGAGCGCATGCGTACAGCCGAGAGGCGGTACTGGTATTGATATGCTCACAATGCATATGCGATGTATGCAGTAGGACACCCTTTTTCGACACCGATGCATGCAGCAATCACGGGCCATGCGAAACCGCTTTTCACTTGACACTTTGCCAACCGCAGTACAGGAAGTCGATGCCAATGCGTGATTTGTTGAATGCTGACTTACACAAAGGATTTTGTAATGCTTTTTATGGAAAGGGGACCGAGAGTAACACGACGACTTGAGCGAAATGGCGACTTATAAAAGCCAACTTAGAAATAAAAAATCCAATTTAAATGCATAACGGATTAGGGATTTGACGAGTTGTACGATGTCAGTTTAGCCGGAGTTTACTGTAATAATAACAACTACAGGTACTTTTAAAATGCTTTTAACTAAGATCAAAGCACTTTACATTATTATTACACCTGATTATTGGTTTAACTCACGCCTGCTGTTTTTGATCAATTTGAAGGTAATGCTCATGGCATCGTCCTCCCTGGAGGACTTGTACGAGCAGTGCTGCTCTCGGCCCCAGGACGCCAGCGACGTCCGGGAAAACTTCCAACACCCGACGCGTCTCATCAACTTCCTGGTGGGACAGAAGGGCAAGAACGAGGCCATGGCCATTGGGGGTCCCTGGTCCCCGTCGCTAGACGGTCCCGATCCCGTCAACGACAGCACCGTGCTGATCAAGACGGCTATTCGCACCACCAAGGCACTGACGGGAGTCGACCTGAGTGAATGCTTACACTGGTATGTCTCTTACAATCTCTCATGCATGTCTTAATATCAAAACTCGGGCAGGAATCTTAAGTCAAGGAGCATCCTTAAAATCATTAAATTATAAGTACTGTAGTCTATTTTAGATCTCAAATATTGAGTTTTGTATTGTGTGTAGTTTATCTTAGTTGAGGAGGTAAGTGGTCGAGGATTGCGTTAATAATATTGAAAAGGGGAAAGCACGGCGCCTTTGGGGATAAAGAAATATTGGTTTTGAGGAAATTGGCATCTGAGAGAACCTTTGTGAACTTTTGTTTTGATTGGTGGACATAGCCTGGCTGTATGTGAAAGGTAAGGCAGTAAATATGGAGTGGTTTCACAGAAAGCAGGGGGTCGTGGGTTCGAGTCCCACCCGAGTGATTTGTCCAACTTTCATTCGGGAGGTAACACACTGAGTACACAGTGTTTATACGTCTGTAAACATGGTAAAGGGCAAAACCTAATATGAGTCAACATCGCTTAACCTTAATTGACATAGACATGTTTGTTAAATTGCTTGAGCAAAATGCTTTGGCGCCCTCGCTGATGCGTCAAAACGCAACACAGCGCTGACCCAGTGACGTATTCTCGAGCTCATAATAAAAGTTGGGACATAAGCCTTCGAGATCCGACATCATCAGCTGCGAGATTCCTGATTGTTTTTGCATGGGGTTGCGACAGGTAGTGTCAACCCACTATTGATGTGCATATGTACATGTACCACAACTTTTTTGTTAGCCGTTTAAATGTTTAGCCATTACACAAAAGCTGAGGCCTGCCTATTACATGCATGTCTGCAGACCAGCAGTAAAAACCTCAGTACTTGTACCTTGCTTGTAATCTAGCACTGCGGTGCTTCTAAGGTTTTGTAAATTAAACAAGTTTGAGAACATGGTTAATTATTTGTGCTATACATGCATGTTTAACTCAAAGGAAGATCGCGTGAGGTTAGGTCCTTTTTTTATAATTTGGGTTTCATTTCAACGTTTTGAAAATTACGAGGCGTACGAGGGTGAGGCGCACCATTTTGAATATGCAGTGTTTCATTGGAGAGGCACACGTGAGGTTGCCTACATGCGCAGCGTGCATGGCCCAATGGGTCTGTCTGTTCCTTGTATAGTCTGTGTCCACTTCCAAATACCTCAAAGCTGAGACGGTAATGAAGGTGTGATTTGTGAGGCGCTCTGGCAAAATGAGACAGAACAGGGCAGAGGTCGAAATGAGGGTTTGCGGTTTTTAGGAAAGAGAATAACATTCTTCTTACAATACTGTTTGTAGCACTTCAGTGGGACATTCCGTTGACAAGTTAGGGATGTTTAACCTGAACCTCTTGAGCACTTTTACGAGAAAGTATCCTGAATCCGCCAAGATCAGCCAGTTTTGTGATGCAAACAATTTTGGTGTCCTGAGTCCATGAGAGTCCACCAGTGAGTCCATCAGAATCCACCATTGAGTCCATCAAAATCCACCAGTATAGTACATATACCTCATGCACACCAAACATACATGTATAGCAAAAGGAGTTAAACTATTGAGAAAAATAGTCGCCCTCTTTCCGTTTTTGGCTTTTTTCTGCATTACGGCCTGTGCGCAGTTCTGTCTGATTTTGCCAGAGGGCCCTACATTTTACCTTTGACTCGGAGATGGGTGCGGGGGTGGGGTGGGGACGCGCTGGTGCGTCTAGATTTCAGTTGAGTTTGTATCTGAGGTGCATACACTGCTAATCACTGTTGTTAAAAGGTGACAAGTAACGAACATGACCATTTGGGAAATTTGTTTTGTAATGTTGGGATCTATCAAATCACTGTGGACCTTCGCTGGCAACACTCTTTAGAAAGAGGGAGAATGTTTGGGTCCCATTCTTGATGTTCCATCAGTTTAGTTACAATAACTCTCAGCTATTTCATAAACTAGAAGGTTTGAGAATATGTAAAGGTCTGAACTATTTGGTTGTGCCTTTGGAAGATACGCTACCTGGCCAGAATTTATGCAAATTTTGAGATAGTAGGTTTTTTGTGGATACATTTTCATGATTACAAGGGAACAGTTCGGCCATGAATTGCAATTTGCTGTTGTGGTAGTGTGAAGCTAACAGTTTTGTTGCAATGATAATTTTGTTTTGTTTTAATTCATGAGTGCCTCTCAAAGCTTATGTTCAGAAATCCACAATTTAATTTACGTTCACAACAAACAGGAAGTGGACTACCTAAGACTGGTTCAAACTGGAATTGGTTACGCCAAAAAAAAAGAAAAAAAGATAAAAATAAAAAAAACATGGAATTGATACCCAAAATGGAAGAAAAACCTCAATATTTGGTTTTTTTTTTATTTCTTATTTAGGAGTGGAATGGGAATTTCAAAGAAGAATTTTTTTTTTGCGAAATATAATTTTGGGTGAAATTGTTGGAAATTTGTATTGACATTTAAAAAAAATCTTTTCAAATTTGAAGTTGCATTCCATTCATGACTGTCTCACATTAGTGCATAGAGTCTTGGCAGTAGATTTTAAATTCAACTTTAATTCTAGTAAATTTTTTTTAAATAGTGTAACACCCAAATTTTGATTTGTATTCAAACTCACAAAATCTCCCCATCTGCATTCTGTCCTACTGTGCATGTGGTCGTACACAATCTGTTCAAATTGCTTCATTAAAACCTCCTCCTCACAAAATAATTTTTTTTTCTAATATTTCTGTAAACTCACTTGATGAATCATCTCTCGCTAACCTGACTTCTAGTTTTTATGGTACATCTTAAGGTGGTTGGTTTTCGAGGTTTTAAACCAACTCGCAGCCTTTGGCTCGGGTTTACGTTAATGCACTATCATTCAAACCCCCACCAGGTACCGCTTTCTCGACCTCCATTACCATCGGCCCGAGCGCATCTCCAAGGGTCAACTGGTCCCCGCCAGTGTTGAAACTGTGGTTATTTTCGTTCCGGATGTATGGCATCTTTTACCCACCAGGGCGGAGTACGAGGGGCTGGGAGCCCGCTACAAGAAACGGCTGGAGGAGAGACTAGCGTCGCAGGAGCGCCAGCCTCCGGGCAAATCCTCCAGCACTGGAGGGGACGGGGCCGGCGACACACAGGCACTGAGACTAGTATTTCTGCAGACTCACTTTTAACCCCCGAAACACAACCCTCCCACCTTACATTAACACATTCTCAAATCACCTCATCACACAAAATATATATCTCAAAAACTTATTTTTTTCCCCCATGGCTGTTCGCAACGCCACTGCCAGATGAACTTCACCAACAAATGACCAGCTTTTCAGTGTTACCCACTGGCAGCTTGTCCATCTTTAATCTTTCATTAGAGACACCATTTTCTTGCAGCAAAAAAAATTAAAAATGAGTTGAGAAATTTCTCGGCAATTTCTGGGCCCACCCCAGAAAAGAAAGTATTTGCTAAACTCGAGGATTCAGTACGCATCCCAGCTTCTGTTTCAACTAATCAGTTTTTGGAACCAAGTTTTCCTGAGATATTTTCAACATTTGATTTTTTCCATATTCAGTTCAAGCACAACTACATCTACAGCAAAAACAATCACCAAAACAAACAAGTATTAAACCTATAACGTTTGTTACAACACGCATTACATCACCAAAAACAGCAACCCTTTTTTTCCCCCCATACCAGTTGAACTTTTTCACCCTTTTGTATCCAAACAGCGTTTTCTCGGTAGCAGTGAGTACCAAGCTTATGGCTTTTACCTGGAGCTTATTGTGCAACTCGACAAGACTTCATTTATTCCCCATTTAAAAAAAAAAAAATTAATAAAATAATGATATTTTTGCCTTTTTTGGGGTGGGGGTGGGGGGGGGGGGTGGGGGCACTTCATAGTGCACCATCATTATCATCATTCTTCTACGTAGAGCCACCCAACCCATACAGTCATAGTTGGGTTTTAAATAAAGAATTAAATTGAAAGCAAAAATACGGACCCTCTTTTTTTGTTGGAGATCAAGCACATGGGTCAAGGTTTCACAATTCAATCATTCGCTGACTGGTTCTGTATTTTCAGAATCGTGTACTGGGCTTTTGAAAATCAGAGTACGTTCAAAAGGAACGGGTATTCTACAGGGAAGGAGGCGAAAAAAAAATCCAAAAAGTACAACCAGCGAAGTCGATTTGATTCCGGAAAAAAAGCATCCCATAATCCTTTGGGATGTGACCTTTAACCTCAACGCTTATATCCGTTTCACAGATTTAAACACAGGCTCAACCCTCTCTCTGGCTTCTTGGAAACAAAACGAAGACCATCATACCACGAAAACACCAGAACGATCAGGATGCAGTTTCAGAAATTGCATCATTTTTTCTTTTTTAAAAGTTTACTATTTAAATTTTTTCTTTTTTTAATATTTCTATTTTACCACAAACTCCTAGCATTGATCGGCAAAACAGCCTAGGCTTTTTGACCCAAAGTCAGACCAACAAAATTTTAGTCAAGCTTAATATATTTCTGGTTACGTCAGGACTTTCTTAATTATTATTTTAAAGTTAGGTTTTAAAATTTAGATACGTACTTTTCATCCAACACGAAAAGTTCATCTACTGTACTGAGTGTATATTTCCGATGTTACCACGATCCGATGTCTGACATTCTTATGTTTGTGTTTTCTTCTTAGGATGACGAGGATGGTTCTGAGTCTTCAGTGAACATGACCCCGACACATTATCGTCTGCTGGACCCTAAAACAATGAAGGTAACGTAGGTCTTGCTATCAATTTAGTGGAGTGCTGTGGCCTCGTGGTTAAGGGCACTGGATTCGTGGTCTGCGGGTAAAGCTGCAGGTTGTGGGTTCGAGTCCAGCCGGGGGCATGGTGCGTGTGCCCTTGGGCAAGGCACTTTGTCACTCATTGTAAAATATGTGATAGCATTGCAGCAGTGGCAGCTGTTTGGGTGTAATCACCCTTTTTTCCAAAATGTCCATCAAAATGCTTGTTACCACTCTAGGGGCGGTATACCTTGCGCATGCGCACTATAATCATTCATGCCCTGATTTGATACTGACCAAACCCCCAGGCTGATGGCCTAATGTTATACACAAAGTCCAATGTCTATGAATTCTCTCCCCACACAGGTGAATGACTTGCGGCATGAGCTGGAATGCCGCGGTCTCAACTCCAAGGGACTGAAGTCACAGCTCATTGCCCGCCTGACCAAGGCGGTCAAGATGGAGGCGGAGAAGGAAGAAGAAGAGGGGGAGGGGGGCTCAGACGGCCCCCCGGGAATCGAGAAAGACGAGACGTCAAGGGACAAAGACACCAAAGACGATGAGGAGATGGAGACGGAACAACAAAAGGAGGTCAGTTTGTTTTGGAATCAAATTATCCTAAGTCTGCCCAGAGAAAAAAATTCTTCATAGACAATTGACGGCGCTACACTGGTAAAATCAGACGTTAATCAGTGCAGCTGTCTGTGGCCGAACAAAACCGGCGTCAAGTGGTTAAAGGGAATATACATCATTTGCTTTTGCTGTAATTTTCAGAAATGGATGGAATTGGGGGGTTGGAAATATATAGCAAATATAGTTACACTGACTTTTTTGAGGTTTTGGGTTCGAAAATGCTATAAAAACCAAGAAAAACAATCATTTTCCTGTAGTCTGGTTCCCTGACTCCATATAAGAAGAAACAGAGCAGTTTACATACATTGGGGAATTGTATGGTCCAGGGAACCAGTCTAGCTGGCTTGTACCCGTTCATAGGTGTGTAATCGATTGCAAACAAGTGCGATGGTCAATTGGGGCCAGTATTTGAAAAAAAAGCCAGTTTCTTCCAACGCTGGTCGGCCGACCAGCGTTGGAAATTGATACGAAAATACCACTTTTCTTGAAAATGACAGTATACCAGGTGCCATGATTTTACAAGATGCTTTACACTGTCATTCACTAACAGTCCAGCAAGGTATTTCAAATGATTTGGTAGTTTTATTTTTTGATGTTTGCAAATGTTGTATTTTCCCTTGAAGTAAGGATTTTTCTATTGTCTTCTGATTTTCAGGACAAGAGAAAGCTGAGCGACGAGAAGTTACGTCGCGATCTGGAGCGTAAGACCACTCTGCCCGACAATCCCGTGATCTTAGTCCACCCGTCAGCGACCGCCAAGAGTGGCAAGTTTGACTGCAATGTGGTCTGTCTCAGCGTTCTGTTGGACTACAGGATTGAGGACAATAAAGAACATTCCTTTGAGGTTGGTCATCTGGACATGAATTTGTTTTATTCCCTCCCTTTTGCCTTTTGACATTGTAAAAAGTATTATGCTTTTCCAAAATTTCTCACAAAGCAGTTACTGCTACATGGAGGCTTTACTGCCTTGTTGCTTCGCTGGGAAAGAATGCATGGATCAATTGATCAAATGGATGAACGCACACACCCACACACCCAGCTCGTTTTTACTATCGGCTCCGTTCGCAAGTACCCCCTCACCGGCAAAGAGAGTACAGTTGGGGGTGACCGACCAACACCATCTTGCCTGACTGCAATTCATTTGCCGCGAAGTGCTGCCACTGCGTGTTCATAGTACAAATCCCCTGGTGTACGTGCGTCACACACAAGGAACGGTGGGCGTCAACCAGCGAAATGTCCCGCCCATGGGACGTCGTTGCTAGGTAAAAGGGCGCCCTCTTTTGTCGGCGCACGGAGCCCATACTGTATTAACAGTGATTGGTTGTCATAACCTAGATGTCACTCAGAGATCTGTCTTGCTTCAGTAGTGACTGCTACAGTTTGTTACGCTTCATTACATGCAAGCCACTTAACATTTCTCGTTCATTCCATCCTGTCAGTGCATTATGCAAAGTTTCTGTCTTCTTATTTTTAGGTTTCTCTGTTTGCCGAGCTCTTTAATGAAATGCTGCAGAGGGATTTTGCATTCAACATCTACAAGGCTCTGTACCGAGCCCCTGAGAAGAAGGATAAGGTGAATTTTTGTCTAAATATTTGTTATAAAGATTGGCGTGCACAGGTGCTGTCAACTATTACAAATTTTTCCTAATTTATTATGAATTTTTTTTTTTTAATTACGAAAATACGAATTGCCTCTAAAAAATTACGAATTTCCCATTTTGTACCTTATGAAAAAAATATAGTTGTAAAGTATCGTTTTTTTCCCGATAACTTCTGGCAAAATGTTACGATAATGGATGGACTGGTGACAAGTCTAATAAGCAATGTGGTCAAGCACCTGATAGACATCAATGCAGTGTGCGCAGTGGAGTACTTGAGGACCAGACTAAAAATATTTCTCAATGGTGTGTCATTTGTGTGCACCTCGTGGATGTGTGGTCGTGTGAACTGAATACATGTACTTTTCAAGTTTGCAAGGTATGTTGGCGGGATATTTCTATTGCATACGGTGGCCCTAAATCATTGTGTGTAAAAACATGATACAAACTCGAAACTCAACATTGATAGCATGCATCTCAAAAACATATGCGCCCATGTTATTATTGTTATTATTTATTTGACTTCAACAAACAAATACAGACAGTATTAAAACAAAATTAATTAAAAAAAAAAAAAAAAAAAATTAAAATTATCCTATGGCCTACAGTACATTATTAATCACAACAAGAAGGGTATGCACATGTACGTGTACATGTAAACCATGTACCTGTACTCGATGTTGGTAAAGCTGGTACATACGCTGTTAATATACGAGCAGTTGAAAATGACCGCGCGGGTTGATTACTAATTGGGATTTTGAAAAGCTGGCAGCTATGTCCGTATCTTGTGCTATCTTGCTTTGAAACACAGAAGAATGACACATCCGTGTTCAGATATTCATCCTCTTTTACCCAAACCATACATGATGGTGACAATTGACAGTTTACCACAAGTAAAAGTGACGCATACGTTTAAAACGTATGACGTCACAAGACCACACAAACTGAAGGCCTATCCGGTTCACTAACTGTAACTGTCATTGGCTTGAAATGGCAACCGCTGGAGATGCTGACTTCATATTTCCTATTGTTTGAATTCTATCTAAAGCCCTTTTCACACTAGAGCCTCTCAACCCGGGTTGAACTCAACCCTGGGCGAACCCAGTGCCGCCCCAGGTTGAGTTTTTGATTTTTCAACCCCGCGTTCAACCCCACATTGTTTCACACTTGTTTTATGCAAATTAAGCTTATCATGCTCAGTTACTACTGTTTTGAACCCTGGCAAGAATTTCAACCCGGGTTGAAAATCTAAACCCTGGTCTAGAGCAGGGTTGAGTTCAACCCGGGGCGAAATCAATCTCGGGGTTGACGCAGGGTTGACGCAGGGTTGAAATTCTTCAAGTGTGAAACGATGCATGTTTTTAACCCTGCGTCAACCCCGATATTTGTCTAGTGTGAAAAGGGCTTAATTAAGGTTATTAACTTCTTACTCAAAGTGTTGCACAAAATTTTGGGGTTTTTTTCCCAGGAGAAGGACAGAAAGGACAAGGAAGAGCCCAAAGCCAAAAAACGCAAGACGACCGACGAGAAATCCGACAAGGAGCGAGACGACCGGAAAGACCGAGAAGCAGACAAGGTGAGAGCGTAAAAAAGAACTTCAAGTCACCGGTTTTCTTGTAATTGACCAAGATTTGAACACAACACAAATGTTCAACAAGAGCCCCGGAAATCACTTCCAGTGAGCTCTCCAATCCTCCTGCTTATTGTGTCTATTAAAACCTGAAATTTAAAAAAATTGCATATTTAGACGCATCTTTGGAAATGACCTTCTTTTATTGTTTCCTTCAAAATGACAGCATGCCAGAAAGAATAATTTCACAGGGAGTTTAGTGTCATAACTACCTTTTAAACCAAGAATGGTTTTGAACAATAATTTTGTCAGTTCCTTCTGATGCAAATGATATACTCTACCTTTAAAGGTATAGTCCATCATTTGTAATTTGTGCATTTTGTTCGTTTGAAGCAACAAAAGTGCTCAAATCTAAAGCAGGGTGCTGAACAACTAACTTGATGAAGTTTCAGCTCAGCTTCAGCTGTATATTTCGAAAAAACAACATTCTAAGATTTCGATTTCAAATCAAAAGTTGCTGAATCATGTTTTCAATTGGGCCTGAATTCAGCGTCCGAGACACGTTCTCACTAGCCGATAGCAGCTACGTGATGTCGCGCACTGATCCGACGAATTATAGCAACCGCGCGCACACGTGTGCATCGTGCCAATGCTTGCGCGCACTTCGCCGAATAAAAAAACGAACTACTAACAGAAATTTCCAACGGTGCTTCTTAAGACGCACCGTTGGAAAGGCCTTCTTTCGTTGATTTCTTCATAAAGACAGCTTGCTAGAAAGAATAATTTCACAGGGAGTTTAGTCCCCTTACTATCTTTCAAACAAGTATGTTTTTCAACAATAATTACGCCAGTTACTTTTTGGATAGCTGCAAATGATGGACTCGGGCTTTAAGTTCCTTGGAAACATTGAGGAAGAGCAGGGGTTTATTTGCATTTTGTCTGGGGGAAAGGTACTCCACACTCAACCAGTGTTATTAAAAGTGTTGCCGTCTTTTTTTTCAACTGTCTTTTTTGGTTTTACAACAGGACGATGAGAAGATGGATGAAGATGATGATGCAGGCGATGATGATGAAGAGGACGGGAGAAGTGATGCAGACGAAGATGAAGACAGTATGTATCACTGCATCTCAAAAACCTGTAAAAATACCTTGTTACTTTAAAAGTTGCGACCAGACCTTCATTCAGAGTCCAAGTGTCCAGCAGCCTTTTTTACACAGTACTTTGTACCTATAGTAAATTAAGTGCTATTTTACTCGTGACATACTTTTTTAGAGTTGCCGCACGATTCCGCAGCTGTGCAATAAATTTGTTGTGAAAATCCTACACACAAGTTACGCACTGTTTGGTGAAATTGGTCGCAGAAGTGCACCCAAGAGAGCCCAGTATCTTTCTGTGTAACAACTTGCTGGGATCATATGCTTAAAAGTAGATCTGGGCTGGTGTTGTGTGAAGTTTGAACTCGATTAAATGCGGACTCATTGGTTGCCCAAGTGAAGATAATTAGGACAGTGACAGGTCACGTGTGTAGTGTTAGAGTCCATGATGTGAAGAGAACCAGATTTAATAAGAGTCCAAATTTTATCTGCTCCGTTCACAAGTACCCCCTCACCGGCAAAGAAAGTACAGTTGGGAGTTACCGAACGACGCCATCTTGCCTGACTGCAAATTTGCCGCAACGCGCGGCCGTACCACCACTGTGTGTACATACTACAAATCCCCTGGTGTACGTGCGAAGGAACGGTGCGCGTCGACCAGCTAAATGTCCCGCCCATGGGACGTCGTTGTTAGGTAAAAGGGCGCCCTCTTTCGTTGGCGCACGGAGCCCATATGACACTGGTACTTGAACGGTCTCTGTAATCTGTGTTTGCACCTAACAGTAATAAAATAAAAGCTATGTCTTGTGACTCATCTTTTAAAAAAAAAGTTTTTCTTTAAATTAAGCTTTTATGTTAACCTATTAATTTACAGCTGGATTAAATCTGTGACAATAGCTCTTATTGGAAATAAAAAAAAAATAACAAAATCCATTACAATTGCTAATCGAACTTTTCTGTTGTCCATCATCACAGCTGACGACAGGAAGCGATCAGACGACAGGAAGAGAGATTCCAAGAAGAAGTCAAGACGTCCCAAGCTGGAGACAATAGACCCTACCCTGCTCCTGTCCTGCGTCTACTTTGATCAGAATCACACCAACTATCTTGCCGATAGAGATGTGGAGGAAATCATCCACAGCATTGGCTTGCATCTGTCCAGATCACAGGTACAAACAGTAATGGATGTTATTTTCCGAAATTCCATAGGTCTCTGAGGAGGAGGTGATCGTAGTTCAATTAATGGGCTAGGTTCAGAAGTACCCCCTCAATGGTAAGAAAGGGAGAGTTGGGGAGACCGCATGCATTCAGACACATTGTCGATGACGCCCGACGCTCACGCGAAGACGCTATGGCTTTGCACACGCTCAGAACACAATCGTGTGCACTTCACATCATACATGTGTCGCGTCCATGGCAGGGTTCGACATAAGCGGTAGCCCGCTAGCCAAACGCTATTCAAAACAGCCGCAGGCTAGTCAAACTATTCCTTAAGTAGCCCGACTGGCGAGTCAAAAATTCTTGGGCTATGGCAAAGATGAAAGGACAGGACGAAATATATCATTAAATTCAGAAAGCAAACCTGTATCAATTTTGGGTCTAATTTTATAACCTGTTTAGGGTTAAATTATTAGATCTGTTTATTAAAGACACTGACAAGATTGTCTCAGGATACACGTTTTAGATGTATGCACATTGTTGTTTATGAGGCACTTTATTACTGGAAAACATGCGGGCTAGTGAATTTCGCGGGTTAGTTAAGAGTCTGTTTCAGCAGCCCCGCTGGCTCGTGAAGAAAAAGTTAACGTCAAACCCTGCACGGGCTCTCGAAAGTGGTCAAACACGCCCTCTCTTGTTCATGCACGGAGCTTATAATCATTCTATCTTCCAAGTGCTGGGTCTTGTACGCCCCATTGCCTTTTATTGGAATTACGCAGTGGAACGGCGCGACGATGGATAAATTCCTCTCGTTATTTTGACTTTTAATCCAGGTGCGTAAGATCGTTCAGAAAGTCGTCTCGCGAGATTCTATGTCCAGAGAGATCTTCAGCTATCGCAAGCTGACAGACCGATCCAAAGATGACAGCGAGGGCAGCAAAACCGATCAGCAGGTCAATGGCCTGGCCACGGATGCAGAGTTGGCCAAGGGTAAATTGAGTACTGCATTCTCCCTAATTACCCCGTTTAAAGGGAAGATACAAAATTTGCGAACATCAAAAAAAGAAATGATCAAATTATCACAAGATACCTTACTGGATTGTTAGGGAATGACAGTCTAAAGCATCCTGTAAAATCGTGGCTCCTGGTGTGCTGACATTTTCAAGAAAAATTGTATTTTTCCAACAATGGTCGGCCGACCAGCATTGGAAAACCTGTTTTTTCCCTTCAAAAACTGCTCCTGGATTTCATATGTAGTTATTCCGCATTTTCTTTGCAATTGATTACGCACTTATGAAGGGGTACAAGCCTGCACGACTGATTCTTTAACCTTATAATTCCCCAAAGGATTGCTCTGTTTATATTTAGAACACCTTCTAAAACAACACTTTACATCAAAACGGCAGAGTATTTTCAGTTGGGTTTCTCGTTGTGGACACTTGATGAATTGAATTTATTAAATCTGCTGTTTTTCACCCGTTTGTGTATTTTATCAACAAGAAATAAGAGAAAAAGGGTGAGTGTTAGTTCGTGAAACCGAAAAAGCTGCGAAACTGTAAATTTTCGTTTTCACGAAGTAACACTCTTCAATGTATACAACACGAGGAAAGTGAAACTTCAGGTCAGCGCGCGCGCGCTCATACAAGGGGAGTGTTACTTCGTGAAAAAGTTTTTGCTCACATTTGAGCAGAGAGCGCGCCATGCATTACAATGGTAAATGGAACTTCAGTGTTACTTCATGAAAACGAAAATCACTTTTGCGCAAAAGTTGCCATGAATAATTAGCGTAATTATTAAAGTAAAGCTCTTGAAGCTTTGAAACTTCGTGTAATGGTAGGCCTTGATGAATATTGTTTAAAAATGTAAAACAATGAAATTCGAAAAAACATATGGTTTAACACATGGAGTGTTACTTCGTGGTGTCGGTGACGATATATATGAACAATGCTTACATCAAAACAAATCAGTTTCGCCCTTCACCGGTGGCAAAACCCAGTATGTCACAGAGTTTCGCCATCCCAGTAGGTGTTTTACTTGTCCATAGGCCCTGAACCTTACCCTTGCCAACTTTCTCTAGTCTCCAGTTTGAATTCTCGTCACTCCTATTTCCACCTCCAACAGGCAACTACGAGCTTCTGAAGGTCGACACGTCCGCCAAGACAAAGTCGGAAGACGCCGAGTCGGAGACAGGGTTGATCACGTTCCAGGGTAGCGTCATCGACGTCCGCAATCTCCTGCAGAAGGTGGAGAAAAGCGACCAGGATCGTCTGACGGCCGAACGCAAGATTGAGGAGATGGAATTCATCGTTGGTGAGTTGTTCGTTAACATTCTCCAAAAAGAAAAACAGAGAAAGGGGCACTTATCAACGAAGGGCTATATAACCAATCAACTTATATTAATAAATTTATATCACAGACAGATCTTTTCGAGACGTTTTTCAAATATTCTATTTGGTAAAATGCTATTCCAATATTCAGTGGTTGATGGAACAGTCTATATTTTCGGCCCCGTTCTAGTTGCTCCCTTCTAGTTGCTCCCTTCATGACCCCTTGTTAATTTTTTGTTTCCTCCGAAAAAGAAAACCTTCGTTCCAACGCTACCTCGTCCGAGGCCAACGCCCGAGGCATGGTGGCCAACCTGGATGACATACGCAAGCGCCTGTACACCACGGAGAAGCAGTTCAAGGCATCTGAGAAGCAGGCCCAAGCTTACAAGGAGACCATCGTCTCCTCCAAGAAGTCGCTGAGTATGGTGGCTGCTAAGCTGGACGAGGCGCTGTCGGAAAAGAAACTGGAGACGGACAAGGACAAGATCAAGACGGAGGTCAAGAAAGAATCGGAAACAACCAAAGAGAAAGACTCCAAACCCGTCAAAGAGGAGAAATGATTGTCTTAGAGATTGTTCTTGTGATTATTCTTTAAACTCCTCTTGTAATGTTTTAAAGGAAGAAAGCTGTTTGATTAATAACTGTTAGAATTTTTTTGTAAAAATAACGTCATGAGTTGCAATTTGAAAAAAAAAAAAGTAATTGCGAGATTCGGAAGCCAAGTTGAGCGTCTCTACAATTTGTGTGCTTGTATTTGGTATTTGGGTGGGGGGGGGGGGGAAATTGATTGAAGAATATCCGAAATTAAGAGAGATTTTCCGAATAAATTGTACTCACAGAATGTGTTCGAAATGCGATGAAAGATTTAAACTGCAACGCACATTGATGGTATACAACATTGATTTAGCCATCCTCGCATAATTCATATTGTAAAAACAAAATCTGTAAAGTTTCAGGGGGAAGAATAACGGGCTTTCTTTTTGTATTGACAGCTTAATATACATTGCGTGTTTGTTTTAGCATGGATTGCATTTTGATCAGGTGAAAAAAACAGCATTGACCAAAAACTTTTCATGTCGATTTGTACATGTTTATAGTACACTTTGTAGTTTTCTTTGTAGTGTGTTGATCATCTTAACGTGGGCCTGTATTAGGTTCATTTATTCCCCTCCGGTTCTAAAAAAAATGTTTGAGATGCAGTTTGTACACGTAGCCCCGGATTTTGTATGACTGCAATACACTTTTCATGGGATATATTACATGTGTTTTTGACACTGAGTCTCTATATGGAGTATTTCGACTGGTTGCCGTTAGGGCTTTGTATGTGTTGTCAGTGCAGGACGTTTTGGCATACCAACGCAGGTATGCACTGGTTCCCAGTCTGTGTACTTGATCATGTTATGTAAGGCGGTATACCAGTTAATCTGTTAGCAGTGCTGGATTTTCTCAGGCTGTGTTTGAATTATGTGGTACGGCTTTGCAATTACACATACACTATGGAAGCGGCTACAGCCTCATTCCATAGATATGTGTGTTACCGTAAGCCGCAGCCAAGTATTCAGACGCTGAGACTTAAAAGCCAGTGACCAAGAAAATATACTTACTAAAACACAATACGTTATGTAGATATTAAAATTATATAGAGCACGGCATGAGTTTAAATCACGAATGTACTCAATGCAACCTCCCTGGAGCACACCTATTCTCTACGATGGACCAGTCCAGGCAGTGTCGACCAATCATCAGCCGTGGCTGATCTAATGCGTTGCATATTAACTAATTCATTTTTTTCCTTCAAATTTCTATATGTATGTATTTAAAAATTGTACATGTAGTATAGGAATGGAAGTGGTGAAGCATTATGACATTAAAATTTCGACCATTTTCTTGTTCCTTTAATGCAAATATTGAATTGTTCCAACAGTCTTGGTTATGTCAAGTGCTGTTTCTGTGATTTGAGATTTTTGTTGCCTTGAAAAAGTGTTGTCTTTTCCAATGTAGAGAAAAGTTTTCCCCTGTTGACCATAGACCTTTATCATGCTGCCACCATTTCAGTCATGTTCCCTGTATCCAATAACAGTACTGAATGATAATGTGTTTTTTTTGTGCAAAAAGGAACCTGACTATTTTTCCTTCCAGTCTCGCTTTGGTTACGTTGATTTGAATGGAAAAAATCAGTCCTTACAAACAACACGGCACATAATATGACGAGCACAAATGAATTTGATGGAAATACCTCTTATTTTCCACCTGAATAGGTATCATCCTTTTAGCCCTATTTTATAACCTTTTTCAGCATCAGAAATATGTCAAAATATTTAAGAAATTGCACAAATTAATGAAAGCTTTTTGAAGCACCATTGGAAAGGATGTTCTTTTCATTTCTGCAGCAACCACTGTGCTGTTTTCATGATTTTTTTCTTCAGTATTTGAAAGAGCTTTAACTCTGGGCTTTAATCTGATATCTAAAACAGAAAACTTCACAGATTTTGAAAAAGGCAAATATTTCGGGGCTCTATTTGGGGGGTCACCCTGTATCAAAAGGTATAACCTCCAAAATCAGTCTTGTTACATGTACCAAGACTTATTCACTGGTAAAACCAAAATTATCCGGAACCATGTCAGAACTGACGCTGGCCCAATATGAGGGGTCAGTGACGGTCAACAGAATATGCTCCTGCTCAGAGCGAAGCCAAGTGTTTGTCGTTGCTTTGTTTGTGTTGGTTGCGAAGACACCAGCGGACTAAGGATTTTTTTTTTAAATAGAGTGGTCTTTTGTGCTGAAGTCACTTACAAGAGGAAGGAAAACATATTACTGTATTCTACACGGGTACCAAATGCCACAAGCAGTGAAGCGAGATTCGCTTCATTGTCTGACGTCATTTCAGGAAAGGAACTTGTAGGGTTTCTCTGGAAAATGTAAAACATGCAGAACCCGGCAAAAGGGCCTGTTTTGAAATCTGCCACCCTCAACCAGGGGCGGATCCCGGTTTTGTTTAAGAGGGGCGGGGGAGGGGGTAGCAGGTATGTGTTTTTGTATTTACTTTTTTGGCGGCCTAGAAAGGGGGGTTTAAACCCTAACCCCTTTGATCCTCCACTGGCCGCCTAAATCCAGAGATTTACTATATTGAGCGTCTGGAGCCGGTGTTTGTATAATCCTTTCCAAGCTACGGGGTTAATCTGCCTCATAGTAGACTTGGTAATCCATTACGTAAGAAACATGTTGTCCAGGATGTCGTCAGGGAAGTGTGTGCTATGAGCGTGCGATGTTTATTCTGTAAAACGATGGTGGCCACTTTTTCTCTTAAAATGTTCGTCCCCGTTGTCCTGGACACCTACTGGGCAACACTCGGTGTTGGTGTTACACTCATGCAAAACTGAGCTCCAAAGAAGAAGTATGATGTACATCGCCTTTATGGCGAAGCTGTGTGTGACAAGTCCAGTGATTGCCATCTTTTGTGTCGACCCACTTAAGATGTTTTCCTTCCCCTTATAGCTACGACCGGAGCTCCGTGTTTTGATTGTTTAGAGCATTATTAACAAAGGTGTGTACACATAGAACTTGTTTGCACTGAGGATGCACTTTCCTTACTCAATATGATGGGCGCGGATAGGATCGTATTCTCAAACTTTTATTCTTGAGACTGCATGGGTCTGGAGAACTGGAGCTGCAGTAGTGGCTTGCAAAGTAAAAAGATGTACATGTAAGCCGCATCTACGCACATGCAGCTATACTGTACTTCACGGATTAGGCTTACAAGAGTATTAAGCACGTAAACGTTGGATCGACAATAACTTGTGATGCTGCGTTAACGCATTTGGATATCTACGCTGCACAATGACATCAAACCGCCGTTTTCTTCTTCTGGGGATGGTCTTGTCGTCTGCTGCTTGGGTCGCTCTTATTTATATCGAGGCTCATGTGGGGATGTCATCCAAGGTGGTCCAGCTGTGGAAGAACGATCTGCCTGACGCAGGATTTAGAGCAACCGAAAATCCGACAAGGAATGATTCAGAGTACGTCGCTGGAACTGATACTAAGACAACTCCCGAACTTCTCTTACAATTATCCGATGAGTCTTCGTTGAGTAGGTGGGTGAATGATTCTATAGCACATGAAGTATGGGCACCTGAAAACGCAGTGTCGCCGAGTACAGATCGTTTCAACGTCATGAACCAAAATGTTACTGAACAACAGTCTGGCTTGACATTTGGAGAGAATTCACGAGAGACTGAGCTAGACTTGGACGCCCTTCTCCAAGAGGTCGGTGTGATGAACGGGACTGAGACGAATCAAACAGATCTTGGACAATCATCCAGAGTAAGCTCTGATCTTAAAATTACCGAAACCAACGTGCTATCTACCCCCGACAGCAAAGTGCGCGTGATCATACTGGCCAGCATGCGCACCGGTTCATCTTTCGTTGGGGAATTTTTCGGCAGCAACAGTGATGTTTTCTATCTCTTCGAACCGGGGCTTAGCGTTTCTGAAACTCTGGCAAGGTACACCATGACGCCAGCGGTCCAGGAAAACGTCTACTTGAAAATGCTGGAAAAGCTGCTTCTGTGCGATTTCGAGAGCCTCGAGTTTTACCTTCAGTGGTTATCCAGACACCCTTGGCGAAACTTAAAGAAGATTGCGCCGCGGTTTTACGGTCGTTGCTCCCAGTACCAGCGCCAGCATCCTCGAAAGGCGCGGTGCCCGATCACGAAGGACATGGCGAGAGAGATTTGTGAAGAGAGCAAGTACATCGTGATCAAGTCCATACGCGTCCCAGACATAAATCTGCTGTTTCCCATGATCGAAGACAAGAATCGGATGAACCTAAAGGTGATACACTTGGCGAGAGACCCTCGCCCCATGATAGCATCTCGAGTCCGAGCCCTAGAAGGCAAAAGCCTCACCCGAATCTCCAGGAAAGCTCAGGATGACCTGAGCATCTACTGCAGGTACAACTGGGCCAACCTGGAGCTGGGGACCCGCCGACCCTCACTGAAGTACCGTTACATGTTTTTGCGATACGAGGACGCGGCTATGGATCCGAAAACTGCCGCCTCGAGAATTTACCAATTTCTCGGCCGCGGAGGCCAAGTTCCGGACTCGGTGCTGAAATGGATCGACTTCAACACCGGGTCCTACAGACCGGGAACGTATTCAACAGCGAGAATATCGAGCCAGGTGTACCAGAAGTGGCGGCTGACCATGCCCGTCTCGACAGCTATGGACATCCAGACGATTGGACGGTGTGAGGGAATGATGAGGAGGATGGGGTACAAACTCCTGGTGGACAGGTGGCATTTGAGAAATTTGTCTCGAGAACTGGTGGGCCCGATTCCACCGACAACTGATGACGGCAAATATGACTGGGCCTGGTTTTAAGGATTGGACGTGATGGCGAGTAGGGAGCACTACATGTACTTTTCTTTGCATTTTGCAGACAATAAGATTTGTTAACCAACCGTTTTTTTTACCATTTAAGGGGGGGGGGGCGTCATGTAGATCAATGATAACTTGTTTAGAAACTCAAAAATCTCAGTTGGGGGGGGGGGCGACAAGGTTTCATGTCGCCCGTGGACGAAAAATACACACAACAATAATAAATAACGCTGTTTAAGGACGTTCTGGATCCGCCCTTGCTTGTGTCGCGACATGTAGCAAAACCTCGCGATGGGCTGCAGTGGCAGTCCAAACAGAACATTTTGCCTCACTTTTGCACAGGAACCATAGTCCACGAGGACATGCTATCTCAAAAATTAATTGGAGCAGTGAATTGAATTTTGGCCAGATGATTGGTCACGAATAAAAAACAAAATAGACAGAAGATTTAAACGAAATATTGTTTTTCTCTCCCTAAACAGTGTCTTGTGTCGCGACACGGAGAACAACTTGGCGATGGGCTACAGTGGCAGTCCAAACAGAACATTTGCTTCACTTTTGCACAGGAACGATAGTCCACGTCTACACGCTATCTCAAAAATTAATTGGAGTATTGAATTGAATTGTGGACGGATGATTGGTCATGAAAAGAAGACAAACTAGACAGAAGATTTAAAAGAAATATGGTTTTTCTCTCCCTGAACAGTGTTTTGTGTCGCGACACGTAGCAACACTTAAAGATGGGCTGCAGTGTCAGTCCAAACAGAACATTTGCCCCACTTTTGCACAGGAACGATAGTCCACGTCTACACGCTATCTCAAAAATGAACTAGAGCATTGAATTGAATTGTGGCCAGATGATTGGTCATGAGAAGAAGACAAAATAGACAGAAGATTTAAACGAAATGTTGTTTTTCTCTTCCTAAACAGTGTCTTGTGTCGCAACACGTAGCAAAACTTGGCGATGGGTTGCAGTGGCAGTCCAAACAGAACATTTGCCTCACTTTTGCACAGGAACGATAGACCACGAGGACATGCTATCTCAAAAAATAATTGGAGCATTGAATTGAATTTTGGCCAGATGATTGGTCACGAAAAGAAGACAAACTAGACAGAAGATTTAAACGAAATATTGCTTTTCTCTCCCTAAACAGTGTCTTATGTCGCGACACGGAGAACAACTTGGCGATGGGTTGCAGTGGCAGTCCAAACAGAACATTTGCCTCACTTTTGCACAGGAACAATAGTCCAGGAGGACATGCTATCTCAAAAAATAATTGGGGCATTGAATTGAATTTTGGCCAGATGATTGGTCACGAAAAGAAGACAAAATAGACAGAAGATTTAAACGAAATAAAAATTATTGTTTTTCTCTCCCTAAACAGTGTCTTGTGTCGCAACACGTAGCAACACCTAAAGATGGGCTGCAGTGGCAGTCCAAACAGAACATTTGCCTCACTTTTGCACAGGAACGATAGTCTACGAGGACATGCCATCTCAAAAAATAATTGGAGCATTGAATTGAATTTTGGCCAGATGATTGGTCACGAAAAGAAGACTAAATAGACAGAAGATTTAAACGAAATATTGTTTTTCTCTTCCTAAACAGTGTTATGTGTCGCGACACGTAGCAACACTTAAAGATGGGCTGCAGTGGCAGTCCAAACAGAACATTTGCCTCACTTTTGCACAGGAACGATAGTCCACGACGACATGCTATCTCAAAAATTAATCGGAGCATTGAATTGAATTTTGGCCAGATGATTGGTAACGAAAAGAAGACAAACTAGACAGAAGATTTAAACGAAATATTGTTTTTCTCTTCCTAAACAGTGTTATGTGTCGCGACACGTAGCAACACTTAAAGATGGGCTGCAGTGGCAGTCCAAACAGAACATTTGCCTCACTTTTGCACAGGAACGATAGACCACGAGGACATGCTATCTCAAAAAATAATTGGAGCAGTGAATTGAATTTTGGCCAGATGATTGATCACGAAAAGAAGACAAACTAGACAGAAGATTTAAACGAAATATTGCTTTTCTCTCCCTAAACAGTGTCTTATGTCGCGACACGGAGAACAACTTGGCGATGGGTTGCAGTGGCAGTCCAAACAGAACATTTGCCTCACTTTTGCACAGGAACAATAGTCCACGAGGACATGCTATCTCAAAAAATAATTGGGGCATTGAATTGAATTTTGGCCAGATGATTGGTCACGAAAAGAAGACAAAATAGACAGAAGATTTAAAAGAAATATTGTTTTTCTCTCCCTGAACAGTGTTTTGTGTCGCGACACGTAGCAACACTTAAAGATGGGCTGCAGTGTCAGTCCAAACAGAACATTTGCCCCACTTTTGCACAGGAACGATAGTCCACGTCTACACGCTATCTCAAAAAATAATTGGAGCATTGAATTGAATTTTGGCCAGATGATTGGTCACGAAAAGAAGACAAACTAGACAGAAGATTTAAACGAAATATTGTTTTTCTCTCCCTAAACAGTGTCTTATGTCGCGACACGGAGAACAACTTGGCGATGGGTTGCAGTGGCAGTCCAAACAGAACATTTGCCTCACTTTTGCACAGGAACAATAGTCCAGGAGGACATGCTATCTCAAAAATTAATTGGGGCATTAAATTGAATTTTGGCCAGATGATTGGTCATGAAAAGAAGACTAAATAGACAGAAGATTTAAACGAAATAAAAATTATTGTTTTTCTCTCCCTAAACAGTGTCTTGTGTCGCAACACGTAGCAACACCTAAAGATGGGCTGCAGTGGCAGTCCAAACAGAACATTTGCCTCACTTTTGCACAGGAACGATAGTCCACGACGACATGCTATCTCAAAAATTAATCGGAGCATTGAATTGAATTTTGGCCAGATGATTGGTAACGAAAAGAAGACAAACTAGACAGAAGATTTAAACGAAATATTGTTTTTCTCTTCCTAAACAGTGTTATGTGTCGCGACACGTAGCAACACTTAAAGATGGGCTGCAGTGGCAGTCCAAACAGAACATTTGCCTCACTTTTGCACAGGAACGATAGACCACGAGGACATGCTATCTCAAAAAATAATTGGAGCATTGAATTGAATTTTGGCCAGATGATTGGTCACGAAAAGAAGACAAACTAGACAGAAGATTTAAACGAAATATTGCTTTTCTCTCCCTAAACAGTGTCTTATGTCGCGACACGGAGAACAACTTGGCGATGGGTTGCAGTGGCAGTCCAAACAGAACATTTGCCTCACTTTTGCACAGGAACAATAGTCCAGGAGGACATGCTATCTCAAAAAATAATTGGGGCATTGAATTGAATTTTGGCCAGATGATTGGTCACGAAAAGAAGACAAAATAGACAGAAGATTTAAAAGAAATATTGTTTTTCTCTCCCTGAACAGTGTTTTGTGTCGCGACACGTAGCAACACTTAAAGATGGGCTGCAGTGTCAGTCCAAACAGAACATTTGCCCCACTTTTGCACAGGAACGATAGTCCACGTCTACACGCTATCTCAAAAAATAATTGGAGCATTGAATTGAATTTTGGCCAGATGATTGGTCACGAAAAGAAGACAAACTAGACAGAAGATTTAAACGAAATATTGTTTTTCTCTCCCTAAACAGTGTCTTATGTCGCGACACGGAGAACAACTTGGCGATGGGTTGCAGTGGCAGTCCAAACAGAACATTTGCCTCACTTTTGCACAGGAACACTAGTCCAGGAGGACATGCTATCTCAAAAATTAATTGGAGCATTGAATTGAATTTTGGCCAGATGATTGGTAACGAAAAGAAGACAAACTAGACAGAAGATTTAAACGAAATATTGTTTTTCTCTTCCTAAACAGTGTTATGTGTCGCGACACGTAGCAACACTTAAAGATGGGCTGCAGTGGCAGTCAAAACAGAGCATTTGCCTCACTTTTGCACAGGAACGATAGTCCACGACGACATGCTATCTCAAAAATTAATCGGAGCATTGAATTGAATTTTGGTCAGATGAACAAAATACAACACTCTTTGTGGAGACATTAACTCCAAAACAACACATTGCATTGACTTCTTACATTTTTAGTAAAAAAAATTTGACTTTTCTCAAAACAAGGCAGAAATTCTTCTGGATGCAAGAGGATCATCAATCAATACTCTTACACGTACAATTTCGAAGATTCGGGCAGAAATCATCAATTTTTCTAGAAAAAGAAAGCAGATTTTGAGTGATTTTTACCTGAAATTTTCGACGAAATTTCCCCTTTAATAGCACACCTGTCCAGAAATCGATTTGGAATGTGTTGTAGGGCCCTTCAAGCATCTTTCTAGCAACTTTCAAGCAATTTCATTTTTTGGCCAAAATTGAAAAAAATACAAGGGGTTAGCCTTACATTTTTAATCAAAATTGGCCAAAAATGGACTTTTCTCAAAACAAGGCAGAAATTCTTCTGGATGCAAAAGGATCATCAATCAATACTTTTACACGCACAATTTCGAAGATTTGGGCGAAAATCATCAATATTTCTAGAAAAAGAAATTAATTTTGGAGTAATTTTACCCTTAAATTTTCGACAGAATTTCCCCTTTAATAGCACATCTGTCCAGAAATCGATTTGGAATGTGTTCTAGGGCCCTTAAAGCATCTTTCTAGCAACTTTCAAGCAATTTCATTTTTTGGCCAAAATTGAAAAAAATACAAGGGGTTAGCCTTACATTTTTAGTCAAAATTGGCCACAAATTGACTTTTCTCAAAAAAAGGCAGAAATTCTTCTGGATGCAAGAGGATCATCAATCAATACTCTTACACGCACAATTTCGAAGATTCGGGCAGAAATCATCAATTTTTCTAGAAAAAGAAAGCAGATTTTGAGTGATTTTACCTGAAATTTTCGACGAAATTTCCCCTTTAATAGCACATCTGTCCAGAAATCGATTTGGAATGTGTTCTAATATTCATGCACCCATTATTTGGATGATTGAACAAAAGTAAGTGATTTACTGAAACAAAATGATTAGTTGGACAATACATACACATTGTTACATCAGACGCATGACTAAATTATTTCGTCTTTTTATTTCTTCAAAGTTCTCATCCACATATTTTACAGCCCTGTCACATGATCACTCGTTGTCATGAATATTCATACATAACCATATTGAAGATTATTGCGAGTAATATTACCAACACCCATTACTTAAGTAGGCAAAAATACCCTTAAAAATTTTAAAAGTAAAAGCTGATTTATTTCAAACAAAATTTGTGGTTCAAATCTTGAAAAAAAGTGGTGATAATATGCAAATATGGTGACATATATTCATTGATCTTGGCAAAAGTAGTCCAATATAGTTTTGTTCCAAATTGAAATAGAAGTTTAAAATAATTGTTTGGTTGTCTCCTTTGTAATAATTTACAGCAGTTATGTCAGACACTGATTCTCAATCAACAAACACACTTGATAAAAAAGTATGTGCTCATTGTAGATTATCATTATTCATAAGTTATGAATATTTATAACGCTGATATCTATAGCATATGCGTTCATCAATAAAACAAACAAAATGAAACGTTTTAAGCGTAATTAATTTCAGCAGAACACAAACTGAAATGTAATCGCACATTTTGCATACATGTACTAAAAATACTTAAAGCAAACATGAATACAAAACAAGCCCTTAAAAAATATTAACAAGACAAATTCTGCCCAAATCGTAAAGGCTCTGAAAGTTGTTGAACACAACTGCATCCTTTGAATTTAAAACGTATCAAAGCCACGTTCTTACCCTCATTTCTATGACAACGCCACCTTCTTTAAAATGCAGTTAATAGATAAGATCTCCACATTTTAAAAACTTTTGGTTTTTAAAAAATTGAATCAAAAGTTGGAATTTTGCTTGTGTAAACCAAATATAATTCTGATATCGATAGCCCAAAACATCAAAGCTATTTCCCTGTTATATTGACATTTTTACAGTACAAATGTATTTCCAAACAAAATTACCATATAATCGTTATCTGCGTACTCTCATACATTTATACAATCATTTTTAAGCCAGAGAATGTTTAACAAAAACAATGAAACGAAAGAAAACTTATCAACAATCAATGAAAACAAAACTTAAAGTAGAGCAAAAATGTACAACTAGCATGCTTCAAATAATAGTTTATCAAAATGTTAACAAGCAATGTACATGTGACTTGGAAATAGGCCTTAGAGACCATACGCGTAGCGGCCATCGTAGAGGGCATTGTTTGTTATTTTGATTCAGTAACATGCACAAAAGACTCGCTCATGCATATCCCAGCAAAACAAGGCGTTGTCTTCTTAGATGGCTTCTAAGCATAAGGTCTATTCTGAAGTGCACGAGGGCGCTGCAACGACCCCATTTTGGGAGAACACGTATAAACAGACGTGGTAGTTACTGCTTCAACAGACATGATTTTTTTCTATAGTGTCATCATAGGCTCCCATTCCTAGTAACATTCAGTTATAGTTACATGCCGATTATGGAACTTTGAAGCAAGACCAAAATTTCAAAAGAAAAAGCTAATTTAAAATTAAGAGATGGTCTACAAGTCGCAACAGAGTCCTGGACGCCATTGGACGCTCAGAAGCATTTTTTTTCTTGATTTACGTTTTTTTGCAACCCAAATCAGAGAGGGGTTCACCATAATGTGAACACACTGGCATCTTCCGGTTCTTTTAATATCAAAACATAATGTGAAAAGACACAGATTTCAATAAATAAACAAACTCTGAGGCATTCTCATATAACTCTCCAATATGTTCCACAGTTCGACATTTCACCAAAAAGTTACCAACAGTTATTTTCATGCACTCTATTGATAAATACAATTACAGACAATACCATGAAAAGTTTTAGGAGTGTCAGAAATTTCTTCAACTACAAAAAAAATAAAAAATTAACACCACTAAATAAAAAGGTGAAATACAGAATATAGTCTGTCCAGTGTAACATAATTGTCTTCATTTTTTTTACTTGCAGCAACTGCAAAATCGTTGTCAAGGTAGCAATACGCATAAAACACCACATTAACCATGGTTACAATAAGCGTCAAATATAAAAATAGTAATTATTAAGTTGTACTTACAGAGAAAAAAAATCACTCATTATTTCTACGGTAATGGGAAACAGGAGCTATTTTACTTTTTTTTCGTAAAGAACAATTACTACGATTTATAAATTTCCAATCAAATACATTATTTACAAATGTGTACATTTTCCTTTGTTCAGTTGGCTAACGTGAAGAGAATTTAGAGGAAAAAACTGAACATGCTTGGGAAGCTCACGTGAATTAGAACTTATTCTGTGTAATTCAAAATATTTTCGGTAAAAAAATTCCCCACGCAGTTTTTTTTTAATCAATTCTAACACATTACCTCGTAAACATTTTAAAAACCTACAATTAATGTTGTAATTACATACATATTCACTTTTTTAAGGACCACTTTTACTCATTTTTTCAGCTTTTCCAACTCCTTTTAACAGATACTTTTTTCTTTCCGTCTTGTAGGATTATTGGTTATTAAATATGATTGTTCCAATTTTACATATTTACAAATACTGTACACGGCTTGAGTTGCATAGTGGTAAAACCATGACTCTATTAAATCACTAGGAGCTATAATTTTCATAAAAAATATGTTTTGCCTGTCTTTTTTTGCTACAATAGTAAATTAAGTTGTGGTGAGCTATTGAGGACATTACCTGCTCTTTGCACAAGTCTATTTATTTTATTCATTTCCCGTTCACTGAAAATTTATAATCACTACTTCCAAGTGCTTGTTGAGAGCTTGTTTTGCACTCAATAAAAGTAGGGGTCGTCTTCTGTCCAGCATGAATATTTCGAAGGGAAAACAGATTTCAAACCCCATATAAAGATATTATATTTTGGGCCAAAGTTGGCCGTTGATGGCCAAGCGACAGCTAATGCCCAATACACACATGTATTCAACTACATGCACTTGCAATATAAACATTGCAGACACAACAATACTTGAACATGAGTGGAAATTAATTCAGAACGTCCACATGCTGATGAATTAGCTCAGTGTAGCTGCTTCAAAACCAAATAACAAAAAAAGTTAATGAACAACGCAGAACCCAACAAATTAAACCAAATAAAGAGGAAAATGGAAGGAAAACGATTTTAAACATCAAAAATGAATATCCTCTGCTATTGTTTCGCAGAATTCAACAACACTATGAAAGGCATATCTTAGCAGCATTTAAAAATATTTACCCTATCAAACTTTGCAGGTCATGTCGCGTAAAAGACAACTTAATTCAGTATCATTTACATCGGTATATTCAATATTCCATAACATGCTGAACAAACAATATGGTTGAACCAGAATTCCTTGCAGAGGGATTACAAGTTGCCTGGAAAAATCCCATTTACCTTAATTCAGTGCCACTTCTTTGCAGTTAGTAGCAAAGCATCTGTCACGTTGCTTTAAGCACCTTCAGGTGTTGTTTTTGCAGGTGCTCATAGAATCTTCCCTCTTCCATACACCTGAATAGGTCCAAAGCACCTCTGACCTCCACCTACAGTTTACATCCATGCACCTAGAGCTGTGCAACACTTGAAGGTTTCCCAGACAGATTTTTTCCAATCGACTACAGGTGCTTTGAGCACCTGCACTTGCCTCTGATCAGTTTTACATTCTTGTACCTATAGCTCAACCACACCTGGTATTCAAGATACTTGTTCTCAGCAACTGAATGTGTTCCAAGCACCTGTTCAAGTCCATACACCTTGTAGTTCCAGTTGCTCTGAGCACCTACAGCTGTTTATTGCTGTCCTAACTTACATGTGTTCCAGATACCACCTGCACTTGTCCTACTCACCTGCTTCTCAGATTACATCCAGGCTCCCAACTGTTTCTCAACCACAGCCAGCGCGTCCTGCCTGCCCATCTCTTGCAGGACTCTTGCCAAGTCTAGGACAGCGCCCTCCTCACGATGTCTAGCCTCCCAGAGGTCTAGGATTTGGTCAGTCGGGCTGGGCTTGATGGCAAAGTAGTTGATGTAGCTGTGAAAGTGGAAAGAACAGTATGGCAGAGTGAATAGTTTTGTAACCTTTTCTTTCCAAGAATCAATACCGGGCATTTAAAAAAAAGGCCAGACTAAACGTTTACCAGTAAAACGTATGGTATCATCTTAAAGCAGAATTAGGTACATGCTTTTCAATGCTACCTTGGTTGACAATTCAGGGTCACGCATCACTGAGCACCATTGTCTTGAAAATATGGTTCAAAATTGGGGTTTGTACCCTTTCATGTCGAACAAAGTCCGCACAGTGTGCCAGAGGACATCCGAGGTGAAATACCACAAGAGCATAACAACTTAAAGAACACTCAGATTTTTGTTCAATCATTGGATTTTTGTTCATGAGTAAAACATTTTCAGGTATGAGTTTCTGATTTTTCCTCATTCACCGAGACCCTCCACGTGTCCCCCTCCCGTCTTCAAACACAGTAGACATCGACAGCGCATGTCGTTAACAGCTCGTCTCAAGGTATCTAGATCTTCTCGCAAAATATCCACTTCTCGCTGAATCCTGTTACG
The DNA here is from genome assembly GCF_015706575.1 of Patiria miniata. NCBI lineage: Eukaryota > Metazoa > Echinodermata > Asteroidea > Valvatida > Asterinidae > Patiria > Patiria miniata. Next base: position 1,722,002 of record NW_024037062.1, read on the forward strand.
CAAATCCTGCATGCTGTGTGCATTGGGGTGTTGAACATTTGTGCTTCAAATGACCCAACGAAAAAAGAACATCCAGATACTGTGAGATGAGCTGTGGACAAACATGCGCCTTCGATTTGATGATCAAAGCTAATTACTGCATACAAAAGGGCCAGCTGCGGTTAAACTCAATGAATTGAATTTGAAACCTTACCCATCCACCCCTAGTTTTGAGGCCAGCATTCTCCAGTCGTTTCCTCTGCTTCTCGGTGGGTCCAGCAACGTGCAGAGCTGGGATCTGAATGGTCTGGACAAGCGGAAGGCTTTGTTGGGTGCTTCCAGGGTCATGGAGCCATATCCAGAGGTGCAGATTGCAACGTCAGGCTCCGAGTGACTGTGGTCACACATCTGACAAAGAGAAAAAAAGATTAGGTCAATGAACAAAAAACATGGGGAGTCAGGTTGGCGTAGCGGTACTTTCCTTGCCTTCCACCGCTGTGACCCGGGTTCGAATCCCGCCTGGGCCAATATGTGGATTGGGTTTTCAGCCCCTGCCTGATTCCGTGGGTTTTCCCCAGAATATTCTTTTGGGCTTTTCCTCCCACCTCTAAAACTGTAACTTTTTCTCATTGTTTTCTCTCCACAGGTTTCTTCAGGCTTGCGAGCTACAGTGCCTGGGGCCCTTTTGAGGAATCCTTGGTTTCATTACCAGAAATGATTAATAACAATAATAATTATGAACAAAAAACATGTTAACTTAACCAGTTCAGGACAGAACATTTGCTACTGCAGCTCGTACCACAATTTTCTCAACGCTCACATTTTTGTAGGCACTACTTACATCATCCACGCATCTGGATATTTCGATGACCTGCCGGTTGTTGGGCGATGACCCCTGCATGACCTCGATGCGACATCTCACCATGGTGATAGCGGGGTCCACCCTTCCCAGGGTGAAGGCACAGTGCAAGGTGTTGGACGCGCCACTCCAAATATGGTAGAAAGGGATTTCCTGCAAATATAAAAGTAAATGAAGTTACAATTACACCATCATAGACTGTGTTACAAACTTTGTGCTCAAGTGAACCCCCCCTTTATGTTTCAATATCTAGTATTTTTATGATGAAACAAGACAACGCAACCTAGTACAAGGGCAGATCCAGAACCCATTTTTTTGGGGCCCACAAAAAATATGGCCAGGTTCGAATCCCACTGTGGCCAATATGTGGATTGGGTTTTTAGTCCCTACTTGATTCCGTGGGTTTTCCCATGAATATTCTTCTGGAGTTTTGCTCCCACCTCTAAAATTGTGATTTCTTCTCATTGTCTCCTCTCTACAGGTTTCTTCACACTTTCGAGCTACAGTGCCAAGGGCGCTTTTGAGGAATCCTTGGTTTCAGTACCAGAAATAATAATAATAATAATAATAATAACAATCAACTGTTTTGTGAAGCTTCTGTCAAATAATAATTAGCCACAGTTCTTGGATGGAACTTTCTTCTAAATTTCAAGCAAATCTGTTGTTAGTTTGATTGCATTTTGAAAGAGAGGAAGGGTTGTAGAGTCCTTTACCTGGAAGTTAGAGGCAACTTTACACTGCCAGCCAGGCATGATGTCCTCGATTGACAGACGCAGATTGTGGCCAGTGTCTGTAAAGAGAAGCTGCTTGGGTCTGTGCAGGAGACGACCGCCTAATCTCTGCTCTATCTGGATCACATTCTGCCAAAGAACAAGGGGAAAAACACAACGGTGCTGAACATCAAATCTTAGACACAAAAATGTCTTGTCCAAAAAATGAGTCTGGATTCCCACCACTACTTTTTACCGGTGTATCATTTATACTAGGTTTTCCTCCCACCTTTAAAGCTGAACATTTCTTCTCCGTCTTTTCTCTTAAGATTTCGTCAGGCTTCCAACCTACAAAACTTTGAACAGTTTGCGGGACCTTGTTCTCTGCTACCAGAAACACTTTATTACATGTGATGGATATTTTTGTGTTTGGCAAAATGTAAAATCCATATTGGGTTTCACAATTCACTAAAGTGATTAACAAAAAGGCAAAAATCCAATATTAAATGTAAAATTTAACTTCCCACTTACCTCTAAGGTATCAGGTGTATCTTCCATGACGTAGACCTTGATGCTGTAGTCCATCATGGCTCTCAGGATGGGGCCAAACACGGCAATTTTCAGCACCTTACTGGCAGCTTTGCTGGGCAGGGATTCCCCCAGGAAGGCAAACCAGCTGAGCTGGTCGGTCACCATTGAGCACTGCCGCTTGTCAACTTGGCAGAAAATGGGCGTGTTGATCGTCTCCTCACCCACTATGGCAATTTTCTGGATGAGAGATCAACCGTGATTGCAAACAGAACGTAAAAATCAAGCCAGTATTAAGCCTAGAATCAATTTCATGGCTCCATAAGGAAAATATACAAGCCTATGCAAACTAAACACAAAACAATCATACTACCATCCTTTCTTTCACTTACGAGTCAAGACTTGATATAAAATAGTAATCGCTGAGTGAGTGCTTTGTGATTGACTACTGCTTGACTTCTGCTTGACTAACGATGACTTGTGATCGATGGTTGATTGACTTGTGATGACTTGTGTATCTGTCGAGGGATGAATTGTGATCGACTAGCCACTGACTTTTGATTGACTGGTGAATTCATCTTGGGACCGACTTACAAATTTGACAGGTAAACTTGACTTGAGATCAAGTTGTAATGACGACCTGATGACTTATGGTGGCCTAATTATCCTTACTCGCAGCGAAGAAGCTGAATTGCGAAGGATGCAGCTTCGATGCGGTCAAGTTGAATGCATGTCAAGGCTATAATTAGGCAGCCACTGTCAACCCTTGTCTGATCACACAGCACAGCCAGAGATCAAAAGTTTTGATTTTTGCGGAGGGAGGAAAACCAGAGAGCCTGGAGAAAAACCCTCATGGCACAGGAGAGAATCAACGAACAACTCCAATCACATATGGTCCGAGCTGGGAATCGAACCCGTGCCACAATGGTGAGTGGCGATCACTTTACGCACTTGCCACCCATGTAAGACTTGTGATTGAGTTGCGATGCCTTGTGATTGAGTAGTGATTAACTTGTGATCAATTTGCGATGACTTGTGATTAAACCAACCTCCCAAGCTTGCTGTTCTCCAGATCGGCACATATTGCTGTACACCGAACATCTCCATTCCCCTCTCATCCCGTTGGCGCAGTGTGGCGTGGTGATAATGACCGGCTTAGCAAAGGTCAGTCCCGGTGGTCCGCAGATGACCACCGGACTAAGAATGGTCTGCTTGCCGCTGACCCGGGGACGGTCGTTGACGTCCCGACTGACCGCAATGTAAAGGTCCTCCGAGTGACCTTTTGGAAGAGCCCCTTCTGGTATAAACATACTGATACCTAGGGATAAGGATAGACACAACATGAACTTCGTAGGGAAAGTTTGGTACCAAATACACGACTTTTATAAATTAATTTTCCATCGACTAGACCCTGGAGTCATTCATGAAGAAAAGGAATATGAAACATTTACAAACATCAAAAAATAAAACTACCAAATTATCGCGAAATATATCTACTGGACTGTTAGTGAATGACAGTCTAAAGCATCCTGTAAAATCATGGCATATGGTGTACTGACATTTTCAAGGAAAGTGGTATTTTTGTATCAATTTCCAACACTGGTCGGCCAATCAGCGTTGGAAAAACTGTTTTTTTTCCTTCAAATACTGCTTCAAATTTATCATATTTAGTTAGTCCACATTTTTTTGGCAATCGATTGCACACCTGTGAATGGGTACCAGCCAGCTAGACTGATTCCCTCACCTTAGAATTCCCTGACATCTATAAATTGCTCCTTTTCATCTTAAGTGGGGTCAGGGAACCAGACTACAAGAACACGATTGTTTTTCTTGTTTTTTTTCCAGCATCTAAGAACCCAAACATCAAACAAGTCAGTGTAGCAATATTTGCTATAACATACTAACCCCCTCAATCTATCCGTTTCTGAAAATTACAGCAAAAGCAAATGTTGTATATTCCTTTTAAACAATTAATCTTTCAAGTCGTTCCTAATAATTCATAAGTAAAACTCAATTTGAACTCAGCACATATCTGGAAAAATATAGTCTCAAACACGTGTTTAAAGGGAATGAACAACATTTGCTTTTGCTGCAGTTTTCAGAAATTAATGGTTTTGGAGATTAGTATGTTATAGCAAAAATTGTTACACTGACTTGTTTCACGTTTGGGCTTGTAGATGCTGGAAAAACCAAGAAAACCAATCATGTTCTTGTAGTCTGGTTCCCTGACCCCACTTAAGATGAAACAGAGCAATCTATAGACATTGAGGAATTGTTAGGTCAGAGAATCACTCTAGCAGGCTTGTAGTCTTCACAGATGCGTAATCAATTGCAAAGAAAATGCAGACGAACTACATATGAAAATTAGGAGCACGTTTTGAAAAAAGCCAGTTTTTTCCAATGCTGGTCAGCCGACCAGTGTTGGAAAAATACAGTTTTTCTTGAAAATGCCAGCACACCAGGAGCCACAACTTTACATGATGCTTGAGACTGTCATTCCCTAACAATCCAGTAAGGCATTTCGTTATAATTTGATCTTTTCATTTTTTGATGTTTGCAAATGTTGTACCTTCCCTTTAAGATCTTCACTAAAAGCCTCCTAACCTGAAAATGAAACCCAAATCTCACCTGCATCAGGTATGACAAGTCTCCCCCCACGATGGCTCACCATGCCCCATGACATACAGTGCGAGTCTATGTGTGATGGGATCCCCGCGCTGACAATAGAGGGAGCCCTTCCCTGATCGGACCCATACGGTGATCCGGGCGAGATGCTCTCCTCTTCGGACGAATGGACGGCCGAGTCTCTGAGCCGTCGCTCGTGAAATGCTGTGGTGTTGTCTTCGCCGTCAGGCTCAGAGCAACGCTGCTGAGGCGCGTTGTGGAGGATGTTGCGACACGGCAAGTCCATGGGGGGTCTGTTGTGGAGTATCTGGCGGCAGCAGTCTTGCGTCGGCCCGACAAGGGGTATATACTGGTGCATGGAGGGATCAATTATTGGGTTCCCGTTCGGCACGGCATAGTTTGACGAGTCTGAGGAGTAATCATTCAGGTGGGTCATCACGCCGTTTTTGGCCGAGAATGTCACCGTCATCCCATTTGGTTTGATGTCCTTGGGGTCTTCATAGTAGGCCTCTGTTGGGAAGATGGGCGATGGCGTCATCTGGATCTTTTCTGAATTGTGGTTGGGGAGGGTGACGTGTGTGCACATGGTGTGAGGCGCCGACTGCGTCAGATCTGGTTGAACGGACAGCATCGCCAAATTACATTCATCTAGAACAAAATAATCTAAAAAATGAGAATCAAGGCCTTCTATTTTAAAAGTATTGTTATTTAAAATAAACCCCAAAACCCAAAAATTTCTGACCAGGTTTAGATATTGCTTTACCTCTAGTTGTAGCTGCGAAACCTGATCCTTGCCTCTTCCTACGCGTTGCTATGCAGACAATCATAAAGACAAAGACGAGAAGAAAAACCAGTGCCGCCAGGGCCACACCGACGTACAGAGGGATCTGATCCTCACTGGGGTCTTTCACTGGAAGAGAGAAGTCACAAACAAATATACTTCAAAATTGCACCATTCAATCTCAAAATATTCAGGCCTGAACCTGCATAGCTTTACGGAAACTTTCAATGTCTACGTGCAGTTTTCCATAGTTATCCATGTCAAAATCTCTAAATGAATGGACTACACACGACAAAATCACAGAGGGGATCAATGCAACTTGCTTATTAGAATCTGAAAAAGCTACTTAATAGGAGAAATAATCAAATCCAAGCCCACACCACTCGCCTTTTGTCAGATGTCTTGAAAAAAAATCCTCAAACCCTGAAAAACACAATCATGTATTAACTGGTAGCTATAAACCTAAAATTATGAAAGAGGCACAACCATTTTTTTCTGTAACTTTAAAACGAATGTTCAAAGTTGGCTGGGGGACAGTTATCTTCTGTTCAAATCAGAGTATTCAATTTGATTAATTTTAAATTGTATTTCTCATGATGCCCTTTTTCATCAGCCAAATGTTAGACCTCTCACCTTTTGGGTCCTCGTTTACCGTACCGACAGGGGGGCCTTTGCCATTGTTGTCTGTTCCTGAAGCTGCAACAGGTGGATGAGCTGTGGTGGTTGTGGAAACTTTCAAACCTAGATTACAAATAAATAACAGCAAATTTTCAAATTTTAAAAAAGTTTTTTCAACAGATTTGAAATACTGTACGACTGTTCCAAGTACAAAATCTGCACCAGAATGGACCGTGTTTAAAATTCTTGAAACAGCTTTTGTTACTTTAATGTCTGAATTTGTTTTCAAATCTCAAACTTTGCAAGAACTATTTCTGAATTCTTTCGACAGATCAAATCAATCTGAAGATACCAGAATATGATATGATACCAAAGCCTGCATGTAAATTCTTAAGCCATAGTGTCAGGAAAACTAACACATTTTTTTTTGGGGGGGGGGGGAGTGGTACCATTTGGCACCTTTTTACCACCTAATTGCACTTAACTACAAAAGCTTTGTTCACATTGGACTTTTTATGGTAAAACTAACCGAGACTGGTGTCAACTTAACCAAATTAAGTCCAGTGCGGACAGCCATCAAACTTCCAAATTGTCAAGTGTCGACTGTCGATTCTGAGTTTTACGGTCTGCATCAGTTAGTTTCACAGGGCCAACTGGGTTGAGGAAGAATGACATCGTAATTGACTGTGGTGACGTTTTGCAAAATGCAGTCCAATGTGAAATGCAGTCCAATGTGAACGCAGCTTATGTTGAACCAAATCAAGAGTCAACTCCCACTCCTTGGAATTTTGACCATGAATTTTCCTGAACTCAACATTGAGCAATTACCCAATTGCTCTACCTTGTAACTAAGGTAAAAAATAATGGCTATGCCGGGTAACAGTGGCTGGACAGTATCCCTAAGGTTCAGAATGAGTATCACAAATGCAGAAGTTGAATTTGGGTAAATGTTTGATAGTATAAAGGCAGCCAGGGTTGTGCCAGTTTGCCTTAACTATAATTGAAAATTTGAAGTTCTAGAACAAGTTTTAGATATTTACTTCTGCAGCGTCCGCCAGTGCAGTTCCTCCGTTCAAAGTTTTCGCCAAAGCAGTCTTGACCGCCATTTTTGGGCGGTGGGTCGTCGCAGTAACGACTCCTAACTTGCTGACAGTTGCCACTACATGTCGACCAATCCGACCATCTCCCCCATTCACCATTAACTGCCCAACAACAAAAATGAGGACAAAACTCATTTTATTTTAAAGGCTCCATTGAGATGCAATGTTAGATGTATTCTCTATCAGTGTTAGTTCTATGTACTGTCATGCCGTTAACAAATCTTTTGTAATTTATGCAAATTCATTCAAATTACAAACTAGAAAGCACTCAGAGAGCTCAAACCACCGTCAATGCTAAATAATTCCCTGCCATATTGTCAGTACACCAAAAGAAATACTACCGGTAGCATAAATGGTGAAGAATCCTTGAAAAATATCCTGGATCCAGATCACTTCCAAAATCTAATCGATTTGTACTTGAATCAAGGAACACCCCTCAAAAAATGTTCATGCAAATCCGTCCATAACTTTTTGAGTTATCTTTTTAACAGAGAAACCAACCAACCAACCAACCAACAAAATCTGATGAAAATATAACTTCCTTGCGATGGTAATTGTACAGAAAGGACAGATATTGTTTGTATTATTCTCAAAAAAAAATGCTGGGCAAGCTATCCAACAGTTAATATAATTTTTGTACATCACAGAATAAAACAAAAAACAGAACTGCATTATTAGTAAATGTACATGCTGCCCTCGGTGTTCACTTTTCTTTGTCTATATGAGTTACATGCAGGCAATGATGTCATTTCAAAAAAGTTCCTACCACTGGTTTTCCTATATGAGATATAATTACACACAGATGGCTTTTTTTGCCAAAATCTTGGCTTTGTCGTATCAGCCTTTTTGCGATATGGTTGACAGAGGGTGCTGCTATTTGATTTGGGTAAATATAAATGTGTTTATCCAAACAAAACAGCGCCCTCGTATTGTGTCCACCATATAAAAAGGTCAATCTGGGCTCTGGTTCAAATGCATTACACGTACAAATTTTCTTATGAATATGCATAAACTTGGTATATGAAGCTCCCGGCACCAATAGTCTTCAGTATTCCTCAACTCTCTTTTGAGGAAATTCCAGAAGTTGGTTTTGTCTCCAGGTCCTGCTTTAGGAGATTTTTAAGCTCCTGGCTTGGGAAAAACTGGCTCAATATAGGTCCTTCAGGAATAGCAAGTCCCGTAAAATGAGGCTGAAGTTTTTGATTTTTTTTCTCCATTTGGTTAGACATTTAATGCTGTGGATTCTGAAGCCAAGAGAAAGGCCAAAAAACCCAAAGTCGAAGCCAAGATTTCTAAAACCACCACGGTCGCCTTCATCCTATTACCTGGGCAATCTTCTGTGCATGAGATGGTCTGTATGTCTTGCCCGCCGCACTGTTGACCACCATTCTTCCTTGGCGGATTGGTACAGGAACGTCTGCGTTCCCGGAGTCCTGTGCCGCAGGTGACGTCACACTCTGTCCAGCGACTCCATGATGTCCAGCCGCCATCAACTAAATCAAAAGACAGAGAGTGTTGCAATCATGAGTCCATCAATATTACCTCTATGGGCTCTGTGCGCTAACAAAAGAGGGCGCCCTTTAAACCTAGCAACGACGTCCCATGGGCGGGACAATTAGCTGGTTGACGCACACCATTCCTTGTGTGTGCTGCACGTACACCAGGGGATTTGTACTATATACACGCAGTGATATGGTACGGCTGCGCGTCGCGGCAAAATTGCAGTCAGGCAAGATGGCGTCGGTCGGTCACCCCCCAACTGTACTTTCTTTGCCGGTGAGGGGGTACTTGTGAACGGAGCGGATAGTTGTCACAGGCCGATCACAAGTACCAAGTCAAGTCACAAGCTATTCAAATAAACTGTGTCAAAGGCATTTTTTGCCATTGCTACTACCAGTACGTTACCTGTGACTTGATCTCAGGCTGTGATTCACATTAAATTATGACTGGATTTATGATGGACTTGTGATAGACTTGACTGCAACCAGGCACAAGGGGGGGGGGGCCAAAATTTGTTTTGTTCCTCGAAAAAGTGGGTCCAAAACTTTTCCTTCGCAAGTTTAATATGAAAAGTGCGGGGGGGGGGGGGGGGGGGGGGGCACCACGACTCTTCATGGCATTGGTACATGGTGTCACAATATTAATGCTGTACACAGTGGCTGCCTTTTTTGTGGTGTAACTTACTTGGCATGCAACTTGGAAGTAACCAAAAAAGAGGAAATTTCATGCTTTACACAGACTTTAAACAATTTTTTTTTATTTCTAGAGTTATGCCTTAAGTGCTGTATGAAGTGAAAATTTTGGAGAACAGCTGATCCGGGACAATTAGTACATGTACAACACACAGATGCATGCTTGCTGAGCAGTTAAAATACACTAATCGTTGGTGCCGAACTTTCCACTGTGATTGGAGGGGATTATGTTTGCTTGTGGCAGCACAACCTTACAATGGTGCTGATCAGGCCTGTTGAATTTTTTTTCTGTTTTAACTTCTTTAAATCTGAACGTTTTACACATGCAAGTCGATAAAACAAATTCAACTTGCTAAGTGTCTTTCATTATTGTCAGTCTTTCTTATTGTCAACTATATTTTCATGTACTCAAATTGCTCTCTTTTATCCATCTCCCAGAACAAAGTTTCTCAAAAAAAGAAGTTCTGGATCAGAGGGACTTTTGGGATACTCAGGGGGCCGTTTGTGATCCTTGGATGATTAGGGAATGAAATATTTCCACAGGTGCTGGCCGCTGACAAACAACTCTCTCTCTCTTTCCCTCTCTGGAAATAAGACAAATGCCAGGAATCAGCTGACCACCTGTTGCATTGGAGGTTGGGAGGGATTTGTTCCCATGACATTGACAGGGCTGGTAGTTTGTAACAGGTCACTAAAACAGAGCTCCGGATTTGCGCTGAGCAGGAATATAGTTCCTTTTGTGACTGAATCAATTGTAAAATATGAGGCGTTCTGACCAAATGAGACAGAACTGGGCAGAGGTCGAATCGAGGGTTTGCAGGTATCATGAAAAAGAACAATTAAACTTCTCCTTACTGCTTGTTGCACTTCAATCGAACATTCCATTGACAATTTACAGCTGTTTAAATTTCACTTTAAGCAGCATTTCGCTTTAATCAGGGCATACAGAACACACTGGTGCCTAGGGCCTATGGAACAATGGCGACTAGTACCTATGGTGCGCAAAACCCAGCCCTGTATGTACTTTCTCAATCCTACAAAATCCTCCAAAATCTGGTAGGTATTCATGGATCTGGCAGGGTATTAAAAAGATAAAATCGTGAAAGTTGATCTGCTGTTCTGTCTTACCGTAGACGATCACTTGGGCGGTTTCACTTTCTCGTTTTGCCGCGATGTTCTCTGCTACACACGTGTAGTTGCCGCTATCTTCCAATCTGATCTGGTTCAGTATCAACCCCTCCTGTGTCTGCAGGAAGTGCACGTCGGACGTGTCGATGCGGGCGCCATTTTTCTCCCAGTATACCGTTGGATCAGGGACCCCAGAGGGCGGTCGGCATAGTAACTGGATGGACTGTTGAGGCTGGACGCGCTGTCCAAGAGGTTCATTGTCAAAAAGTCTCTTCAGGCCTGGAACAAAATAAAACAGTAAATTCATATGGTCACTATTAAAAGTAAAAAATGGCCAGTGTGCATGAAGAGTATGCTTTCCTAAGCTCCAGTGGGCGGGTACACACCACTTCATTTACTGGTGCCTGTATGTGAAGCACACACAACATATAAGCACCGGCGATATATAGATATATTATCCGAATATTCAATATTATTTTGATATCGATATTGCTGATAGGAATTTGTTAATCTTATTGAAATATCGATATTCTTGATATTGAGGAATCATACTGAAAATGCGTTAGATTATCGTCAAAATATATCTCCCATTTGTGTTTTACTTTGTGCTTAACGTTTGCTGTAAAATGAAATTAAACTCTGCGGCAACTTGTGCTTGTGACTTAAAATAAAAACATCACGAACTGCCAAGTGGTATCGTTTTGTGCTCTGCGTTTGCTGGAATTTGCAGTCTCCCCAATGCAAAGGCTCAAAAAGAAACTGCCTGTTCTGGACAAACTGTCAGTGCTGAGATTTGTTTTAAAAAGTTTGAGCAATAAGAGGAGGCCGTGGAAAATTGGGACTTAACATTTTTTTTTTTTAAATCAAAGTGTCAGCTTTATGGTCTTCAACTTTTACATGGGATAATTATATCAAATATTCTCGATATTGGATTTCCGTATCGATTATTGAAAAATCTGATATCCACGGTGCTTACACACAACCAATTTTATTCTGAATCCACACAAACCAATAATGTCTTCGTGTGAGCGTTGAGCGCCGTCAGCCAATTACATTTCCAAATACGCTGATGCAACAGTTCCTTGTGAAACAGTTGACCCAAGAAAGTCTTTTTTTCACAACCAAGCTCCCATCAATTTGATGAAATATTCTCTGTAAGTCAAGTGGCGTTGTTGCCAGGCCCATAGATTTTCAAAGTTTCACCTGTTTTGCCCTTCAGTTACTATATCCCTGTGCCTCGGTGTCTGATCGCGATTGACAGGTCGTTCATATTGAGGTAATGCAAGACTGGTCAGACAGTCAAATGATCTGACCAACTCATCCCTCATTGTCAATGTTGAAGAAGTGGGTGATAAAAAAATTGTCAGACTTGGCGAAATATCATCACGACCTTGAAAAGATATGAGATCATATGTTATATTCTACACTGAAGCTGATACCCCCCCCCCAAAAAAAGGAAAAAAAATCCTGGAATAACTACATCATGCGCTACTGATCACCCTGCAAAAGTGAAGAGGACATCCACAAGAATTGTGGCTGTCCATAAAGTACGTACACATGAAAGGGGGGGGGGGGAGGTGTTAACATTGCGTAAACCATGCGTATGGGGGGGGGGGGGTCCAAGCCAATGCATATATGCTAAGTGATAAGTTGCTTTTAATAAATTGTCATGAAATCAATGTACTTTCATACATACCAGGTCCAGTTTGCATGCATCGAAAAATCCTTATACTGTAACTTTCACCCCCGCCATTTCCATTTATCTTCCCACAGACCGCGATGGTACTAAATAAAAAGACTGCTTCAATAACCCGGCACGCGTAAGGCATTCATATCGCTTTGTAATGTACATTAAAATATCTACAGTGCGCGCACACCGCAACGTACAGTGTACAATACATCATGTATCTTTTCTTGCATCAGTTTATGAAATGCGTATGTGTAGGGGGGGGGGGGTGGGTTGGAACCACGCCATATGGCAAGCGTGGGGGGGGGGGGGGTTCTAAAAAGTCAGCATTTCTAGTACATACTTAATGGACAGCCCCATATCTACAAGTGTCGAAGGCATCGAAAACCCCGGATTCAATACTGAACGTGTATGGTGATGCTTTTAAGATATTGTCGTCAAACAAATTTATGTGATTTTTTCGTCAAATCGGAGTGCTACATAAAACATCCTTCTTCTGCACTTTCCAAATGGGCCACGAACAACAAACAGATACATTTCGGCATCCTTCTTTTCCTGGTGTGAAAAGCTAAATGTCAAAGCATCAATTTATCCCCAACGCAATGAATAAATGATCAGAAAATATGTCTTTCTTGACTGCACCGTGATAATTGGGTCTGGCTTCACTGGAGTAATGAGGCGTGAAGTGTCTGAAGCAGCCAGGAAAATGGGAAACATATACTGTGGTTTTTATGTGTGTGTTTTTTTTTTTGGGAATCACAGTTGAACTGCGATGCGAGTGAGCTCGAGGGGTTACAGAACTCCAGTATTATACGAGGAGAGAAAAATATGATAAAGGTTTGTCAAGGGGCAGACGGTGTTGTTTCCGAGACAAAAAGAAGGCGCCTGTGCCTGAAAATTGACAAAATTAACAGCTAGTTGCCCGGGATTTCTAGATCCATATCCCTCCTTATTAAAAATTACCAACACATAAGTGATGTTGCTCCTCTGCAACCATATTGTTAAGAATGTTCCACATGCAACTTGCAGGTCGTAAAAACTGAGGAATGTTCAAAAGCTGTGTGAGAACCTTTGATATGGCATCTTTAAATTTTGAATGGAATACGTTTACATTTTCAAGGGAAGTGATCAATATTAGGTTTTGCCCTTCAGGGCAAGTGGGAAGTGATGTCATGTACAGTTGCACGCCTGCAACAGATTCTTTGCATTGCAGCCATCTTTGAGGTACATGTTTTTTTCCCACATGGACATAAGCTTAACTGATGTCTATGAAAAGACTGGATAGCGTACGGCAAGCCATTTGAAGCCATATTGGAGAGACCGGCTGGTGATCAATAAAGGACAAGTTGCCGTCTTTATAGGTAGATGGTTTATCTGATTTACTTATACAGTTTTACTTTTTGAATGTCACCGAGTTCAGTTTTTTTCGCGACGTTTGTAAATATAATCATGATGGAAATTTGTCCTTTTTAGAACAGCACAATACGTGTACGTGACCAAAGTGCGTGTCAAATCTCGATACAGCGCATGCTGTATGTACGCGTAGAACGTTTGTATATCGGCGACCATTTCTGAATGATCGGGAGCGAACTGGTCAAAATGCAAATTCAACTGTGTGAAAGAGATGGCTGCTAAATTGCAAAGTGTCTAAATCTATTATATTACCCCCCCCCCTCTCCCGGCACCCCTTTTTTGATGTTCTACAGCCCCCCTTCTTTTGCTCATGTTGCCCCACCCCCTTCCGCTGATCTGTGATATGCCCCAGGCCAAGCACATTTCAACAGTATCTGCTTTCATTGTCCCCATAATGAACGCTGCACAGCACACTGAAAAGGACTACAGGACTCAATTTCAAGGCCGCGGCAGGATTTCTCACAGCTCCTGCGAGAGATCCATCCAAACAAACCCCCGACGTCCATCAACTGAGAAACGAACAATGGATTCCTCGTTCTTGGTGTCTCCGACGGCTTTAAAACCTTAATTAACGCACACTTTCTCCTCGGACCCCATGTAAGTGGCCCAATCACTCCCGTGTTTATTTACTCGCGCGTGCCTACCAGGAGACCCCAACCACGCAGTCTGATAGACTCTGAGTCATGGAATACACTTGTTCAAATATTTTCCCTGGCTCGGACGCTATTCATCCACCGCGCTAATTTCGGGGTGGTCGCAGATAATCATTAAGCCTGGATTAACCCTCCTGCCCCTCCCTCTAAAACAAGCACGCCTACTGGCACATTCATTTCAACTATGGCCATTCCGCTGTTGCTCTGTGAGTAAACCTCCATCCTTCCCCCGCCCTCCCCCCTCAAAAAAATCTGAGTACAGTTTCAGATTACACATTCGCTGGGGAGGGGGTTAGGGCTTGCTATCTCCTGGAAACCTATTGTTATGGAAAAGAGGGAAATGCAATCCGGCTCCTGCGATGGACGGAGTCTATCTGGGCTGGTTCCGTAGTGTGCCAACACTCGAGAGCTGCTCGGTATCACTTTTCCCAGTGTTCAGCGGCTAATTGAAGCGCGCCGTTGGAGGCCCATTGTTCCACCTGTCAATGCCAGCGTGGTCAAAATGGGTAACCAGACCCGGCCGTACAAACAGCGTCCCGAAATAGACACTGTTTTCAATTAACACAAAGTGATGGTAATCCACTGCGTATTGAACGATTGCTTCTGATCACTATACCTCCTGGGAACCCAGAAAATGGACAACAAATGCTTGGAAAACTGACCCAAAAAAATGGCCCACTATTCTAAAGAGGCCATCTTTTAAATAGGATAAATTTTGACTGAGAAAGGGTGACAATATTTTGTATACAACTGAAGCACAAAGGGGCTATTGAGTACAGTTTTGATAAGGTTGACCAGCATGTCATTTCTGCAGATCTGGGACTCCGATGAAACGTCCGTAAACAGCAATAACACAGCGAGGTGAAGACCCTGTTGGTTCATGGAGAAAGTCAAGACGATTTTGAAGTGTCTGTGATCACTGCTAGCGGGATATTTTGATATTGAATGTCGGAAAGTGTTGCCAGAAAATCCTCAAGTGCGCACACACACATAAAATGTCAGTTTGGAATAACTTGATTTTGAAAATTTGATTCTTTATGATTGAAAGACTATCTGCATTGGTTCTCTGATTCTGAAGCATTTTGTATCATATAACAATCCAACAGATTAACAGAGAAACAATGGTATTTTTTTACACACAGTTAGAATTTTTTTTAGGGGACATTTTGTGCTTCTAAGTAGGAACTCATTGACAGACATTGTAAAATGAATATATGGATTTACAAAGCGCACATACAGCAATACATGCACTATGATAAAAATGGCGAAAACGGAAATCAACAAATACAAAACAAGTTAGACTCAGTATGCTTGTGTAAATGGCATTGTCTTAAGGGTGACTGCTCTATGTTCCGACACCCCTATGTTCCGACAACCTTGATTGTGTTACTCCCGGTTAGGGTTAGGGTTAGGAATAGGAATATGTGCAGTCGGAACATAGGAGTGTGGGAACATAGAGGTGTAACCGTCTTAAGTTCTGTTTTGAAATTTCGTGAGAATTAATGTTCCGGATAGAATCTGGTAGTTTATTCCAGAGAACAGGTCCAATGTATGAAAAGGGCCCAGTCGCCTCAGTTTGTACATTTTTTTGCCTTAAGATTATGCACAAATCTGCAGGACCTATTTTACTGAGTATATTTGCACAAAGTATTGTTGATGTCCACTAAAGTGGTGCGGCCCCCAACGTGGCACACTTTATTTTTAGTGCCTTGCTAAATCAAAAAAATTTCCTCAAATTTCACAGTAAGTGAAATTTCATCAAGCTCTAAACATTCCCTTTCATAAATCTTGAGTTTACCTACCCGTTACAAAGTTAACAGAGAAACTGCTTTTGGCGTGATTTTCCACTTTTTATTTTAAAGTGCACAATGTCCCCAATCTCTTAAAATGCCCCCAAAAATAAGAAAATGATTTTCTGACAAACTTGTAGTTGTGAATGTGAGTGGAAATAATAATGGTTTATCCGAAGAACTTTAAAGAAGTTATTAAACGTTCACTTCGGATTTTCCAAAATTTGTTCAAGTGCGCCACGTCAGGGCCACTATTATTTACTTACTTGCAACACGCACGTATCCTTTACTACTCGTTGTGTGCGTATCGTCATCACTCCATCCAACGCATTGGCAGCTGTAGTCTTCAACGCCAAAGTATTGCTCCACATCTTCCTTGGTGATTGCTATGGCAACGAAACAGTGCAAGCTATATTTAGCGCATTTTAAGGATTACAACACAATATCCTCCTTACTCTTTGTTTGTAGAGAGCCATTAAAATAGACCTTATTCAGGAAGAAGCCATTTTTGATCTTGTTCCCTGAATGCATTTTTATAAATTGTTAACTGTATATATGGGATGGTGCCAGACTTTTTATGCGTTCCAAGCCTCACTTTAAATTTTTTTTTAATGTGGTTTAAAACAACAGGGTATGTTTAATCAGAAATTTCAAAATTATTCATCAGAGCAGACTAATACTCATTTTTAATTAACTATATATTTCATTGCTGTCATTTTTATTCGCAAGTTCCAAAAATTAAGGTTTTACCTCGCTTTCAATTTAATTTGGCAGACACGTGAATATAGCCTATTGATCAAGTGCACTCAGCAACCACCTTTGTCATAAAGACAAGACGTTTAGACATTTGAATATTTTCACACACTCAAATAATCAAAATCTATTCCTTTATTTTTCCCTACGGAAAACCTTGTATTTGAGCGATTTGCCTTCCGGGTTTATTTTTAATACTAAAGAACGTAGGATGCCTGTGAACCTAAAACATTGGCAAAGCACTGGAAACATTTTAGTACATTTTTCGTCGGCTGGATTCCAATCTCAATAAGATACCTTGTCAATGATCATTCAGGAGATGCTCTTCAATATTGTCAAAATGTGTTTTCTGGAGTGATTTGACTTGTGATTGACTTTCGGTTTGATTTGTGATTGAATGAAGTACCACCCTGATATTGCGGTGACTGCTCTGTGTTCCGACACCCCTACATGTACATGTATGTTCCGACAACCTGCATATAATATTGTGTTACTCACGTTTAGGGTTAGGGTTAGGGTTAGGAATATGAGCAGTCTGAACATAGAACATAGGTGTCAGAACATAGGTGTGTCAGAACATAGGTGTGTCGGAGCATCGGTGTGTAACCGATACTACCACATACAACCACCCTGGACGCTTTAAAAAAAAATATAAATCTTTGATCTTACAGATGCTAATGATCATGAGTTGTTCTTCTATATCGTCGAATGTTTCATGATGCTCTAGTCTCTGGGCAGCCATCCACTCTCCGTTGCACTGGAAGTAGAGCTGGATGACCGGCTGGGCCCGGCAGGAGAGCGTCACCGGTCGGTTCTTGATGATGTAGGCATCTTGAGGCTCCTCGGAAAAAATTGGAAGAACGGCGGGAGAATCAGTTGCTGGTAGTGCTTCTGTTAAGAAGAGTAAAGAAAGAAGACTGATGGTTACAATGACGTTTTGCATTGCAAAATGAAAGAAAAACTTCACAAGTCTCATGCATTTGTCAATTGTAAGACAAATCTGTGCCTCAAGGAATAGTGCATTGAGGATGCATGTAGTTCAGGTTTTGTACGGTTTTGACGCAGAAGGATGCATCAAGCCATGCTTTGGTGTGTCAAACTGTTGACAGGGTGCATCAGAAGTGTATCATTTTTTTTTCCAGCAGGTGTATCACAATCCGTGAAAAGTGGGTAAAAAAAAAGTAGTGTGAGAATAGCCTAAAAAGTATGCTTTTGTTGCCTTATACTTTTCAGGGTATACAGATTCACAAAAGGATTACTCACTAATTTTTAGGGGGGGGGGGTCATGTGTATTACAAAATGGGTGTAAGTGTGAACATGACTTGGGTCCTAACTTCAGCCCATACTTGACCCTAGACTCTGACATACTTTTTGTAAGGTCTTAACAGTCCAAAATTCACCTCCAGACTTGAGACATCAGATGTGCAAGACCATAACCAAGTTTTAGTTTTGAGCCCAGGGTAAAGTCTGGGGCTTGCCGACTTGGGACCAAGTCAAGTTTAGAAGTTTATTTTTTACTCCCCCCACCCCCCCCCCCCCCCACCCCGTTACTATCTGGCACCTGGAAAGAATTAGACTGCAAAACTGGTTGCTGGGATTAGGGAGTGAGTAAATGTATGTGCGTATTTGACACAAAATACAAATATGGATCAAAATTTAAACTAGAACAAGCCGTCACCGGATCCGGATTAGTTTTGCTTGTTGTATTATGTCTCACAAAAAGGGCACGAAACCTCCAAATGCAAACAAGATGCAAAAACTAGACCACGTCCAAGACAGCACCCGTCCCAGTTTCGTCACTCAACAAAATTCACTGATATTCATTTAACAACAATTTTTTACTTGCAAGGAAATAACACCATATTGTTGTCGCGAAGTCCTGCCTTTTGCACAGAATCCGTCCTTAATCTAATCAACATGTACGAACCAGACCAGAGCTGAAATCGTCACTCAGCGCAAGTCATTAAAATTCATTTAATAACATTACATACATGGAGAGACCAAAAGTAAATGATCCGTTCATGATGTGCATACAAGCTTCAGCCCAACTGCAAAACTCACTAAAGCTTCTATCTGGCAAAAACAGCTTCGGATTCATTAACCATCTGGCGAGAGCTATGCTCCGACAGTCGATTCAGAACCGATTTTAATTCACAACAGATTGCGGTGCAGGGCGCAACATCTGTCTCCAACTCAAAAATGAGGATTCAACCCAGCCATGAACGGGCGCCGAAAACGTGAACTTGAAATGTTTCCCCCGCCTGCCGGCTGCACATGAGCTCTGGGGAACTTTTGTCCAATGAGTTGTCTCATTTGAGAATCGTCAAACATGACTTTTGACCCAGAACATGATTCGCCTTAACATGTATGTACATGAACATCTAACAAGTAACCAACACATATACGTAGACTCTAAATCTGGTATAACTCTTTGGCTTGACCGGGCAGACAATGATGCCGGTAATCATGTTGAAAACTACCGCTGCCTTGTCTGAACAAGAAGGGGCAAGCAGCTGCGGGCGGCAAGCGTAACGGCCAAATTACAAGTTGAAGGACCACGGAAGAAGATGCCACAGCAATGAGAAAACAGCATGTTGGAAGATAGTACCAGGCTGTTGATATAATATTAAACTGCAGCGGACAGATGCTCTTGATTAATACCATTTCTATCAGCCACAAACCCCTCAGGAAAAAGAATACAAAATTTGAGCTGAAAATCCTAGGTTAGGACGCTGAATTCATGCACTTTAAAAAAAAAAAAGATTAATATCCTGTGAAAGATATTGATGTTGGACATTAATTTTGTGATGCATTTAATTACTGAAATTTTATGTGGTATAGCAAAAAACAAATCGAGAACCACTAACAGACTAACACAACATGACATTTTAACTGGTAATTCGTGCCCCTTCGGCAAATTGTTCACAAAGCTTAATGAATTTCTGTGCTAAGCGGCACAGCCCTGGTATTGCAATTAACCACCAGTTCAACTTTGGCCATAAGTCGCGTGGTGAGAGATAAAGAGCTCTTTGCTTAGAGACTGAAATCACTGAGTTGAGCTCTTCCTAGCTAGGAATGAAAGGAACCAGATCCTCCCAAAGACTAAGGAGGTTAGAGTCAGGTCATAGCACAGTAGCCAAGGGCTTTGTTGCACTTTCCAGTAGCGAGCCTACCCCTAATCCCAAAAGGTCAAAGTTAGCCCTGGTATCTTGATATACCCAGATCAACTGAAGTATCATATCCTGATGGTCGTTAAATATGAGTTAATCGGACATCAAAACAACAAGTCGGCCAGGCTAATGGTTATCTAAACTCTGCGATATGATACCTCAGGATTCCGGATTAGATGTCTGGAGTTCTTTATCCGATATCCATAAAACAGGTGCTAAGTATTCTCAAGGAACTTAGTGCTCCATTATGACCCAGATTGAAAATCTTCAAGCATTCACAAAATGCTAGTTGAACCCCAAAAGTTCAGCAGAGCTTGTGGAACATGAAAAACATTGTTTCAACATTTAGATTTCAATTATTTCAGATTTTTCAGTCAACCATTAGTTTTAAATGTTTTCTCCAAAATTATATGTGTTATAAGGTAGGGTATATCATTTGCAGTTAACCAAAAAGTAACTGATGCAATTATTGTTGAAAAGCATACTTGCTTTAAAGATAGTAATGGGACTAAACCTCCCTGTGAAATTATTCTTTCTGGCATGCTGTCATTTTAAAGAAAACACTAAAAGAAGGTCAATTCCAAAGATGTGTGTAAGGACGCATTTTTGGAAATTCACGTAGGCAGTTCGTTTTTAATTCGAAGCTGTGAATGTGTGCGGCCAAGTGTTGACACGTCGCACATGTGCACGTGGTTGCTATAATTTGTCGGTTCAGTGCGTGACATTGCATAGCTGCAAACTGCTGAATGAGAACGTGTCCCGGACGCTGATTTTGGGCACAATTCAAAACAAGACTGAGCAACTTTTGAATTGAAATTGAATATTGTTTTCTCGGAATATACAGCATTCACAGAGCTAAAACTTCATCAGTTTAGTTCTTAAGCACCCTTCTTTAGATTTTGAGCACTTTTGTTGCTTCAAACGAAAAAAAATGCACAAATGATATACTCTACCTTTAAGCAACAACTTAAAAGTTAATCTCTACTAGTCCACAGCACAATCAGCAGTTTTACTCTGCAGTGTTTGCATGCTTGGCTTGTTTACAAAAAGAGCGCTGATATGATTTACATATTTCATGAGCGTCAGATATTCCTGTTTGATAATATAAAAACTCAAGACCTCCAGTATTTAACAGTCATGCATGTCGGGTGTGGGTGGTGAGAAGTACTGGACAAATGTTAGCATTCCAGGACAGCAGTATTGGTATGCAACTGACGTCCCGCAGACTGTGTGTGCGCCGGATTAGCGGTGGAGGACCTGATGATAAATGGGCAGGCAGGAGGCTAGTCAACTTGTGGGGAAATGACAGGAAGAGAAAAAATGACGGAAAGGAAGGAGACCTGAAGTGAGATGACGAGAGAGATTCTGCTACACAGCGAAACATTTCAAGAAATGCGCACAGTCTCTCGAGCAATGCTCTCGGAGCACTTGTACAAAATTAAGAAAAAATCTTACAACTATCTTTTATCATTTTCAAACTACCAAGCAATCATTCACAGATTTAACCGCCCTGACAAATGAAGTTAAAACATTGCAACCCCCCCCCCCCAAAAAAAGGTTCCACAATTACTCTATATATAGAAATTCTAAAGGTGAAATAAGACTACAAAATTTAAGGTGTAAATGTATTTGAGGGGCTAATTCTGTTAGTTTCAGGATTCTGTGATGCCATTCGCTATATCACAAAGCAAGGAGTCGATAGAAGTGACATTGGAAAGACTATGTGAACAGAGATTCTGTCTCCCAGGATATTCTGGTGTCCCCCCCCCCCCCCCGTTTTGGCAGGATATTCTGTCCCCCCCCCCCCCCGGGCCATTTCTCCCAGGAAATATTGTCTCCTTTAGGATATTCTGTCCCCTGCTTCAACATGGGATTTGTCCCCCATATTTTGTCTCCTATATGGCAAATGTAAGTAATACATAAGTTGACATACTTCTGTTGCCAATTTGGCTTCAGCCATGATGAATAGTAGTATAGTCCATGCACTCGTGTATGGCCAAGCTGCGCCGATACAATCATTGTGATTACTACTATGCGTCCGGCTGAGAGATTCTCACGGGAATTTTCTCAAGCGTACAAAAACTAGATCTCTCGCTACCATTAAAATTACACACTCACAAAATATTAAAGTAGACCAATCGCAATAAGTCGTTTTGAAAAAGAGTCAACTTTAAAATCTTGATCAGTCTGGCATGGTCTATATTTGACATGAAACTTGGGGGACAAAATATCTGATCTGGCTGGACAATCCTTCCCATGGGATATAGGCCTACTGGGGGGGGGGGGGGGGGGGGACAGTTTGTAGGGGGGGGGGGGGGGAGACAGGGGTAGACAAAAAATCCGGTCATACCTACACTCTTACATTTAGCTGACCAATGCATACGTCTTGTTTGTGATGGGAGAGTCAAGACTGGCATGTTTAGCTAAAAGAAACAACTCAGGACTTTGAATCAAATTGCAATAAGCACTAACAGCACTTCAAATAAACCATTTGATGTGGGCCATTCTGGAAGTAGCCTATTCTGATCAAGACCCTAGACTAGGACCCTCCTAATGATTGGGCAAATACAACCCGATCCACGGCAGTCAACATTGATGAAGCTCTTGTTTTAAGTCCAGCGCATCCTGAAAGACTCAAGTGGGACCTGGCTTGGCCAAGTTTGGTCAATTTGATTCGGTTTTTGGAGCACTGGCTGTTGCAGGTCAATCACAACTGTGGACATATGCAAGGAACAACAGAGGACTCATCTGGCGATACAGCATTCGGGTTTCAGGCATTCTGCTGCCATTAAAGCTGCCTGGCATTTTGGGGATTTTTTGTTTTCCAGTGACAAGGTGAGGTAACTGAACAGGGAGATCCCCTGGTATAATATTTGAAAGTGATTTTAAAAAGAGGCTTCCAAAATCATGTCTGAAGCCTTAAACAAGAAGCTACTTTAAGTAAATTCAATGTCTTGAATGTTATTTTACACCAGGCTCATCAGCAACTGGGAAATAACAATAAAAGAGGAAATTCCAAGCTTTACAATACTTAAAGACTTATACAGTATTTTTTCTTTTTTTAATGGTATAAGTGTGAAGTTAAAAATGAGGAAATCAGCTGATCCAAGGAAACGTTGCATGCCTGTATTCTCTGTCAGCATTTGATAGATGAGAGGCTTGGGGAATGGTTTGCTTTTCATGTTTGGTGTCATAATTTGGGGAAGAGAGAAATTCTTGTTTGAATGGTACATATTGTATCTTTTCATTAGTAAGATTTGAGGCTTTGCATGGTCTGCATGTCTTGCATTCATTAAAAAAAAATATTTAAAAAGAGTTCATAGAGCAAGGAACAGAACCCACGATCATGGGCCTTTAAGGTGCTTTCTTCTCTTTCAGATGTGGCTCAATCATTCTTCACATTTTCCTGTAGGAGAATTGCCTATTTAAAGTTGGAACAGCTTCGGAACAGCCTTACCACCTTAACAACAAACTTGAGTTACTCCCTGAGAAACATTTCCCTCACTGTGCCCATTTGAGAACCTCCCCCACAAATCCCTTCCCCCCTGAGAGCTACAAACTAATCAACTCTGGCATTTGCCATCTTGTGGCCCCTTCTTGACCGTCCCTAGCCCCTCCATCCCTCAAAACACTTGTTCCAGCCCCTTGATACTGAAGCTCTCGGGCTTTTCGCAAGCCCTTGAGATTGTCTTAAGGAGTTTTTAATGGCTTGGCCAATATGTATTATCTTGAAAAAACACAATGGCCCAGGGCAACACACAGGTTTTTTTTTGATGAATTTTCCAGGCCAAGGCATGCTGATTTAAAATTGATGACCGCACACAACACATGCAGGAGTTGGCAAAATTTTCAGATTCTTAAAATTCTGTGCTTGAGTTGTGTTTTATGCTTAAAAAAAAGGCATTTTTTTGTTTCAGGTGTATGTAAATTGGGGGAAATACAAAATGCAGTGTCATGCCACATAAACTGTACTTGCTTAAATAATGGAAATTTCAAGATAATAGATAACGTGGTTTGAACCTTTTACATTTTTGTGACAGTGGTGCCACAGTACACGTTGATGCATCGTATTCTCATCAGTTGGGAAAACTGATATGAATTTTCAAGAATTGTTTTTATCGCCGAGCATTTTGTAAAAGTTTGTTAATTCAAGCCAACTAAGGCCTGATGCAAATTTTGATGGCTACGTGCTTTGTGAAAACAAGAGGTCTGTTCATTCTTCATGCAAATTTTTGAACAAATCAGATTTGTTTCCGTGACGATGAACTGTACAATGAAACTATATCTGTCAACGTCATTAACTTGTGTATTCAAGTGAAGTCTACTCACACGAACAAACCCTCGGCCTTTCAGCAAAACCATTTCAAAACAAACAAAATGAATAGAAAAATAACTGAATTTTCAAATTCTTTTCAGAGAATTTCCATTTTTATTGGCTATATGCAGACGTGACTTTCTATCCAGAAGAAAAATTGCACTTGCATTTTAAATGTGAATACATTCCATTTGCAAATGAAAATGTGTTGTTATGCTTCTGCCAATGCTGCATGTACCTGCATGTACAAATTTCTTCAAGTCATAAGTTTAATGGTACGATATTGAACCCTTCAAGGTAAAATACAACATTTGCTTTTGCTGTAATTTTCAGAAATCGATGGATTTGGGGTTAGTATTTTGTAGCAAATATTGTTTCACTGACTTTAAAAAAAAGAAGTTTTGTGACTTTCGTTGAAAGTTTTGTGTTAATAGATGCTGGAAAAACCAAGAAACAAACACAGTTCCAATCTGAACATTGAACATGGACATTGCAAGTTCTCCAAGCAGGCAAAATTACTCAATGTGGCTTATCATTTCCAATGATTACTACTCACGTTTACATTAACAAAGCTGACACCATTCTGACAAATGAACGGAAAACAGAGGCCAATCAACTTGAATAGTAATACCTTCAGAACCCTCCAAAGATATACAAACATGGGAAATTGGTTAGACGTTGCCTTCATTGACCAGTATCCTAAAACAAAAAAGGCTGACGGCAACCAAGCCTGACTCACTTTCTATTAATTTTTGGGGCCCGATCTGTCAGATTTTTGGTTACAAACGACCGTCATTTCCCAGCGAATTACCATAAACAAACGTCAGAAAAGCAAATTAGCACGGAGCATCGTCGGTGGCTTGTTAGCAGCAGGCCTGTGTGTGTTTGATTAGCTCAGTTCGATGTCAGACATCGCGACAAGTGGGAGCCTAACGCGGAGATACATAGAAGTCTGACCGAATTCCGTCAAATTAACCAAAACTGTGTCCGACCTCTAAATCACTTCACGTGCGTGTGCTAAAATATGTTTGAAATCAGTGGAGACTGGTATGTAAATTCAATTCCAATCACAGTGTCAAGTCATGTATATTTTTTTTATTTCAAATGCATGCGTTCTGTTTCTGAATGAATAAAGAGTAGTTTTAGAGAAGTCGCCCAAATGCAACAAGGGTTTTGGTAAATGACTCTCAAAGCATGAACTGAATCTTCAGGAAGGGAAAAAGAGATTTTTGAAGTTGATATTTGATTCTTATAAGAAGCAATTTCAAGAAATTCTTCTTTTATATCGCATCGCATAAAGGCGGATGGGCCTGGCAGGACACTGCTAGTGCTACAGACATCCTGAGCTGCTGGCAAGCTGTCAGTGTCTGGTGCTGTGGGAACCGACTCATGGGGCGAAAAAATCAGAGGAAAAAATTTACTATTGGGTCAGCTATTGCCGGAAGAGTCCATTAAATTTATTTCGTAATTACACGCTTTTCAGTTGATTGGATCACTGCGCATCAGAGTGCAATATAATGAGTCTATTTGTTTCAAGGCTCATTATGGATTTGTGCTGGGTGATCGTTAGTAACAATCACACCCGCAGCGGCCAATTACCATTGAGGCTAATTAGCCGGAGAGTTAATTACTGTACCGTCCGGTGTTATTCAAGAAGTGTTACTCTCAGCGGAGCTGAGAGCACACCGGTGGTAAGAGATCTAATGCAGAAGATGACCTTTATTAAAAAATCGCAGGTTGTAGTCATGTGATGCCAACTATATTGAATCGCAAGATGTTGACCTTACGGTCATGGGCATCGCCAGGATTTTTTCCAGGGGGGGGGGGGGGGGGCAAAGCAATTTTATCCCAAAATTCCTTAACTTTTTCATTATATTCTCAATTTATCATTTTTCCGAGCGTGAGCAGGAGAGCATTTGCCCCCCCCCCCTCCCATCAAATTAACAGCAATATGGCTTCTCTACCACTTTTTTTTGTGTTTCTCTCTCTCTGTCACTTTTTTTTTTAACCGGGGGGGGGGGGGGGGGGGGGGGGGGGGGGGGGGGGGGGGGGGCCTCGCAACGCCCATGCTTACGGTGTACAATGTACTACATGACAGTAAGCACAAGAGTGTATGGCTAGATTCGAAGCCAAAACCTTTAAATCACCCCAAATCTGAAGTTATGGACACAAACAGGGCATTCATATAGTGCAAAATAATTGTGTTTTTGTGTGGTATACATGTACATGTACATCTACACCATTAGAACCTATATACACACATTGTATGTCAAGTTGTTGTGGACATACAATAATTGTACACAGCCGCTACTACTACACTACAGCTATGTATCAAATCAATGGCCATGTTTGTTGGCATTGATTTTAGCTTTACACAACTATAATCCCTTGAGTCAATATTATTCTTACTATTATCTGACTTGC
Source organism: Patiria miniata (assembly GCF_015706575.1). NCBI lineage: Eukaryota > Metazoa > Echinodermata > Asteroidea > Valvatida > Asterinidae > Patiria > Patiria miniata. The sequence goes on from NW_024037062.1 coordinate 1,748,727, forward strand.
GTTTGGACTAGGGTTAGGCATATTTTTTCAGGAAAGAAATCATTTATAAATATAAAACGAAGGAAGGAAAATGTGCAGAAAACAATTAAATTAAAACTGGTTTCTCTTTCACGAATGACAAAAATGCGTCACTTTGTTCTTTACATAAAAATGAGAAGTTCGAGATTTGACATGACTTGGGACTCAGGCATGCAACTGGGAAGTCACAAAAAAAGAGGAAATTCAAATCTTTCCAAGACATTGTACAGTGTTTTTCTATTTTCAATGGCACACATTGGAAGTGAAAAAAGAGGAAATCAGCTGATCCGAGGAAAAGTTGCATGCCTGGGGACTGGAATCACTGGATAGCTTGTGACTACCGCTGGGCAGGTAACTTGATTACTCGAGTACTCGTGACTCATGAGTAGTTTATGCTACCCGTTGTTCTGCTTGTGGTTTTCTATCTACTTCAGTGCCCTCTCTTACGCGAGTAGAAGCAGGTACTCGCGAGTAGCAATTTGGGGTTCAGGGTTCACAGCTTAATACGTCCCCTGCAAACAGGGAATCACTCCCTCCACCTCTATCTCCCTAGGATTCCATTTGTCAAAAAAAAAAAAAAAAAAATCAAGTAAAATGGATCTTAGTGCTGAAGACTATGGTGTGACTTGCATGCCATTTGCTTGTAGGTAATTCCCGTCATACTAACATCTATGTCATTTTTTTTGCTTTTATGGGAATTCGGTTGACTACTCATGTCCCAAGTACTGTACTAGCCCAGGCCCACTTGTGACCGACTTGTGATTGACTTGCCATAATGCCCCACAACACTGTGTGCAATGGATGTTAGCCATAAGGTTATACTGTCATTGACTCCCATATGCTACAAACTTGATCTTTCAACACTGCAGACCACACATATCCGCCCAAGGCTGTTGTGGTATTGTTCTTGGGCATTACCTATGTCAACAATGGCAGTGACGAGAAAATCCTGGGCCAAGGTTGCACTTGTCAGGAAGGAGAAGAAAGGTTTCATGGCCGAGTTCAACTTACTTTGCTACAATTATGTCCGGCAGAAACACACAATTCTATGAGGAGCTGGCTTCTGCAGTGGCTTCCATATATGATGCATAATAATGAAAGCCACAGCCAAATCATGATTCAGACTAAAATGCTTTTACTGTTATGCGCCTATCAAATGTTTCCCCCCCCCCCTCCACCCCCCCTCCCAACTGCTTTCTGTTTGTGAAAACCGAGTAACCAATAATTTTGGTTTCACGAACTGAAATGTGGGTTTGCGCGCGCACTTTGTACACTGACGCATAGATTAGAATAATTTTGGTTTTCACGAACTGACACGCAAGCATGAGGCAGAAATACAATTTCGGAGAAAAAAACATTTTGAAAGCTTTGAGACAAATTTACTCCATAAGTGTATTTGGTGTGTTTTACAGAAACATTTCATTAAAAACCTTTTAACCAGTTCGCGTCAGATGCACTGGCTGTTTATCTACACAGGCACGGATGACGGGTTAAGATGTCAAGATTGCCTCAAGTTCGCCTAGAGCTGGGTGATGTCTAAACACGCTTATCCCTCGTGCCTTTCGCACACAAAGTCAGTGAAGTCTGTGGAGGTGGAAAAATACTGAGAAAATCACATGTCTAGCACAAAAACTTGACAGGGGACACTTCATGACAACCGGCAGATAGCAGTGGTTTGCAGATGTATATAATGCTTAATCAGTGTGTGTGGCTATTTTTGTGAGGAGCACACCTAAGCCAATCCATTCACGCCAAAGATTGCTTCAAGATAGGTTGAAATAAAAAACTTTTATTTACAAAATAAAGTACATGGACCCTGATGTGAATTTATGTTCTCACAGCCCCTTGATTTTCCATTCCCACTATTGAGTATTGGAGTGTACATTCATGAATTTTCAACATCTGCTCTCAGTGCTCTTCAAAAATGTCAACAGTGGGATCTATTCTGCCAAACCAAAAAGTATTCCCCATTGTTCCACATTTTCTCAAACACAAAAGTATTTTTGTCCACTGCCTCATGGAACTTTCGGTTTCTGTTTAGAGAACCAGAAACCCTTGGCTCTGGGAAAAGTGTTTGTTGTTGAAATTGCAGCTTGTAATAGTATCTTGAAAGTGTTTTCACTATTCAAACAAACATTGGAGTCCTAAATGTTGTTGCGACTGCACAACTAACAGCTAACTTTGTTTAAAAAAAGGGTCCGTTCTCATCAGTTCACTTCATGTGAAAATGGTAAATGTTTCAACGAAAGTCCTTTGAAGAGAGTAACCCACACTGTGTGTAAAGATAAACACTCTCTGAATTCAAGGTTTAGCTAGTTAAGCTTGTTTTGTAAGAATTTAATAAGAGATGAACAGAAAGAGCTTTGTTTTATGGCAAGAAAATGTAAACCCACTCCCAAGTTCCCATCGCAAATTGAAACTAGCTAGTTTATGCCATGAGAAAAGAAACAGTTATACTCTCATCTGTTACTTTGCTCCAACCTGGAATATTCTCATATTTTCTGTCCCATTTACTTGATGAAAATTGGAACTTCATGATGAGATGGGAGCTTGACCTTGGCTTTCTGGCTGGGACAGCGGTGATGAGCTGATGTGAGGTTGTAACCAGCAAGGTCTACGGAAGAGTCACCTCTCAGGAATCTCCAGACCCCGTTTCAGTATGGTTGTAATTATTGTCTCCCTGGTTTGTCGAAAAAGGGAGGCATCTACTAGGCCATGGCCATATCCAGCCTGTGATACATGTCTTATAGTCTTGATTAAAACTCAGAAATGTAGGCTGGAGGTGAACATTCATGTTGGTACATGTAGCTGTACGAGAAATTGCAGAACAGCGTCAGTACTTGCCAGAACTGAAAGAATTGAAAACTGAGGAAAATTGTTCTTGCATCCTCCACACACCTCAGACACTTTTCTTCTCTTCTCACTCATCTACTGCATTTGTCACAAACTTCAATAATTACTTCTCATGACAATGCTTTAAATTGTTCTTTTTCAGATTCACTAGCATTTTTGTCCCCCTGTAGACAAATCTGATCACCTGGAATTTGATTACCCAATGACGGACATTCACACACATGGCTAAGAACTTATCTCAAGTTAGGGAGTCATTCAACACTGCTTGGTTTTACTGACAACTTTTTTCTCTCCTTATTTTCCCCTTTACACCTAGGTCTCCGATATATCCGCCTGTCAAAGTTAGGCCGTGAAATTAGAAAAAGGTTGAAGGATCGTTTGGCCAAACCGGTCCCTAAATTTGAAACACGTTCCAAATTGGCCCCAGCTCGACCCGCCAGCCAAATCGACTTGAGAGCGAGTCAAGATTTTCAACAGATTGGGGTCGCGAGGGGGGTTAATCAAGTTACGGAAGATATAACTTAATATTGGCGCTAAGCACTGCCAGATAAGAGCCCAAAAAGTCAACTGTGTGTAGTTCCGGCCAAGAGACAGGACAAGATTAGTTTGAATGTAATTTCCAGCTACCCTCGTACACATCCTTGGAATGCCTTTTTATTTTCAAGAAATGTTGACTTTCTTCGGCAGAATTTTAAGCGATTAAAAATATGTTGAATGATGCCCAATAAAACAGCCTCCCACGTGGTGTCACAATGTTTTTAGGGTTACGTTTTTATCAAAACTTTTGTGGGCCACTTAACCTTTTTTCTTAACAGTTGTTTGGCAGTTTTATAAAGAAAAACAAATTACATATTTGTGATGGTAATTCAAAATTATCAGGGCTTTTATAACCTCTAATGATCTTTGAGCACTTTTTTTATGGAAAATATTAAATTGCAATCTCTTGATCTGCAGATGAAATTTTGACGCCAGAGTGATTTGCTGGCACATTTTGAGCCCAGGTCTGTGGTTGAATTAATCTTTCTTGCTCTATGAATGAATGTTTGTGATATAGGCACCATATAGCACTAATTAATGTAGATATGGCATGTGCACAATATCAGATATCTACATGTATATGAATGTGTTATTGTGCAACCGTTCACAGAAAGCCACCGCAGTATAAAAGTCTATTCACTTCAGACAAGCAATTGGCACACTGCATTTTCTATCCATGGTTCCACAGGCTTATAACTCTAGAGCAACATGCAGGTGAGTGACAGGTGTATAATGGAACCAGACCCAGGAACAGGTGACCTTGTAGTCATTAATTGGGACCAGACTATATTAACACCTCCCACAAAGCTCAATTCACACCTTATTAACACTTACTAAAGACAGCATGCTCAATCTTGTTTGTAACCATACCAATCTTGCTGGACAAATAACAGAACTAATGAGGCTTTTCAAAAACAAGTTTAACAGTGACATCATTTTGGCCTCTTTAAAAGCCCTTTTCACGCTAGAGCCTCTCAACCTGGGTTGCACTCAGGTTGAGTTTTTGATTTTTCAACCCCGCATTCAACCCCGCATCGTTTCACACTTGTTTCATGCAAATCAAGCTTGTGATGCTCAGTTACTACTGTTTCGAACCCTGGCGGCCATCTTGAAAAAAAGCCAGGTTGGGCGGCAATTTTAGGGGGGGGGGGGAGGGCCTCTCGCTTCCTTTTTTTTAGGCAGGACGCAAAACATGTTTGTTTTTTAATTTGGTCTTACAAGAAGGACACATATTTTTTTTAGTTTAAAATTGTATTTCAATTGACATCTTTGGAGTTGCTTTTTTTTTACCAAAGAGCTTTGGTTTTACAAAGAGTTAAAAGTGACCTTCAAAATGGCAAGATTTTCAGTTGTTGAAAATGGTCACTTCTGAACTTTGTACTTTTCAAAATTGTGTGGCACCAATTTCTACTTCTTACCATATTGAACATTTTTATTAGAGCAATGGACAAAAGTTTCACAGTCAAACCTTTTCCCCACCCCTCTGGCAAACCTCAATCAAGGAACCAATTTTAAAACTTGAATTGCCTCCATCTGCCAACACTTAGGGCACTACTTCCAACCCTCACTGCCTTAATTGTCCTATGCAATGACTGATGAGTGAATAACCTCAACTAAAAGAGAATCAAGGTGGTCCACATTCTACCCCTTTAAAGGTCAAAGGTCAGTGTACGTCTATAAATAAACTAAAGTCTAAAGTCCATTTTGTTGCCCAGAATCCATTGGACCAATGAAGGTACATACCAGAAATTTGTCAGAAAAAAAGGTGTTTACCAAACTTTTGGGGAAGCCAAATGGTTTATCTCAAAAGGAATAAAAAAAATCCTTGGAGCTTAAAGGGGCACTGCATCCTGAAAATCCACGAAATTTGTATGTTGTGGATTGTTTACTTATCCTATTTCAAACATCTGGTTGAAAGGAAATCAAACTAATGTCTTACCCTTCCTGAGAAAAGGAAAAGAAAAAACCTGGTTGTTTACATCAGACACGACGGAGTTCGCATACGTTTTTCCTGTTGTTTCAGTCAATGTACGATATACGTTGTGAATGTCACAAAAAATTATACACAGCACCAATGCACAAATGTGGTTTCTTACACGTCCGCAAAAGGCGAACACTTTATGGCTGGAATCACAACTAGCATGAACAGCCCGACTTGTTGGGGTCGCAAAAGTAGGCCCTGAAAGTCGTTCTCATACGCAAAACACAAGAATAAAACAAAAACGCCTGGTTATTTAAGGATAGATGTGTGGATGTTTATATCCTACTTTTAAATGTGTTTTCCGATTAACAGCATTTCGTTCAAAGCGCATTTTGCAGCACAATTGGGCTCATTCCTGCACGCAGTATCCCTTTAAATAATTAATACCAGTATCACAAATTCAGTGAAACTACACAATGCCACAAGGCATGACAATTCAGCAAAAAAAGTGCCAAATAAATGAAACATATAGTGAATATATACAAGTGTGGTATCCTCCAAATGCATGGGAAAGCCAACAGGTGAATTGTAAACAGAAGGCATCATTCAAGTTAACCACATTGAACAGGTTCAGCCTGGTGTCCCATGGAACTGCTGCAGGGACCAGACAAAACTTGAATTACTTTGTCTGTGTGGTCTGGCAAATCACAAGCCATTGCTCCAAGAAAATTATGAGAAAATTGAGGAGGCATCATGCTGTTTAATGGAGAGCTTTGCTTGTCCCAAAGGGAAGGTGGTTTTTCTCCCAAAAGTGGATATCTACCATCTACATGCACACCTGCAGACAAGTGCACCGTTATATTTTGTTTAGAAAATGAATAGTTGGATTTGAAATTGAGTAATGGTTGGTACTCATTGTTGTCTGGCTATTAAAAGTACGGGTCAGTGCAAGCTGCATGTATAGTTTATTGGCAACCAAGTCTAGCTGTAGTCTGTTCTATTAACAGATTGTTTGGGCAGATTTCTGAAAGTGGTAAATTTCACATTTATTTCTGTTTTCAGTAGAAAACCCTTTAAGCTTTTTTTTTTTTTAAGTGACACTTAAAGATTAAGTAATAATAACATAGGCCTACATTTGCAATCATCAAAAAAACATAACTACCAATATGAACTACCTTACTTGACTGTACGTTAACAATAGTCTCAAGCATCCTGTGAAATGACGCCACCCGGTGTGCTGTCATTTTAAGAAAAGTGGAATTTTTGTATCAATTTCCAACGATGGTTGGCCGACCATAGTCGGAAAAAAAACTGACTTTTTTTAAGTACTGCCCCCAATTGACTAAATTCAGTTAGTCCATATTTTGTTTGCAATCGGTTACACATCCGTGAACGGTTGCAAGCCAGCTAGTCTAGTTCCCTGACCTGACAATTCCCTAATGTCTGTTAATTTGCTCCGTTTCGTCTGAAGTAGGGTCAGGGAACCAGACTATACAGGAACAACATTTTTTTCTTGTTTTTTTTCCCAGCATCCATGAACTGAACACAAAAAACAGGTAAGTGTAACAATATTTGCTATAAAATACTAACCCCAAAATCCATTTATTTCTGAAAATTGTGGCAAAAGCAAATGTTGTATATTTACCTTTTAACTTTTAAGAGGTCTACTCATCTCTTTCGTATTGATACAGAACACCTCAAATGTAGCTGCAATGTACAGAATCTATTTGTGGACCTACATGTACATGTGCATACACTGATTTAAATATAAGCAAGTCGGGGGGGGGGGGGGGAGGAGGCGGGGGGAGAAGGGTTCATACATGTACATGTAGCTTGAGAAACTGTTGGCGCAAACGTAAACAGTAACTTGTTATTCACGTGCTCATTTCATGACAATTTGATTTGCTGAGTAAGACACACGTCATGATTTCCAATTCACAGTACAAAAGACAAACCAAGTTGAATCACTCTGAATGAAACTATGTAATTGTAAACTAAAACTTAATGTATCTGAGATTATAGCAGATTTGAGATGAATAACAATCAACTTTATGAGTTAAAAGCAGCACTGTGCAAATTTGTGTCTGAGGTTATAGCAGATTAACAATGAGAAACAATCAACTTTATAATTTAAGTGTATGTGCGTAATTGACAAAAATATTTTGCATCTTGACCACACAAAAATGTTCTCGAAACCTCTTTACACACACATATGTAATCTGTTCTGTCAAAAGCAGAGGCTTCTGGGCAGAGGTTGAAATTGAGATAGGGCAAAAAAAAAAAACGATGTGGGGTGATTTTTTTCAATTTTCTAATTTTTGCATATTTGTAATCCTGAACATGTCTAAAATATATTATAAAAGTTTGAAACCCTAATTTGAACTCTAAATATAGTATTTTTGATAATTTGTTAAGGTACTGGTATATCAGTTTAAGAAATGTCTCTTTTGTGATGTTCGTGGCCATTTTCTCCATTTTATACTTTTCGACACGATGAACTTCAAAATAGCATAACTATGGAATGACCAGTTTCAAAAAATAAACCACCTAGGCCTATTCAAAGAAAAAGTACATATTTTAACAATATGCAAATATCTCAATTTTGACCTTATGGCTGCCCAGAAAAGTCTGATTTTGACAGAACAGGTCTTATATTAGGGTAATGAACCACAGTGACTTGTACGTATCATATATGCGCTTATTTTTACAAAATAATTTTGAAATCTGCATGGCACTTTAAAGCGTTACAGGGCTCCGTTAAACAAATATTGCAAAGACAAATACTGTATTACATTCATCTGAATTCACTGGCAATCTTGCTTTTTAGCTCGCAGCAAATAAAACACAGGCCCAGCCCTAGAAATCAAATTCATTTCAACTCTCTTTGCCAGAAGGAACTGGGACGACTAGGCCTATGAACTTGATTATTTCTTTGATTATTCTTCCCGCCATCTACACTGGAAGGACTCCAACGCCTTTGGGTTTTCCAACAGCTCACACAGCACAGGAAGTTATGTGAAGGAATGTTAATGCTTTGCCACAGGTAAAGGCAAATTAAATTAGATTCTTGGTCATTGAAAACAGAAGGGGGGTTTTTAATAAAGAGGCGCGATTTGCATTAGAGTTGAGGCGATGGGGACTGATTGTGTTACCAGACTATTACAGTGTTTAGCATGTCTGATTTGATTGCTTGGTAATTGGATGCAGAACTAAGGTGTCGGATCTACGAGGGTGATTCTTGGTTGGAATCCTGCTGCATAAATAGAAAGCATTGATTGGTGGGACATTTTTTATTGCATCTTGGAGAGCCACTTCACTGAGGCGTGGAAGTCTTCATATTCGGAAGTTAGCTGCTTAGACGCTTCGTGTGGTAAAACATGAACTAACGGAACCGCGGTACTACGAAAGAAACAAGTCAAATGTGTGTCTCCTTAGTCTACTTGTACTTAAAGGTACAACATTTGCAAACATCACAAAACAAAACTACCAAATTATTATGAAATACCTTACTGGACTGTAAGTGAATAACAGTCTAAAGCATCCTGTAAAATCATGGCACATGGTGTGTTGTCCATTTCTGAAATTTACAGCAAAAGCAAATGTTGTATGCGTGTTCCCCTCAATTTCCACTTAAATATTAATTCACTTCTAAAATCGTAACTTTAATTCTTAAATGACTTTAAAAATAATGGAAAGGACTATTTAAAGTGAGCTGCAATACATTTAAGATTGAAGAAAAGTCAAATGGGAACACGATTTCAATCATAATAAAAAAATACTACTTTAATACTACAAACAAACAAAAACAGTAGGAGAAAGTGCAAGCATATTAGCTTTTCCGGAAATTGTCCAGGAACTTCCGCCCCCTCCCACAAAAAAGGGAAAAAAATGAATAGCTGTACAAAAACTCTACAAACAATGTTAGAATTTTACACACTTGTGCTAGAAATAGTCACTGTACTTTTTGACACGTGAACGTCACAGCGAAAAATCACTGGAGTTTATTGTGCGCATTTCACTCATGAAATATAAATCGTGATTACGGAAAGCAGGTGATGTGCGGTTTACACTGGGAGCTGCAAGATTTCTCAGTTGTGTGAATTTGTCAGTTATAAATACAAGCCCTGGTCCCACTGGTCGTAAATCTCTGCCCCATCGCGCTGGAAAAGCTTGTGTAGATTTTGTTTTCGTGTTTGCGTCTGTAGTATATTTTATGCTCTACTCTACAAGACCACATGAACAGTCAGCTCAGTAATATTTTACGGGCACTGATGAAAAAACAATCCTTTCAATAAATATGACCCTTTCTGTGTGTCATCCCTATTAACTACATGAATTATTGAGATAAATAAAAAAAAAAATAGGATTGTGCTGTGAAAGGAATTTCGTTCCAGCTGTATATAGTATTGGACAACAGCACTTGGCAAGTAAACTTACTTATTTAGCGGGTAAACTTTTAATACTTGGAATTTTAAGCCGTTATCTCATAGATATTTTTTGTAAACCTGAACTTTTCATTTAACCCTAACCCTGCTGAATCCAACAGGATTCAACTACAAATGTATGTCACATACCCGATGGAGCCTGTTGGATTGAGCAGTAAACCCCCTTGTGTACATTCCTCATGCAAAATGTTGGATTCAGCAGGCAACTGAACCGCATTATAACGCCATGTTGGACTCTGTTGGATTCAGCAGACAACTGAAAATAAGGCACAGTGGATTGAGCAGAAAACTCCGGTTGGACTCTGTTGGATATAGCATGGTAGTCTTGAGGAACATTAAAGAGTTTGTCTTTTTAATTCTAAAACTGATGACTTTTCTGTGACAAACACTTCCCCAGACCTCAGAGATTATGCCAAATAACGTCATGACTTGGTCAACATACTTTCAATGCGAGTTTGTCTTTTCACTTTTGTTACAATTGAGCTTGCTGACTTTTTAATACAGCACATCCTGGAGTTTGCAAAGAAACTTTGTCGAACAATGTCGGCAAATTCCATCTTGCACTTAAAGGCGGCATCTCATCATCCTTTTTCCAAACCTCCGTTTCTCCTACTTAATTAAAAGTAGTCTACCATAAACGCGATGTCTGCAATACGCATACGCACGTCCAAACAAATTCTCCAGATGTGTGCCTCGACCAACAGTATAAAAGGGTAGGTTCAACACCTTTTGGGGAGGGAATGACATTCTAGAATCAAGCTGGATGTGTCTGAATTTCCTATGAAAATTGGTATAGGAATAACAAGAAAGAGAATACTTAATAACATCTTTTTTTTTTCTAATTTCCCGTCAGGTGTTTTATGAGTTAAAATATCGCATTTTGGATAAAACAAGCTTCAAAACAGAGTTAACTACTAATGGCTTGACCAGATTTACCAGAGCTCTTTTGATGCCGACCATAGAATATTATTATCCCAGCCACAGTAAAATAAACCATGTGCAAGAATCTCCCTAAAAACCATCGGGGCTTGTCGGCTAAATTAAATGATATTTTTCTTCAATAAACCAGCTGCGCCTTTCACTAACAGATTTGATTCTTTTTCTTCTAAAAGATGAAGTTCCACTGCAAGGTTTATTTTTTTTTGAAATTTTTCCTGTTACACCAGAAGAAGAAACATAACGCCTAATTTCATTTTTAAAGTGCCAAAGCAGGATTCAAAACCTGTCAAGTTATGAATACTCTATCAGTGCTCTGTCCACTGAGCAGTTTTCCCCCCTTTTTTAAGTTGCAGGATTCAAAGTTATCTTTGGCATTCAACTAGGAGGTCACAAAAAAGAGGAAATTGAAATCTTTCCAAGACTTTCTACAGTATTTCTATTTTTAATGGCCCACATGGGAGGTAAAAAAAGGAGGAAATCAGCTGATCCGAGGAAAACTTCCATGCCTGTTACATCATGGAATAATATGAATTTACTAAAAAAGTATAAATCCTAATTTATTAATAAATTAATTAAAGTATCAATTTTTATATACATGTACAGTTTCACTGTCCTTTAAAATAACAGCTTTGTCAGGTTCATCTTTGCATTTTGCACTCTCCCGTTTAAATAAACATAATGTTCGTGATGTTCTATGTCCAAAAGTAATTGGTCCTGTGATCGATGTGTTGACGCAACCAAGATTAGCTCACGCTCTCCTCTTGTGTGATTCTCCAGCGAAAGCCCCTTCCCATCCTTGATTCTGGTTTCCATCAGGTAAAAAGTCACACGCTCTATTCTGACATGCCGCATCAATAAGATGTCCGCGCCATCCGCTACCACTGACAGCACTCAGGCTTTGCAGCTTCGGAACGGTTGCGAAGAAACCCCTCCGTATTTATCCATCTGCACAACATAGGTGTCAGTTGCGCCGTCCGTGCGGATAAAATACATATGATCCAATTAGGTTTGCCATAAAGATTCATCTGAAGCCAGTGTGCATTTGTGATTAGAAATTGTCCGAAAGGGTGTTTGGGCATAAAGTGGAGTTTAGATTGGTGAAGGGGGGAACGGGCTTTTGTTTGTTCAGTTCTCGAGGCTCTTTCCGAGCGATGAACACTCCTATACCGTTATGGGTGTATCGACCATACCTTGCTGCTAAATCTCCTGGGAGCTGTCTAAAAAGTGCACTTGCCACCATCTCTGACGGTTCTGTTGGAATCACAGTGGGAGAGAATCCTCGCAAATACATGGGTCTCGGCTCGCGGGACATGCAAGAATGATTCGTGATCATCGGGTGTACTTTTTTTTTTAATGAGAATAACGTGGGCGGGTGATCATCTAGCAGGGCTCTCTCTTCGATATGTGCGAAATCTACACTTGGAAACACTTGCAATCTGAGCTAATTTGGCAAGAAAAAATTGGCTATTAGGAATTGGTAACTGTGGCAATTAAGACCCGCTAAGTAGGTCTCCAGTTCACGACAGGTTCATCACTCCAAAGGTTGACCTACTCAAACATCTATTCTGCTTTATATGATTGGCCAAAGTGGTGTCATGTGTTCCCGAAAGTGGGGTTCGTAGGGGGGGGGGGATAACTTTTGTTTCTTTGAAGGTTGGCCGAGAGGAGTTGGAAAAGTGGTGGCCTCTTATTCATGCAACTTCACAAGTTTGTCTTGTCTTTGTGACAATTCTGCCAAGGAACTAATTCAATTATTTTGAAGAGTTTCGTAAGTACAAACCTTCAGATTTAATGTGAACTGAAAAGCAAAAAGGGGACCCAAATTCAGGCCATATTCTGCCAGAAAAACTAAAAACCTACGTATTCCCCTTCAGATGCTACACATCCAGAGTAACCTAGGTTTTTTTTTTATTTGAGGTCAACTTTGTGTCAAATATGTGGTACTGAAATAACATACACAGGTCGGACCTTTAAAAAATTTGGGGGGAAACACATGACACATCTATGATTTACATGTAGATAATGGCCTGTTGTTTATCAAAATCACTGTCAAGAGAGTCGTTCGCCAACAGCTGATTTCCAACCCCTTTTAAAAAATCAACCTTATCTCAGTTGCACACTCGAAATAACAAGCAACATTTGATAGAGAGAGCACAGGGGGCAAGGGAAAGTTGAAATATCAACAGAGGAAGTTCAACAAGTTAAGTTGTTGATAAACAAAGTTTCCCAACACTTAAAAGAGTTCAAATAGAAGTCAAGAACCCTGTTTTGTGGGACATTTTCCCAGGGTACAGGATTGCCTGAAACTGTGACCCCAGCATGGAGAAAGGGTCAGATAAAGGTCAAATGTCAAGATAAGCACAGTGACAACTATGTGGCTCTTGACCTTAAAATGGATTTCATTGTGGAACCTATCACCCAGGGACTGTGAACTTGAACCATTGAAGTTGAGGTGCTGGATAAGCAATTTAAAAAAAGTCAAGGACTAAACAGTTTTTTTATTGTAACTTCTGAAAGGATTGGATTACATTTTTGATGAAGAGCAAATTGGGAGATCGGTCACTTGGACAAAATCCCCCTTTTTTTAACATCTGAAAGAAAATCTCAGCCACTCAAAAAAACTACACTGTATAAAGTTCATTTTGGAAGAAAATGTGAACCCTTTTTACTGTAGCGTCCGAAACAGTCCTGCTTATTACTCTCTGTACTGTAGACAAAAACTGCCCAAAACTGCTGTGAGTACTCTATGGTTTTATTGAATTTTCAGTTAATAAATACAGTGTAATATGTACCTCCAGGTGCCATTGAGTTAATAAAGAATTCAATGGGAACAAGCACTTTTATGTATACAGTTTTGGACTCTTTGGGTTGACAAAAATGGGGACGAGCATTTTATCATGTACACCCCCCCCCCCTAAAATAGTTAAGTTGATTGATTCCTCAATATTGTTGTTTAGTCCCATTTTATGACAATCTGCAATAAGGCTAAAAGAACTTCAATTCAAGAAGACAGTTATTTGTTGCTTCAATTCTATCAGCCATATTTTACCACCATCTCTCACTCTGAAAGAAAAACTCATCGAAGACACTAAAAAGTAGAGAGAAATACGGCTCAAAGCTTGCACTTTTTGACCCGCGGCATATTTGGCTCTCGGTCTTTAAGAGGGATCTGACACAATAATGGATGGCGGGGAGAAGTGCCTCCCATTTGTTTAACCACTGTATAAACAGTTTTCCTGTGGTGGGGTACCAAAAAATGTACACACACCAGGAAACGGCCGGACATTTTTCCTACCTCAATGAATATTTTTACAATATCTAAGACTATTTTCAGATCACTTATTGGCCCAGAAACCCATTTAGATCATTTGTCATGTCACACTTTGGTGCAGACTGCAGGCCCAGACCTATAGTGCATAAGGTGTGCTCCTTAACCTGCTAAATGTAAATTAACCCAAGCCCATACTTTAAAAGGAGGTTTTGGGAAGTATTTTGCAGGGAAGTAGAGTCCGGCCACTTTTGCTTTAAATACGCATTGCTGCTCCCTTAAGGTTTAGAACTAAACATGCCTCATGGTTAGTGTTGGGAGAAATCAGAGATTTCTAATTCTGGTTATCCTTATTTTTTTGTCAAACCGGAATAACGGTTATCTGATTTCACTGGAAGTTCCCATCCAGCTCACAGTCAAGCCAACAAAAAGTGACGAGTGAGTTGCCGCATGAAATGCCCTCCCAATGACTGGGTATAGTTTGAAGGATTCAGTGACCACTGGGCCTTCACAAAAACATCCCAGAGCTGTATAATGTTAAAAAAATTGATAGGAACTCTGTGATAAGTCGAATGGGCAGGCTATTCATATACCAAGAAGACCACTAGCAAGTGAATGCAGTTGCAATCAGAGACCATGGAGCAAATTGGAGGATGTTCCAGTTGTTTTCTTTAGCCTGTGTCACAAAAAAATGGAAGGCTTGATTTTTTTTTCAAGGTCCGTTTCGAATATCCGGTTTCTACAATCCAAACCGAATACTGACATTCAAACCGAATGTTAAAAAATCCTGTTAAATCCCAACACTAGTACACAATAGCTACCTCATGATTCTGTTAAAACTTGTGGTATAATGTGGCGTTAAGGTTCTTGCCTTCGTCACAATTTATTGGACCATAGTTGAACTTGCGCTGAATATGAACAGAAATATGAAGACACAAGAAAATGTATGTTTTTTGTATGAAGTGTCCAGTTTAAATATAGCAACAGTCACTAAGTAAAAGTATGTTATCATTTAAAAAAAAAACAAGGCATTGAAACAACTAGTGGTTTTAATAATAAACCATGAAATTCTCCTGTTGTGTTTTCCGTTTCGCATTGTGCTTCAAAAGAAATCTTCACTTCAGAATACTGATTAAACCCCTGCTGATTTATTCAACCTCACCCAGCCTATGTCTGTAATCCCCTTAAGGTTTTAAAGCGGCTTAAAATCATTACTGGCCTTAATCCACCCAGCCCTGGCCATACAACCCATTCACACAGCACAATTCAAATGGGATTAGCCTCTTAGTAAACACAGCCAGGGAAAATCAGTATAAGGCTAAATGGATTAACCTCTCCATGGAGCTGATTAGCACAATGGTATTAAGGCTAATCCTATCCTTAATCCCCTACAACTCATCCAGTTGATAATTGAAGAGGTAATGAATCCGAAGGGATATGATGAAGTTTTGGAATGAGGAAGTACTCGCCACAGTACATCTTCAGACACTAACCCCCCCCCCCCCCCCCCCTTCCACAGTTTTGCTGATCACACGCTCACAAAATTAGTCCTTATTTTTTTCTCTCCTGGTGGAGATTTGACTCGTTTGTCATCACCTGCGAGAATGTTCCCGAGGTGAGAACATTCTTGCGTCAATGTTTCACCAAAAGTCAAGACAGAGAGAAGAAATCCGGGGCAACTGTTTGTACGCACCGCAGGCTCACGATTATGAAGACATTGCTCTTAAAGGGACTTTCCATTGATCAATGATGAATACAGTGAATCCTTTCTTAAATACATAATTTGCAAGCTGTGTCTGCAACTTTAAAAGAAACCAAGGGCAAGCATATTGAAGTTTGAAAAAGTAACAACATCAACACACAATGCTAGCTATACATTCTACCGTATACATGCAATCTTATACAGTCAAACAAAAAGTTGACGATTTCATTTCTCTTCAGGATTTGAATTCGACAGCACCGAACTGCAGCAGAGGCGGCAATACCTTTAATGCAATTCCTCCTTTAGCTGGCGTCTGTCCTCACCCTGTGAGATCTTCCAATAAGCGGAACCAACTCTCTCATCTTTGCGGAGGGTACGTCTTATTCTCGCTGACAGTATAGGGGGAAGGAATTGGCAGAAGACACCGGGAGATGAGGAGAGTGATCTCAGATGATTTGCTGGAGTAGTCTAAAAATAGTCTTGTAATATACCCTTTTTTGTAATTTTTGAAAACTTTTTTTTACAGACAAGGTTACTTTGATATTTTTCAAAGATCAACAAAGGTTTTGATTACGCACATACTGTTTCTTGCAACTCATTGTTATGTCATGCTTTTCTGAAACACCTGCCTTACATGTACAAGAAGGTTATTTTGGGAGGAGGAAATCATTGTAGAAAAAAACTAGGAAAAAAACTATCTGGAGAGATCATCTGTGCAAACATCTTGGTTTGATACATCATGTCTTTTGGAATGTTATAAAAACATTTTACAGGTTATTCAAAAGCTGTCCCTGCTCTTTAACCAATTATTTGTGTTTTGCGCACAAACAAATCCGCCCTGCAAGTACACTGGTTCCCTGTCCGTACGTCATCTATTCTGACGAGGGGCGGAAACCAGTCTACCCCGTGCGAACAGAATTAATGTTCCGATGCAAATAATTTAAAAGTTCTTTAAGGAGGAAGAGCAGGTTGGAGATTTTCAAAGATTCAGGGTTGAGTTATTCAGCACAAACCTGGGCCCAATTTCATGACTCTGCTTATGGTTAGCAAAATAAAATTCCCTGCTTACTCTAGCAGAAAATATCCTGCTTAACAGTAAGCAATTTCACAGGTTAGTGAGGAATTTCGGCTTCTGCGCATGCATACATCCCGTAACTATAAGGATTCTGTGCTTCCTGGGTAAGCGCACATTTTTTTGCTAGCGCTGTTAGCACAAAATGGTGAGCATATAAACACAGAATTCTGTGGTAAGCAGCGCCATGAAGTTGGGCACAGAACAGCCGGGGAAGACAGTTGATATTGACATTGTAGACAAAAGGATAAAAGACATGAATCTGGGAGAAGGTTGGTGGGACTCGTAGCGTCTTTGATGAACAGAAACCGAGAGACAATAAAAGTGCAAGTGCACTCCATCCCTTGCCCACCGCACAATGACTCACGGCAACATTCATAGTTGATTGATCGTAGCAACATACGCGATAACGCGGCGTTGCTAGCAACCCGACAATAGAATAGACACCCCCTCGACTCTATCAATTCACTCAACCCCCACCTTTCTTGAGCGAAAAAAAAAAATCATGAATGGCTCAGGGAGTGGGGTGCTGTTTAGACGTTTACGCTTCCTTAGCAGATATTAAGCAAATACATTAGTCAGTCACTAAAATCATAGGGGATATATCTAGGCCATTCGTGTGATCCATCATAAGGATGTTATTAAAAGGGGGTCTCTGATTGAAGGACGACATTAAGTGATCCTTTCTAGTGCAAAATTGTTAATGAAGCCATATCTTGAGTTCTCGGTGCATTAGAGGCCGGGGTAAAACAGGCATAATTTTTTTTTCTTTTTTCGAGTGTATAGTGCTCTTCGCGGTATCACATGTACTCTGACACAGATCAAGTACGTGTTTATGACAGGCCTCCGAGTCATTAAGAAGCTTGACTTGTGATGGTGGTTAATGATTGTACTTCTTGATGATTTTAACTTTGAAAGGTCCCCCCCCCTCCCTTTTATGCAGCAATATGAGGCAAAGTGAACAGTCTACTCAAATGAGAAACAAGTGCAATCACTTTGGAGAAAGACTTGGTGTTTGCCAACTTATAATATACAAATATGTATGCTTGACATTTTAGAAAATGTGACCATTTTATGAAACAAACTTAATTAATATTATGGGAGGCACTAAACAGAGATTGAGGGGGAGGGTGGTTATGGCATGTTCAAAAATCCACCCTCTTTCAAACTTGACATGTAATTTTATAATAGGGTCATAAACTTCATTTGCTGTTCTGCATAGGCCTATGTTGTCTATCTGGGCCTGATCAGCAGATCCGGATCGCGATCAGTGATCCGACGGGTAGATAGCTGCTCTGGATCACGTTTCAACGTGCTCGTGAGGGGGATTTGCAAGATCAAAGATCGCGACAAGTGCAACGGACGGAGAATTTAGTAGATTTGATACATCACATGAGTTTTGGTGACATTTTATCTTCACAATTCTTTTGGAATGCATTTTCGTGATTAAAAATACCACGACTAATTTACTTTTTCTGGAAATTATTAATAGATAATCATAAAAATAGCCCTCGGCGTACAAAATCTGAAGCAGAGAACATTCGTGCGCCCAAAGGATTTGATGCACAAGAGTGATGGTTATTTGTTTCTGCACGGCGCTGGATCACATGATCTCGATCAGGATCTGAAGTGAAACAAACAGGCCCGTAGTCTCAGTCTGTGATGCGCACAATTGTGCAGGAAATCAGCCTGAACTTTCCATACTTGCACATTCTAGACTGGGTCAGACACCAGACTTCCTCCATCCACCAAGTCTACCTAACATGTTAACAATGTCAGCAACTGATTGGCTTATGCAAGCTGAACTCTAATTGGCCAAAAGTAGAATGACTCAGAATACATACATGTAGATCTATCTTCCTTTTTTTTTCAATGGGGCGGGAGTGCTGAAACCATAAAGTACCGTTATCACCACAGTTTCCACAATGACTCATCGGTAAACAATGTACCTATTTTCTTGAAATGTACATTTTAAAGATAAACACTGGGCAAAACCAATTGCCCCTGATAAACATAACAAACAGCGGTTTCCAATCCAGAGGTAAGAAAAAGCACCGTGAATGATGCCTCTCAGAAATTTCATAAATGAGTAACAGTTCTACAGAGCCCAGTATTTATTCCATCTATAAACTGTTTATCGCTGTCGGGCAATTCATCATGTCATAAGTGGACCTAGGAGAATACGAAGCTGAAGCATTGTGATTGTGATGTATGGATTACATCAAGAATGAGGTGGTTTTCCAAGTCTAATATAAATAGATGATGCTTAACTCTCAGGATCCATTCGTTCGGTCTATATTATTTGATGGAAATGCCCAGCTCATTTATTAAGCTGCATGACGCAAAATAGGACACTTCTATTAAAAAGGGCATGCCATATGGTAAACATGTTGTCTCTTTCTGAAACTACCTTTTGTCAACAAAAGAAGCCAACCTCATTATCAAAACCTCAAGATGCCTTTTTTTAAAACTCAGAATTAACTAGCAGGAAGCAATAACGATGACTCGGACTCGGCTTGACTTGCGTAACTCAACTTGTGGAGTTGACCTTAGATGAAAACTCATTATTGCTCCGTCTTGGCAGCAAAATCCCTAAACGTTTCAAGCATTTAGTGTAGAGACTTGTAACTCATATATTGGATATACGTGATCCTGTTTAAAAAGTTGTTCCGGCATAACACTTGCAGGAGGTTGAAGTATTTCTTACAAGCCCTCGGGAAGTATTGAGCATATAACTACATCACTGAAGCATAGATCGACCCTTCCATTCAAAGTTCTTGCCTGCATGGATGCACAAATCTAGGGCCTTTTGAAATTGCTCCAGTGTATAACTGCCTAGGAAATATCACTCACAATGCAATTAATCATCTGACGATTCTCTACAACTGACTGCGCATAGATACTCTCCGATGTCATTCACCCGTACCATTCTGAACGTCGATCGTAATTTCTTATATCAACATTTGCCATTGCCGGCCTTGATGATATCTATGGAACTGCTGCTCACCGAAGCGTGGGAGGATGTTTAATTTTATATAAGGCTAAGCTAATAACAGAGGAAATTGGCTATTTGCCACACAGGCGAAGAACAAACTTGCATAAGAGAGCGGAGTTGCACTTGTGCGGCGGGGTTGAACTAGCGCGAGAAAGTGCACAACCTTTGCTAGGTGGAGACGGCTAGATTTGAAGTGCACCGGTCTGTTGTTCTTGTGTTTCTACATCATTGCAACAAAGGCTGACTCATTGATAAAACAAACATTTCCACATTTCACAGAATGACATCCAGAGACGGGCCAGCACAGGCTATAATAGTTTGCTATTTCCAATCATGCAGTTGACAAGATCTATTGGTAAATGGCCCACCTTTGCTGAGGTAAACATCAGAGCACTAGCAACAATAGAAAGCTTGACTGATTACCTGTCAAAAGTTCATGTAAACAACCTTAGCTTGGTGCTGAATCCAGGAAAAAAGGGGCATCAACCCCCATCCAACCAACCAAAACCATGAAATGCTTGTACACCACAAATCCATAAATACGTATTTTCAGTTGAACACAGAAAATATTTCACCTTGCCATATGTGGCACTAACCACTGATCTCAACTAGCACAGAGTCAGGTTTTATCCTTGTGGTTTATTTGATTTATTTAGTGCCAATTTCCTTGAATTGTATGTGGACTTTCTATCATGATCTGTCCACTCCAAAACCCTGATTTACAACTTGACAGCCATATTCATTGTTTCCCATATTCCCACAATTCACTGATTGTGGACTTCAATTTGGGGATATTCCAAACAGGTGGTCCAATAGAGACAGGGCACGGTAGTTCAAGTTCATGCAAGATCCCATCTGTTGAACAGGCCACAATTCCACACAGGAAACCAACAACATGTTGTACAGCCTGCCAACCAAACCTCCAACTGA
Source organism: Patiria miniata (assembly GCF_015706575.1). Classification (NCBI taxonomy): domain Eukaryota; kingdom Metazoa; phylum Echinodermata; class Asteroidea; order Valvatida; family Asterinidae; genus Patiria; species Patiria miniata. The sequence continues at coordinate 1,769,407 of NW_024037062.1, forward strand.
TCCAACATATTTTGTCCCAGTTGCAGCCAATAAAAATCTCGCCGGGACCCAAAACGGTTTTTACGTGGGCACGTTCCTTGCTGCTACGGTCACCAGGGATAAAACAATCCCAGGTGTTTGAGGACACTCAATTTCGTAACAACATCCGGTGTTCAACGCTTCCCGCTGTTTCAATGACTAGTAGGAGACCGTACATTTCAGAGGAATTTTGGAAAGTTTCCGCTCCGATTCTTTAAGACCTGTTAGTCCGAAAGACTGCAGATCACACTTTAACTCAAAAACATGAATGAAATACAATTGTAAAAGAAATTTGAAATGGATTTCTCTGCCCTCAAAACAGATGTGCAAAGACATAAAACGTGTTGGCAACATTACATAATGATATCATCCAAATTTAGACTGACATTTTGTTGGCTTTCTTCGAACATGAATCGCCACTTCTTTTCCCAGTATTTCCACTTTTCTACAGCACTGCTGCTAACTGGTCTGTCGGAATCTATCAAAATGACGGATGTCACTGACTGAGCTGACGAACTGTGAATTTGTTTTTTAAGCCGTCGCCTAGGGGCAGTTGACTTATCAGCTTAACCTCTTAAGCAGATTTCCAGCCAATTTTGGTTCAAATTGGACAATTTTTTCCCCACTCTGGTTGTCACGGGTTTGAAAGCTGAGGGCCCGGGATGAAAGAGGCAGGGTTGTCTAATAAGGAGCAATTGCGGAAATCCCCCGGATGACTTAATTACATCTGAAGACATTTGGCGAGCAATGTGATACCTCAAGTTACTTCGCTGTAACAAGTCGGGCTCCGCAGCAATTGGGTCCGGTTGGATCTTGTTGCCATAGCAACTGGCATCTCTGGAGTCCCACTGACCCTAAATGGGTGTTGAGTAACCAACCCAAACCAATTTGTAACACTGTAAGAGGGGTATGCTTACATTAAGTGGGGTGGTTCATATGTTTGCGACAATATCACTCTCTTTTCTTGGTAGCAAATTTACATTTTTAGCTTTTGCTGTGTCTGATCATGAAGGGGAACATTTGACTCCAGACTTTTCTAGAGGGTTTTGAAACTCACAATGAAACGAGGGAAGGTAGGAAAAAAACATTCATGTTCACATACTTCACCAACTAAAAGGCCAAACTAAAGACACTAACACTGAGACGGCAGAACACAGAAGAGCATTTTAAGAGCAACAAAATATGGTGCAGAAACTGCACATCTGTGTGTATCGATTAAGTGCTCGCGTAACTTGTGCTTATAAAATTAATTTAAATATTTTCAAATGAAACTTAGCAAAACCAGCAACTAACCCTATGATGGTTAAACAGGCCAGAAATGACTCCATTTTCTTTCCTCAAATCAAACATATACCTCCATAGGCATCAAACCAATGTTGCTGTTTTGTCTACAAAAACTCCTTTGCGACATCTGAACATTTTTTTTCAATGAAATTTTTTTTATTTTGAAATCAGATTTTTCAATCATTAACCTTATGACTCATTCACTGAGTGAATCACACCTGCATGGAATGGACACCTGAATCCAGAAGAAAATGTCTGGTTTGGTGGAATTTTTGATTCTCAAAGTTTAATTGTTGTTCCATGTTGCAATGATATAGCAGGAGTGGTGTAACTAGGGTTACATTTCTGAGGGGCACCCGGGGGTCGTTTAACTTTTTTCAAGGGGGCATGGAAGACAATGCTGATACATTCATCATCATCATCATCATGATCACCATCAGGCTAGAGTTCATCCATTTTGTTGGACAAACCCCTCCTCATAAATGTACCATTCCTCTCTTCTCTCTAGCCAATCTTGTTTATGTAGCTGAACCAATGTATGTTGAGATATCATCTCACCATTACATTTGTTACAATTCAAAATTTTAAATGGAGGGCACCGGGATATCAGCTAGGGGGGAGGGGGCCAACTTACGCAACCGCATGGCAGTCAGGAACAATATGAATTAATCTGGCAACCACAATCAACTGTCATTTCTGAGGTGGTTCATGCAGGTCATTGCACACATACTCAATGTAGGTTTCTTCAATGGGTCTGGTCTCAAATGTAAAAAGGTGTACGACCTGCTTATAAAAACTAGACTCTTAAAGATGAAATAACAAAATTTTAAAACAAAATTTATTTGTCTGCCCAAATATACTTCTGTTATTACTATCCTACTGTTTTTGTTCAGGGACATTTATGTACATATTTCAGCTCTTGATAGAGTACAGATGTTCTGAACACATTTACTAAAACACAGAGCAAGTTACGCTTTCAGGGACCAAATCCCCAAGACAAGGGATGGTTTTCATCAAATCTGAGACTAAAGGGACTCAGTTGTGTGTTGGTTTGTAGTTCGATACCTCCAGTGGGACTTTGTTTAGGAAGTGAAAACCCTTATTTATTTTCCAAGCCAAATTCTGTCTCGGTGGTCTTTAAGGAGCATAAACAAAGCTCAGGATACGATGATTAAGGCTCTAATACTCCATTTGCTGGTGTTTCTAAAACAAGATCTCTCAAAAATTGAACTTTTTAAGTTAGGCAGAGCTGGAAGTTGGAACTATATTATTTAACTCTTTGCTTGCGTAATTATTTACCTATAGATGTTTGAAACGTGTTAAGCACACAATATGTGCAAAGCAAACTAGGCTATGAGACAAATTTCAAATAATATACGATCTTATGCCTTATTCTCAGCTTATATGTTATTTTTGCTAACCAGCACCTCATAAACAATACAGGGTGGTCCGGAAAAGAAAAAAAAACATTTACACTTTTACAGATGCGGATTTCTTGGAATTGGGGAGACGAGTTAAAATTGTTTCATGATATTCCTTAACTACAGCATTTTTGTGGTATATATGGTGAAAATGGCGTGAAAATAAAGCCTCGGTTAAGAAATAGCAATTGTTTAAAAAAAGATGGTCAAAAATGAGTTTGTCCACACTCAAGTCTATGAGAAATGGTCAACACAATAGCACTGCACGCACAAAGAACTGCAATAATTGTAATTAGCTCTACATGACTGCCATAGACATGGACAAACTAGTTTTTGACCATTCTTCTGTAAATGGCCGCTATTTCTTAACTTATAAGCATTCTTTTCAACGCTGTTTTCATCATATTCGACCAAGATCTTGAAGTTAGGAATATCTTAAAACAATTTCAACATGTCTCTTTACTTTTGAGAAATCTGCCTCTGAAAAAGTGCAAACTTTTTTTGGGACCACCCTGTATTGCACTGGCAGCTGTATGAAATTGGGTCAATTTAGAATTGATACATTGGCTCATCATTGGCAAAGATTCTGACGCCAGAATATGTATTTCAGATCCATCACAACTACACAATCTTCTCACCGGCATTAGCGCATATTTCCTCGTGGTTCGACTGGAAACACAAGTCATACTGAGAAATAAATCTAATGGCCTCTGGCATTAATGACTGTAGGCACTGAGGCATAAAAAGGTAATACCTCAACTGTATTGCAGAGAAATTACTCTATCAATCTCGGAAGAAAAAATGGTTGAAATTTAAAGGAGCGTCTGAACAGCTTGGACTGCAGCACAGAACCATAAAATAACTTTTCTATTAAACACTAAAAGGATACAAGCACTAATAAAATAAGCATTTGTTTAACGGAGAGCATCTGGTTTGCACTTTAATAACGTCACAAAGTCATATACAAATTGTAGCCTATTCCAGAGAATTCGCGTGAGAGATACGTATAAACGTGGACACGCAACCGGAATTCCAACACTGCATTACAGACTGCATTTTCCAGCCTTGTAAGACATCAATCCTCCAATCCTTACATACATTTTCTTCTTGAAATCTAAGCCCAGGCTGAAGTTTCTACGGAGGACATTGCCACGGGCTGGTGGGATATGGTATCAAAGTAAATGATACAATATCATTTTGGGTCTGGCATTTCTGGGGCATGTGTCACTGGATGCAGAGAATGAGTAGAAACAGGCAAAGCTTGCATTTTCCAGTTTTATGCTTGCATCACAGAAGATGTTTAAGAAAAAAGCAGTTAACCAGATTTGCAACGCTCTTCCAACATCTGCTAAGCAAAAACTGTTCATCTGATTTGGTTAATTTGTTGGTTGGTTGGTTTGTCTGTACTAAGGCCCCCTTGGATTCAGTGCAAATTTGAAATTTATCGATGGGACTAAGTTTTGCAACCCACAAGTCAATTCCATTTGTACCAGTATTCTTATTTAAAAACATAATATATTTTAGATTAATTTCCAAATTATAATATCTGATCTGCCTAATTTGGGTCTAGAAATGGAAGTATCTTTCCAGTCCAGAAAAGAGTTGTCCAGACTTTACGACTTTACCAGCATGTTTTAAAAACCAAAAAAAGGTTGCCCCTACAAAACACTTTGGAGTCACAAGTATGCCTAAATCTTAAGGTATTTTGCTCAGACAAAGAATGTTTTGCTCCCAAAAATTGGAAAAACACCAACAAACAAGACCCAAGCCCCGTTTCCCATCTGCGAAAAGAATTCCCTTCCGTTCTTTGATTTACCAGATTTTTTTATACCCCTGCAAAAAAACATCCACGGCATAACTGACTAACTGCTTCTAAATCTCCCTCAAAATACAGCTCGGTAGCAAATAGGAGCCACGTGGGTTTTCCATCACAAATTCTGGTCTCATATGGAAAGCGGAGGCGCATGCTTTGCTTGTCTGAGACTTCGGAAGAGGGACGAAGAATGTAATGGCATGTGATATGCTCATGATGGTGCGGACTAAAGATCCATCCCCGGTATTCTCACCGGCGGGTGCTTGGTGAAAAAAAAGTTGAAGTAACTTAACGGAACATTTCAGGAAGTTTGAATGGACAAGAAAATCGCTCCATCACAATCCGTATTTCATTTACCGACACCGACAGACCATGTGCGGTAATCTAATTCCCGCCCAGCAGATTGATGTGATTTACGAGACACTATTGTCCAAACGGTATCGCAATGTTGCTGAACTATTTCAGACCATCTTTGATGAATCATCTCAAAGATTAGCCATCCATATTTCAGAAGACCGAGATACTTGCTGCACGTTGACTTTTTACAAGAATGTAGAACTTTTACAAAAGACCGTCATAAATCATGTGGTACTTAAACTCACATTCTTGCATTGATGAGACCAACAATTTTTTTGTATCCTATCTGAGCTCGGCAGTTAGATACATGATTGTCGGAAACGTCCAACTCAATCCAACATTAGAATCAGGCACAGGTGCAACACTTGAAAACTTTTTAATGAAGGCAGAGGAAAAGTCTAAAAAAAGTTTTTAAAGAGAGGATGGGCTGGTCGTGTGTCATCTAACACTAAATGGTACTGTCCATTGCATAAGAAAATTAAATTGATGTGCATGTACACATGCACATTTTTCATTCATTCATTCATTCATTCATTATTTTTACCACATCTCATTTCATTAAGTGACAAGGCATAAATACATACATGTAGTTTTAGATATTAAGAAACTAGAACTGGTTTACAAAATATATTTATTTACTTTGGGCGCATCATTTTCAAATTAGAGATGATGGAAGGGGATCCCCAAAAAGCGGAGCTTGTCAAGTAGGGATCCCCTTTAACATGACGTCCATGTACGTCCATAGAGAAAGGACACATGCATGTTAGTTTCAACAGTAAATGTTACATAAACCTTGAAGTTTCTTCCTTTTTTAATTTAGGTTTCAGTGCCCATCTCTGTCAATAAGCACATCTTTCTTCACTGTGATTTTTTTTCACAGCTGAAAGTGCAAACAGTTTGGAATGTCTTCACACCCTGTCAGTCTCATTGGTCAATTTCTCACTTGCTTGACCGAAACCAATCCTCGGAATCGTCAGTTTTCTCACCTTCAGTTTTTTCTGGCCATCATCACCTCTCCTATGAAAAGTTCTTCAGCCACAATATTTCTCCTCTAAACTAACAGGCCCAAAGTTCTGCCAGATTCACGGAAGCGATGACTGACTTGCCTGACTGTTGATCTTTAAAGGGATGGTTTATGCGGCAATACCGATCTCTTCACGCTTATGTCATTTCTATTTCAACAGTCTCGACACCCACATCAGCAGCCAATTCCACCGTCACGGCTGAACACAGATTAAGCACTGACAGTATTTGCTTAGCACTGACATTATTTGCTTAGCAAAAACTGCTAACCAGTCGGAATGTCTTGCTTTTTTGTGACTGGTTCCCAATTACAGTGATTGCTGCTTACGTTAGGTTTTTCTAAATTCATGTACCAACTTTTGTTTTTGAATACATTAACCCTAACCCCCTTGAGTGATTTAATAGGAACATTCCTCACTCCTGCAAATTCCAACACCAAAATGGTAACTCTACACCCAAACTGTTGGACTCGCATTATTGGTGGTATGCCTAACCCCATGTAAAGCACATAATCATTTTACTAGCGCAGTCCTCATTCCAACAGATTCCAACAAACCCTGGTGTTGGAGTTTGATGGGATGGGGACCGTTACGGCATAGGGTTAAATGTTTACTATGTACTGCCACATTTTTTTGGCTTTTATCACGATAGGTGTTTCAGAAAAATCCCTGGATATTGACCATTTTTTTTTAATTGCAGGCGTCACCTTTGGCAAAAATAAACAGTCAGTTCTCATTTGTTGCTTGCCTGTCAAAAACAAGTAAGTTTTTACATCAAATCAACACTAGCATTTTCTCATCAGAAGTACAACAATACCATAGTTCCACTTGTCAGAAATGCCCATGCTTCAATAAATGTTGTAATGTGACTATGTGAGTGCTGAAAGAGCCAAAAAACTCGAGATCATTGCATCATTGTCTAAGGCTCTGGAATTTCTGCGACATGAAAAGACCGTAGACACTTTAGTCCTACACACCTGACGTCAAACAACCGTCAAAATAAACACGGACGAAACGACGGCGTAAATATTTAACACAGAAAAGCAAGTTGTATAACTTGTTGTGATCCCCAATGAGCTGTGCCAGCTGACTTGTATGTTTACTTTAATTGTGTATATTCATGGTTTGATCTATTATTTCCTGTGGGTAATTCTGCAAATAAAGACAGGTAATTCACAGGAAATTCAATTTGGGCATCAAGTTGAAACAGATACACATGAAACTGTTGATTGGTTGGGGAATTTGCACTTGAAAGCATTTTCATCCTGCTTTGAGGCACCACTACAAAAAAAACCTGGAGATTTTAAATCTATATCTATTAAAAAAAAGGTCGGTCTCCGGTCAGACCAAATTTTCCGGAACTGATGCGGCGATGGTTTATTTGTTTTGGCTTTTTTTCAAGCTTGGATTGTACAGACAAGCTGGTGGGTACTATTTTGCTTTTTTGTGTCTCATATACCTTGGTGTTCTCTATCATTTATCTTGGTGTTCTCTATCATTTATCTTGGTGCCCTTCATCATTTCGTGTCGAGCTACCGACGAAAATTTGAGGCGGTGCAGCAATAGCAGGCGCTGTTGTAGCTACCACGACCAAAAATCAGAGCACGCGCTGACCAGGCACCAACTTTTTTGGGGGGGGGCCTTATAATACAGTTGTGATATGAAGCTTTCAAACAATTTATGTCGCCTCCTTTAAAATTTGAATGCAGTGACAAATTTTACCTCATTCAGAAAAAAAAGCTCCAAACAAAGTGCGTGGCACACTGAGAAAAACTGAGGTCATGAAAGGATAAAAGTGGATGTCCAAATGAATATCACAGAAAATTACACCTTAATGTCTGTTTCACCTTAATGCCCAAATTGAATTTCCTGTGAAATTATTATTATATGTGACTTGACTCGGCATCATTCTTCTTGTTGTCAACTAACACCAGAGTAAAGGTCTACAATTCTTGTGGTGAAAGAAAAATAAACATTGTATTCACACCTGGACCTTTTTAGAGATGATGTCCAACTGACCTTACAGGAATCGTGGACCTCTCTCACAAATGCTCATGTACTTTTTTATGTCATCTCCTAGCCTTCTACACTGCCATAGCTGAGTGAAGAAACTATAAGATCTAATACTACTTCATGCAATCATGTGAAGAGACTCAAAACTAGTAAGTCTACATGCAGATATAACCTCAACTATATTTACAAATCATTTGAAACTTTGGAGGAATTGAGGACCTTGTCAAACACTGACAAACATTCTGCTGTCTGGAGAGGTCAAGCGCACTCTCCAGACATCACAATAACCCACGGAAAACCCAAATAGTACAGAGGAACTTCAGCCTGCCTTGACTGAGGTTAGACTCCCCGAAGGGCTAAGATAAACCCTCCTCTGTTCCCGTAATTTGTGCGTAACTGCACGGCCTTTCAATAGGGCCAAATCCCTCCCAAATCCTTAAGCAAACCGCGGCCAAAGCCAACTGCGATCTGATTGTGAAGGTTACATGAATACTAATCCAAGTTCTAACCCCTGGAGGGGGGAAACTGGGCGGCCCGCTTTGTCCAAAGGGGTGCTGAGAAGAGTTGCCGAAAATGTTTTGTAAGCTTTTTTTTTTTATTTTGGCAAAACCAAACCTGTAGTAAAACCTGTGGAGAGTTAGGTGACTATTTTATATTTTGACAGGTTATTTGACATCTTGAAGAAGTTGAACTGAACACAAATAAACTTTTGACGGTACAATGCAATTTTTATTTCTCAGTGGATTGGATGGAAAAATAAGGTCACATGATCAATAGAGGGGGCTTCGGCTTGATGTTATCGGCCCTGGCAGTTTACCAAATAGGCAACTGGATGGTCGATCACCTCAGCCCTGGGTGGTTGCTGGAATAAAGAAAGGATAATTTGTCAAAAGGGTTTTTATAGCAAATTTCTTTGCTTTGCTTTTGAGGTTTCCTGAGGTCATTTATCTGACTTTTCAGCTATAAAATCTGTACAGGGGCCACAATACTCATGGTACAGATATTGAACACAGAGTCTTAAACCACCAGGCCCAAATTCCTTGAACGGCTAAGTAGCAAACATTGCTATAATACTCAGCAAAATTAAGCAAATTCAGCAATGTATGTAAACATTCTACATGTATTCTTTGAACGGCTAAGCAGCAAACATTGCTTCAAAATTCCATCTTATGAATATTCTACATGTATGATATTTTGCCTTTTACTTGTTTTTGCTAAGCACATTCATTCAGTGCTAAGACTAGAGAAGTCCTCTGCTAAGCAAACTTAATTCTGACCTGTTTCATGAAATTTTATAACTCCTATTGAAATGCATTTTCAACAGTTTATTTCTGTGCAGAGAAGCCCCCTCAACTTCTGACCTCGTGTACCAGCTCAATGGGCATGAATTAAAAATTGATCCAAAATAGACCGTTGAATGAAGTCAACCGACAATAAAGCCATCAGGCAATCCGTCATTGTGTCACGGCAAACTAGCAACAACCATCAGAAATTTGTAAAGTCAGAATTTTTGTTAATGAAACATTGATGAGATATGCAAATTGTAACTTACAAGTGTTCTTGAAACTGTTGTGCTGCATAATAGATGTCCAATCAGTTTTCCCCAGCTCTGTTCTACATGTAGACTGGGTAGAATTTGAATTCTAATGAGCCACTTGAAGGCCTTACCTAAGCAGATCATTACTTAGAAAAAACAGGCTAGACAGACGTAAGCCTCTTCAGTTTACATAATGAAATTACCTGCCATTGTAGCAACCTAATTACTGGAGTCAACAAGGAGACGGGGATTGACAGCTTAGACAAAAGAGCGCAGAATTAAAAACCTTGATTGACCATGAAATGTCAATATTAGCACAGTGGTCACATGCTGGATGAGTGGTCAAATACTGCAAATTAATCTGCTAAGTATGTGTACACGAACAACACTGAATTTCCAAACATATTTTATCTCAAAAATTATCTCCTTTTCAAGTGTTAACATTTTTGAACACGTAATTTACCAGAGTTCTTTTTGGGGGCAATTAAAGGAATTGGCCCAAGTTTTGGTTGTTTGATGGCTGATGTGAGCATACTGTATCAGAAAAAAACAGGGCAATGTTTGACAATTCACACATCTGGACTAATTAAATTTGGTAAACTGGCCGCAGTATTTGAAAAAAAAGGCAGTTTGATACAAAATTACACTTTTCTTGAAAATGACAGCACAGTCACCATGCAGGTGCCAGAATTTCACAGGATGCTTGAGACTATTATTCACTTACAGTCAAGTGAGGTATTTCATAATAATTTTTTAGTGTTTTTTTTTTATGTTAGCAAATGTTGTATATTAGGCCCTACCTTTAAGGAAAAGGGGCTGATCAGTTCAACATGAGCAACATATATGTGAACGCTAACCTGCAATCTAGGTACAGGGTTATGACTGAGTTAAAATATTCCACTTTATAGAGATTTCAATTGTACAGGTCTACACAACCACACAATCCCTAAACTGCTAAAGGTGTATCAATCAATTACACCGTATGGATACGCTCCTTCTTTAACTCGTGCACTCAATCCTCAGCATAATTAAGACCCGAGTAAGCGCTTCTGAACCAGACAACAAAGGGTAGCCACAACGGAAATGGCATTCGCTAATTATTAACTCCCCCTGCGCGCACAAAAACCCTAAACTTTATACAAATGACACACACTCGAGCCAAGAGCGGTCATAAAAGTACAAAGATCCGACTGAGCTCTCCTCAACAGATCCAGACTCACATTGTCGCAAACGGGCTACCTACAATCGGTTGGACCCGCGTGAACATTACCATTGGCGCCTAAGGGCACTTAACGAGCCATATTTTGGAGCAATTTAGGGAGAAATTAATTTGCCTAGCCGGTGTTTAATGACTCAAGCCCCCACTCTACACACCGAATTCACTGCAGGCGAAATAATTTTCAACAGCCCGAATCAGTAGATACCGCACACCTACTGCACAGAGCACAAGTCGGCAGAGTCCAATCCCCCCCCCCCCCCCCATTTGCCGGTTTCTGGTGCACTGCACAGACACAATGACATTTATTACCCCCTACGGCACCAAAACCCACCACAAAAGACCTGGCTTCCCTGAACAATCATCCAATTCTTTCCAACGAATACCAAAAAAAAATTCACATCTGCCAAATTTCCGGTAATCTCAGCTTGGGGGACAGTGGGAGAGAATAATGCAGGTCTCAGCCCACAGGGGTGCATGTCCCGGGTGTAATTTTTCACAGGGGGTTTGTAATTTTCTGCAGGTATTATGTCTGGGAGCTGATCAGTGATATAATGAGAGGTGGGGGCAATTGTTAGGTGATGATTAGTTAGTGATGGATCAATGGTACCGAGTGTCAATCATACTGGCGGGAGATGGTTCATTGTACTGCTTACATAGCAAGATTGTGTGTGCTCTATGCACACATATAAACAGACTAACAAAGAATATATGCACTATATACTCGGTGAGGCGGAAATCGAAATTTTAATAATTTTAGCGGACAAAAGCCTTTTACTCCTTTTGTCATTTAATATACGAATATGTAACTAGGCCGTAGGGGCAGCTCTAAATTTTTGAAAAACAAAATAAACACATCTATTATTTCTGAAAATGTATTAACACTTAAAATATATAAAAAAAAAATTGTAAGATTGTCTACAAAATTTCAAAAACATCCAGTACTTTAACCCTAACACCTTGGGTATCTTTACTAGAAAGTATCCTGAATCCGCCAAAATCCACCTATTGTTTCATGCACAAAAATGTTGCTGTTGGTGACTGCTCAGTATGGTATCCTGAATCCATCAAAATCTTGCAGTAACGCTAGGCTGTAGGCTTACGATCCTCAAGCCATCAAAATTCCCCCATTTTTAATATGGAGGTATCGTGAATCCGCTGAAATACTCCAAAAACGGGGTATGAATTTCGATGGATTCGGGGTGGTTAGGGCTAAAATCCACACACTCTCCATTTTTAAGACCCCAAAATGTTCATTCCGTCTGATCCATTTGTGCAATACTTCATTCATTTGAATTATTTTGAAAGCTTGATAAGTCAAACTCTGATAATTCAAAACAACTGTTAAGTCAAACAAGAATCCATTGCCTGCAGCAGTATAACACTGATACACAAAACCCTGCTTAACTCAAAACTCTGCTTAACTCAAATTTTGAACCTGTTCCCTTGAGGTTTGACTTATCAAGATTTCACTGTAATGTGAATTCTGGGCCTGAAAAATTTGGCTCCCTAAAAAATTGAAGGCCTAGATGTCCGGACCTACATGTACATGTATGCAATTCCTGACAGGCACTGAACATTGTTTGACTGATAGTACCCTGAAATCATTAGCACAAAAGCTGCCCTATGGGTTGTTTTGAAAGCCTTGGCTTAACCAGCTAAGACCAATTGAGTTTTCAGTTGGTAACAGTTCCTAGTGTCTACAGCCCTTGAGCCAGCTTTATTTGTCCAGGTTGCAATGCTATTACTGCCAGGAATTTTGTTTCAAGCTATGGAGTTCGGCACTGGCAGGTTAATGTTTCAGTTTAATCTTTAATTCACTCGAGTTAGCTTTTTATGTAACAGTTTCATTACAAAAATCTACCTGTTTTTTTAATGCAGTATCAATCATGTCTAGAATTCCACGGTAAAAATTGTTAAAGAATGAATTTCACTGAATGCAAAGCATTACTTTGTCTCTCTCTGTAGTGAATTATGTATTGTAAGTAAGACATGGATGGCTGATTAAGCAGCCTGTGAAAAAAAGGGTAGTTAGCAAATTACTTAGTATAATTAGGAATTCATAAATTCAGTGAACCGTGGTACGTATTTATTATTCACTGAGTCAATTTTGTTTGAATTTTTAATTACAATAAAGTCTTGTTAAATAAATATGACTATAATGCTTGGGCTTGTGCATTCTTCTGTTGACAATGTTATTCTTGTAACCTCTTTTATGAATGGCTTTGAAAAAAAAGTTTGTTGAGTTTAAACTGAATTTCATGTTGTCCAGGAAGCAAATTGAACAAGCAGCAAGTTTCTTTTGATTAGAAGGCATTCAGGAAACACAAACCCTCATGTAAATATGCTTCTGTCAATCAAGTTTAAATGTGTGCTCTCAAACACCCACTTAATTCGGTATCATTATTTCTATCTCGTACAAATAATCAAGATTAGATAAGGTTTAATGAGGCCATTCCTTGGGAGAGAATGTACAGGGCAAGTTTCATCCCACAATACCGCTTGCCAGTTGCCCGGACGCACCGGAATGTTTTGCTAGAAATTGGGGCCCGCAATTAAAAGATTGGGCACACGGCCGCAGATAATGCTGCCTGGAAACCTGTTTTTTTTGGTCAGAGAGTAGATAACGTGCAAGAAATCTACAGAATTTTGTGGTTTTTAATCAGAGCGGCTGATATTGTTGCCACACTTCATTAAAATCATCTGGGGTGGATTAATTTCAAAGTTAAACAAACTGTCCAGCCGGCTCAGTTGCGTAGATGACCATTGCGGCGAAAAGACCATATTTGGCACTCTAAGAAGCAAACAAGGGCCCCAGCAATGACTTGCAGCATCAGTTGTGATGATTAAGACAGGGAATGCCACAATCTCTAGATTGTCTCGGCCGGCCTAATGAACAGAGACCTCCTCTACGGCCTCAAGTTTTCTCCAGAGTTTGACAAGATTTCAAGTTGGCCCAGGCAAACAGCAGACGTGATTAGTTCCCTGAGATACCACTTAGTGCATCACACACTGCTGCAGCATGACTTGCTCTGACATGTAATTTTTACCTGCCTAATAGGGACCTGTTTTTCAAACTCCATTTGCCAAATGAACATCGGTCCAGAGAATCTAAGGTATTGTGGTTGGGACACGGAAAAAATAGTGCAATTGGGAGAAAAGTAATTGCAAGGTGAATTGAATTTGTTAAGAAGTGCATTTTGTAGACCTATAATTACAGCACACATTTGAGATTCACGTACCAGTACAACAGAAGTAAAGGGTTGTGAAACTTGTTATTCTCAATTTAATAGCCACATGATTAAAAGCACTCGTAAACCAATCCGCCACTCTTAACAAATTTCAAAGAAACCAGACCAGCTTTGGCACTCAGATATCTTCATGACACATTTCTGTTAATATTCAATGGATCTTACTTACTTCACAAGACAAGTGGAACTGACAAGATTGGCATCTTGGCATCTGTTACTTTTCTCTCTCACAGTACAGTTAAAACCCAGCAATTACCTGTTCATTATCATCCACCTCAATGCTAGCACAATGGGCTACACAAACACTGGGATTTACCCGACATCAAGAAAGGGAATTGAGGCGCTATCAACCAAAGAAATTCCCCAACAAAGGGGGTAATTGCTAAGGGATTAGGAGAACTGACAGCTGGGGATTTGGGGATGAGAAAAACCAGGGACAGGTCCAAGAAGTAAAGCAGATCCAATGGTGCCAAAGATGAAACATGCTGGGTACATTTTCATCTGAGTTTTAGAATGTACATTGAGAATCCTTAAAAAAATAAACTGATTTACATTTTAAAATATCCTTCCATCCTCTCTGACAAAGAAATAATATTTTGCAAGTAAACATCTACCTTACTGTGTTCAGACTACTAGACTAGTGGGGGAAAAATCAGAGATTCAAAAATCCAGATATCGTAATTTTTTCAAACTGAAGTTCCCATTCAGTGCACAGTCACATTCCAACAAAAATACAAAATGGTGCTACATGCAATGCCCTACAGGGTAATAATGTTGAAAAAAAATAGGTGGGAACTCTCTGATCAGACGAATGGGCCCGAGATGACATGACTGCTAGAGAGAGTTAATGCAGTTACAATCAGAGACTATGAAGCAAATCTTTTAAGCTTGCGTCATAAAAAATGTAAGGCCCAATATTTTAAAGGTTGGTTTCGAATATCCAGATTCAACAGGCCTAACCAAAACCTTATAGTGAAATTCACTTCAAACCAACTTTCAAAAAATCCGGATTTTAATCCCACAACTAGTTCAAATAATGTGATATTCACTGGCCGAAACACGACCTTTGTCATTAACAAGAAAGCCAAAAGCTGGACTGTGAACAAACCCACAAAGCTTGTGTCACCATGTTTATTGAACAGTGTTGAAATTGGCAGGATTTAAAAGATTCCTTGTAAAAATGTCTTGATGACAGGGTTAAAACATACTTTTCTTTTGACACTGGTTCAACCTATGCATGATCTTGACCACTACATTTATGAATGATACATCTGTACAGTATTATGTAATGGAATTGCAAATTGATTCTTTAAAATTTTTGCAGGGATAACACAACCTTTGGTTCCTAACAGTAAGGTTTGGTGTGCAACACTGCAGTTCCGTTAAAAAAAAATTCTCAAGAACACTGGCAGGCAAAAAGTAATAAGATTTTGAAACATTTGCTCCAGTAACAAATATGACAACGTGGGGATCTCTCCAGATGGCACAACAGACTCAGTGTCGACAGGCAGCTCATAATTCCACCAAAGCACTTGTGTTTTTGTATGATATTCCTGTGTACAGGCTCGACAAGAGCCTGAAGCTCGTTCGTACTGCCCGCAGATCTTCCAGGCATTTATCCTTAAAAAGAGTATTTACAAGATTACATACGGTAGCTAAAGGGATACCCAAGCTAATTTCTTCAATGGAAATTGCATGCTTTACTAACCAGGAGACTTACGTAAAATAATGCACAACTTGTATTTCCACAAAAATACCAGATTTTGTTTTGGAGAATTTCCCAGTACAAGCTATAAACACTGAATGTTAAATTTGAAGGAAAAAAATCTTCTGTGTAATTTTGACCAGGAACATCAATGTGCATGTACAATTGTCATCTTACTTTTAATGGTACGCACAGGTCTACGCTACATGTACATCATTAAGAAAATTGCAAGAAGCAAAGTGCACCAGCGAGATCCGACTTGGCGTCATCCGAGACCAACAGAAAAGGGAAAGAAATTGAAATGAATCTGGGAAACAAATCAAAAATCTGTCACCACCTTCCTCCTTTCTACTCCCCAAATTGGCTCCTACCTGGAGTGAATCCCCCGCAGGTCACGGGTTCAGTCCAAAAAAGATACCTTGCCTCGTCAGCTACCTTCTCTCAATCAAGTCCTTTTGGTTAAAAATCAGGAATGACATCATCTACCCCTTCATTAAAAGAACCTACCAATACGCCATTTTTTTAAATGAAAACCTTAGCCTAGTATTCTGATTTGTTCCTGTTTGGAGTTGAGATCTGAGGTTATCGACCGATCTGAATTCCAATTTCCAACGATGGTCATCACCTTGATTAAAGCCTTCCAAGCAGTTGAAATTCCCCAGTATGAGGTGATCATTGCACCTGATCTCACTGCCTTACTGACAGTCACATAAATGTGTTTTGATCAATTTGACACAGAAAAAAAGGGTTTTCTAAAAGCAGGCATGCAACTGGGATTTTTAGGGGAAAAAAACAAGGAAACTCCAAACCACACAAGACTTGTACAAAAAAATGTGTTATGGCATTCATGAGCAGTAAAAACGAGGAAATCAGCTGATCCGAGGAAAAGTTGGGTGCTTTTAAAAGTGTGCTGTGGATGGACATGATTCCAATATTTGGCTTTTAGCTTTCTCAAGGAGCTGCAAAGCACAAAACAAATTATCAGCCAAGGGGAATGTTTTGCATGCGTCTGATTCATCACAGCTGATTTTTGCTCCACATAATTAAAGAGTAAAAGGCTTTATGCCTCATCCGCTACATGGGGAGGAGGTTGCAGTTACAGGTGCATGTTGTAGGAAAACCAGTGCCATTAGTCAGAACAGACTGGATTAAATATTAATCCTTTTGAACGCTCACCAGGTTTATCCTATTTCTGTCACTTGAAATGGTGGCACATTACAGCGAAGATAAATTGTTATTTTAAGCAGGCTGCACTTGAAGGATCACGGTACCTGCTAATTACATGAACATGAAGGTGGACGGACATTTCAATCACACATGTATCATCACGCACATTTTCAGGGTATGTGATGTACATGTACACGTATGCAACATGAGCATCGGAGAGAAAACCTTTCTCCCTTCCCGGCTTTCAAAAATCACTCCAAAAACTCTGGAGTATTACTCACGAGCAGCGTATAGAAGATAAATGATCTGCATCAGATGGTATCCCCCGCAATCATTGTCGTCAATATTCTCCGCAGTTTGGCATGAGATTTGATTAAGTACGGCAGTAAATACTTAGGTTCGAGTGATTTACATGGCTGCGACATCAAAGTCCATTTCGCAGCTTGAATCAATAGCATTCTCGGCGCGGTTCAAACGCTTGATACACCCAGCGAGACTAGGGGACTCAGCCCCTCTCATATGGGTTACCGGTGATTTTCTGTGTGCATTTTCAAACGACAACTTCCGGGAACCATTTTTTTTTTTTTTTTACTCAGGAATTACATGGATTTAGCATCATTAAACTTTGGTTAATCACCAACAAGAATTTCCCTTACACGAAGCAGCACATCTTGTTGTATATGACAGGTTTTTAATATAAACTTGGGTCCCTGGATGAGTTGGATTGGGGGAAGGAAATTAAAGTCTTTTAGTGATGCATCTTCTCGTCATGGAGAGCTTTCTCTAAAGACGAGAAGCTTTCATTGTCCATCAAGTGCATGTAGCCATTGACATTTTGAGGTTAATTGCCATGAGCTGCCATGTATACAGTAAAATGAAGGAGAAAACCATGGGCATAATATGAGGTTGTGGGTAATATGAGATTGAATGGTATATTGTGTACTGTGCACTTGAAACACAGTTTTTAGAAAAAAGTCATTAAATTTGTAAAATAAACATGTAGGCCTATGTCATCCAAAATATCATTATAAAGTTTTGCCCAAAAATAGTTCTGAAGTACCGGTATTGTTTGACCCATTAGTCACTGTAGTGCCCAAAACTGCGCTGCTTATTTCTCACTGTAGCGCCCAAAACCACCCTACATATTTCTCACTGTAGTGCCCCAAACCGCCTTGCCCATTACTCACTGTAGTGCCCAAAACTGCCCTACCTATTACTCACTGTAGTGCCCGAAAACCGCCCTGCCTATTACCCACTGTAGCGCCCAAAACCGCCCTGCCTATTACTCACTGTAGTGCCCCAAACCGCCTTGCCCATTACTCACTGTAGTGCCCAAAACTGCCCTACCTATTACTCACTGTAGTGCCTGAAAACCGCCCTGCCTATTACCCACTGTAGCGCCCAAAACCGCCCTGCCTATTACTCACTGTAGTGCCCAAAACCGCCCGGCCTATTACTCACTGTAGTGCCCAAAACTACCCTGCCTATTACTCACTGTAGTGCCCAAAACCGCCCGGCCTATTACTCACTGTAGTGCCCAAAACCGCCCTGCCTATTACTCACTGTAGCGCCCAAAATTGCCCTGCCTATTACTCACTGTAGCGCCCAAAACCACCCTGCCTATTACTCACTGTAGCACCCCAAACCGCCCTGCCCATTACTCACTGAAGTGGCCAAAACCACACAACCACTATATGGTTTTATTGATGCTTCAGTGATATAAACACAATAAATTATACTGATTACCGGTAGTACTCATATTAGTGTACATGTACTTCTGTCAATGTGACTGCTCAGTTATACACATCAAGTATAATACTTCAATCTTTATCGAAGAATGGCATAATTAAACCATTTTCTTTTATTTTGTAGAAGTACATGTACCACCACTCATGAACAAAATACCTGCACCATGTGTACAAATAGAATACTGCATATATGCACACATGGAACAATGTAGAAACCTTCAATTTTAACCCTGTTATGTCCAGACAATTTACATTCTTATCTCAATGCCATATCCCAGCTGTTAGTCCCCACATGTGCATGATATTACCCCACCACTCATACCACATAACCCTACCCCTCACCCCTTTCACTAGGCAGGTCTAAATTCCCCAGGCCCGATCCCCAGCTCTGTACTCCTCCCAATTATCAAAATTGAAGGTGTATTGGTTACAGGATTAGGGCGTTTGAGCTGCCCGCAGGCCGTTTCCGGAACAAAACATGGCCCAGCCAATGGGCACACATGACCTAGGATTGCAGGGTCAGGCAACACCCCCCTAAACCACCCACAAATCTGTTTGCATAGTCTCAAGTCCGCCTCAAACCGGAAAAACGTCAAGAATTTATAAACACCCGTCTGGCAGCTAATGTTGCACATTGGTTTTTGGGTAAAGCCCAGTTATTGGTTTAACCATATAAATACGACATGAAAAGCAAACCACCACGAATGCTCCCATCCTCCCTTGATCAAGTCTTAGAAAAGTAAACAGTCGATGGAGTATGATGCGAGATTACACTGCCACGATCTCGCAATGTCCCTCCGAGCTAGATTTGACCCAGAAAAACATTAGACTTTCGAGAAAAACAAGCAAGACCAAGGAAAAAAGGAGAAAAATTAATTCTGAGAGAGTGCGTGGGATGGATGAATGTACTCTTGTGCCATGCCATATGCTCCCATTGGCTGGGCTGAATTCACTAAGTACACATTAGATGCTTTTTAAAACAGTTCTTTGTCAAAATCAGAAAATAGATAAGTAGTGCAGGATTCGAACCTGGGACCTCCTGAATGATATACCAGTCCTCATCAACTGAGCTATGCTTACGATCACCATTTTGTGCTAACCGCGCTAGCAGAAAAATTCTATGCTAACCCTGTAAGCACAAAATCCTTAGTACCGGATATACACATGCACAAAAGTCAGAATTCCTTGATAACCCGTGAAATACGCTTACCGTAAGCACAGAAGTTTCTGCTACAGTAAGCATGCATTTTTCACTAACGGTAAGAAGAGCTTTACGTAAATGTATGTACATTTGTTTTGTATTTTGGTTGACTTTCAAATAACTTACATCAA
Organism: Patiria miniata; assembly: GCF_015706575.1. NCBI lineage: Eukaryota > Metazoa > Echinodermata > Asteroidea > Valvatida > Asterinidae > Patiria > Patiria miniata. Next base: position 1,789,291 of record NW_024037062.1, read on the forward strand.
TGTCTGAACCAAGTATAAATTTTACTAAATTGACCTCTCTTCAAAATCACAGTTATATTTTAGAACCACCATTTCCGACTGTCAATTAATTCTATTGAAATATAACAAACTTTTCACAGCACATGTCAATATATCAGAACAAATGAAATTGATATGTGATCTCAATGCGATATCCTTCCCAACTGTTTTTGCTTATATTCCAATCAACCCTGCACAGCAGTTTACTTCTGGCAGTGTGCACTGGCCTTTACACAATCACGAACTACATGTTCTTTGCCCGAGGAACTTTATCCTGCCCCCACAAGAGATGCAGTTCCTTTACACTGGGCATATCTCTTCTTATTAATAACAACTGTTCTCAACTTTATTACATTTCTGGTTTTCCATATGTGGTCACTGCTTGTTTCTGGGGTCTTGTTTCTAAGACATTTCATCTGCTTCCAGATGTAACAAGAGGTATTTAAAAGTGCAGTCTGAACAACCTTTCGAGTTTTAGTTTTATTCAGTATAAATGAACTTATTGAGACTTTTTGGTTGGCCCTAATATTTTGTTAGAAATTGAAGCTTAGATGAATTGCTGTGTGCATCATATAGGCCTATTTGCAAGGAAATCATACTTGGTATTTTATTGCAACACATCCTGGTTCTTACACTTCGAAGTAAAAACATATGTAAAATTGTCAATTCAAACAGTTTTCTGAATGAATCACAAGGAACTTTATACACATGGAGACTGCATGCTGATTAATAACAGTTTTGGTGTGTCCCAGAACTTAGTAAAAATATTATGACTGGAGAATCACTGCTCACATACTGGTGATACATTTCATAACTTACTAGTCACCTTCACCTTAAGTCATGGAATTAAGATGTACTCTGTAAATGTATGGAGTGGAAAACAATCTAAAAATACATGTAGTTGTCCGCCATATAGCTCTAAAGAGAAGAAATAATAATCTTTTAGAGTGGTTATTCACCATGGGCTATAGTGAAAAACTGCTCTAAAATATGATAACTTCACTCTAGAGTGAAACTTCCACTCTTTTTAAGAGCCATTATGGCGGACAAGTTTTTTTTTTTTTGAGTGTTTTTTTCACTCTTTTATACAGAGTGCATTTCCATGTAAGCTGCCTCGTACTGATGTACGCTTCCACACTGCACCACTGAAGCACTTTTCTCAGGCTGGGACTTGTCCTTGGCACCACAATTGAGACAACCTAACCTCCCTCCATCCTCCAACACCAGGTGTGCAAACCACAGTCATTTGTCACCTCTTATCAGTACCAAGATTTGGTATTTTGTTGGAGGATTTTAATGGGCTGTTCCTATCAGAATCTGTTTATTATTCTATGGGTTGTAAAGATTGTTTAACACTGGTGGACAGCAGTTTGAGAATGTCCAGGTGCAAGTAAACCAAGTTCAGCATTTCAGAATATTCCAAGGACTCTTTCCCTCCATTAAGTAAAAGATTGTGAAGGAAGGTCTTCTGGTGCATGTTCTTGGGCCTAAAAATGACTGAAATGGTGTCATGATCAAGCTGCTTTTCAAATACAATTCCATTCAAATTGACGATTGTTATGTCTCACGAGTGTTTGAGCCTGTAACCAGCATGTCTGGGTTGTTTTTTTTCATTCACAAACAACAACACCGGACCCTACCAAATATTTGCATAAGGGCAACAGAGATCAACCCCTTCAAAACAATCTGGACAGAGCGGAGATGGTGAAGGGAGATATAGAGCTTCTGGTTCATGTTCTTGTGCCTACTCCAACCAGGTCATGGCCCCCAGCTAGGAAACCATGCACTCAAGCAGGGCACCCTAGCTGCTCGGTGTTCAGCCAACTGACAGTTGAAGGAAATAAAGATCTTGTTGCTGGTAGTATAAAGATGGTAGAAATTTCAGCAATTCTTTCTGTGCAAAACTGAAATAAAATTTGTAATATTCCGGTTAAAAAAAAAGCTCTTGCCCAGAATGAAATTTGGTCTAGACATCTGGAAAATGAGACAGAACTGGGCAGATGTTGAAATGAGGGTTTGTGGGTATTAGAAAAGAGAACACAATTCTCCTTAACTTAAAATAATGTTCATTGTGGCTGTTCAAAGTTTGCAATTTTTGACTCGTTGGAAAAAAAAAATACTGTGAAAAAGGCCTTTAAAGGTTTGACTTCTGTAGTCGTGAAAATTAAAGGTGCCAACTGTTTTCCTTAAAAACACCTTTATTCCATGATTTTTATAAATTTTCTTTTAAATTTGTGCAGAAGACATATCAAAGATGACAAATATCACTAAATCTGAAAATCAAAAATATAATCACCCCATTCTGTTTTTTTTTGCATTTTTCTCCAATACCACCTGTGCCCACTTTTGTCTCATGTTTCCAAAACCTCCCACATTTACTGATTGTTAAGTAGTCCATGGTGGTTTTTTTCTGTCTCAATGTAAAACTGAAAGGTCCTTGAGAATCAAACAGAAATTTGTTATCATTTAAGTGAGAAGAACAATAACAGAACAGAAGTGCTTGGTCAAATGTTTTTAGAGATAAGTGCATTATGTCAGTGAACAAAATGTTGCACTCTACAGCAACTTATAATATATAAATTATTTCAGCCGTTTGCATCTTATTTCAACTTCTGCTCACACTGATGGCAATGATTTGTTTTTCAAATTTAATACACAGAAAAAAACTACAACTTTGTAAAAAGTAAACAAAACATCAATTATACGTCTTTTCTCCATCTTGCAACCAATTTTGAAAGCCATAAATTTAAGTTGAATTTCAATGTTTCCGGTTTAAAACACTGACATCAATTTTAACACAATTCACATCTTGGCACAATAATGCACCTCAATCACACCAACAAACAACATCTTTTTACCCAGTGGCTCCAGCAGAGATTAGCTAGTGTATTCCCATCTCCCCCTCCAGCAAAGCTTTTGGTTTCAGCGAATGATTTTATTTTTTTCCTCTCCTTATGCTTCCGACAGGCCACTTGAAATAAATTCCATCACATTCCACAGACCCCCTGAATGAAAGCTTATTAGCTAAGTGATTAAATTACATTTTTTTATATTTTAATCAGATCATATTTGACGGAGAGTAACAGTCTAGTTTTGAATGCGCTTCTTTTGGTGCTGTCCACAACGAGTAAATTACTCTAATCAAACAATGCCGATACTGCCAATGGCTATTTGTCGTTCAAACGGGTGATTTTTCAATCAGCTTATTTCATATCTTGAAAAGCAAATGCATCAATGAAATCTACTTAATATTTCAACTACATGTCAACTATATTCATGCATACACAGATGCCCACAACCCAAACGCATTTATTCATATGACGTTCTGGTAATTAGTTTTAAACTTAATTACGTGGTAAGTTGTTTTTCTCAAAAACATTTTAACAATTTCCTCACGAGGTTTTCTAATGGCTGTAAATTTCATTACACAAACATTGATCAATGATAAGTATTATACAATGCAATTTTGTTAAAGCAATCAACCTTTTGAGCAATGTCAAAAATTATTAAATACTACATTAAATTAATAAATTAAATTTTAGTTTTGGTTAAAGATCAGTTTTTTTGTGTTGGATTTTCTACCACATGCACTCACACATAAAAAGTAGCAATATCAATTCATTTTTAATGTGAAAATACTCCTGCAATTCTCACTTAAAAATATTTTTAATGAAAAGAGCTACAAAGTCTACTTCACTCCCTTTAAATTTAACTACATTACCACAACATTAACCAAACATCCATCAGTAAACACATTCTGTATTCCCCATTTTGTCAGCTGATATTGTTTGATAGTGTCCACACAAACTATACTGTGTAGGGAATTCCAATGTACCAGGTCGACCTCATTTGAGATCTACTTGTAATTCCTACCATGTTCCCTTCATGCAGGCTGGCTCTCAAATTTCCTAAATCCATACATTACAACAACAAACAGCGAAATCCATTTGGTGAAAAAGACAGTGAAATGACCTCAGGAGAGCATGAAACAACTGCAGAGATACAGGAAAATCAATAAGAACAGACGCCATGGTCCAGCAGGGGACCAATGGAAATTTGAAGAAAAGAAAAATGAGGCCAGCTCGTTTTGAAATGAACATGCAGTACGTGTGCCTCCCGACAGATATTACTTGTGTGTTTCGGTCATAGCAATCTATCTTATGTTTGAGTCTGCACACGGGCAGATGTGTTTGCTTTTCTTTGGCATTAAAGGGGTTCTTAGGATTAACAGACTGCGTCTTTCGAGTATACACTGCACTAGCACCAGCAGCCAACCAGATAACATATGGTTCAAAATATTTGAGGAGTAAAAATAGCAACTAATGCATGTTAAAGATTCTTCTTACCTTGCACTTTTCATATGTCAGAAGAATCAATAACCTAATTAATTCTTTAATGAGCATGTGGGCTATATCTGTTGTAATGTCTTGTGGAATGGTTGACGCACGAGTGCACTTGCTAACAAATTTGCCCACATTGTTGTGTAGCGCGTGGCTAATTAACCAAGACCTTTTTTTAGCTACATGGTACACCCAATGGACCGAAAAGCACATGTTCAATATAGTGCAGGGTCACCATGGGACTTTTATTATACACAAAGGCCAAGGATTCGCCTACTCATTTAGAACACATAAAGTACAAGCCATACTATAATCACTGCACAAGAAAGATTTGGAAGATTGCACATAACATGCAGCTCAATTCCCATCACAGAGCTAACTTAAATTAGCTGGTCTTCTGGACGCTGTAATGCATACCATAAATACAAACACAAACAGAGCTTGACATTTATGCAAATTAATCCAATCCCAGCCTCTGTCACATGATGAAATGGGACGTGGAGATTGATGCTGGAGTAGTACAAGAGGCCTCAATGAGGTTATCAACACAAGACATTTCTTTTAAAAGTGCATAGGTCCTCTTCTACAGATGCATGTACATTATCTTGAACATGTACAGCCTGTCTCAAAAAAAATGGTACAATTAGAAAAAAATTGGTTAAATATGAAATTTCAAAATAAGTCATTCTTATTTGGCATAATATTAAAGAACAAAGACTGGGCTTTCCAATAGTGTTTGTTTGATCTTATTTGCTTTTGTCAATTCAGAGATATAGGCCTAATCAATTTAGTGTGATACACCAAAATCGATTTTGTGCCACTTTTATGCATGGGCAGAGTTGTTTCGAGTACTGTGCCATGCTGTCTTGAAGCTCACAAAAGATTGCAACTTGGCAAAAGAAACAAACTCGATTTTTGTGTTCCGCAGTAAACTGGAGTTATCTTTGGATTGACAAAAGCAAATGAGATGAAACAAAAAGTATTGGAAAGCCTGGTCTTTTTTCTCTAATGTGATGCTCAAAACGACTTACTAATGTTGAGATTTAATATTGAAAAAAAAAAATCGTTTTCGACTGTACCATTTTTTTTGAGACAGGCTGTATGGGCCCTACATGTATGCAATCTTGCTAATGAAAAACAAGGGGTCTCAAACTTTCCAGGAATCACACCATTTCTTAAAATCACAAACCTGACTTTGAAACAGCAGCGATTACTTAGAGAGTTCTGTTTTAAACGTTGCTTTGGAAATTCTTGTCTTTATTTCTGGAGAGAGGGGACGTGAAGGAGGGGAAGTGGAGAGTGGAGCCCCCAACTTATGATTGTCAGAGATTGCAATGACTCTCAACTTTATTTCATATGGTACTTCCAGCCAATGTGGGGTTTGTAGCCATAACCTAATTGGACACTTACGTCTATGGCTACAGCTATTCCCTGCAGTGCAACAATGGCAAAAAATAAAGCCATACAAAAAAAAAATGGAAATTGATACAGCCTACCCAATCGTTGGATCCACCAGAGAGTCAAAGTTCATTGGCTTGGGAAACAGTATCCGAGTATTAGTAACTCCTTTGAATGAACTGAACATCTAACTCTTTCTCGCTTTAATTCCGGAATATTTAGTTGCGTATCTTCACTGTTATCTCCCTGCATAGTGCCCCCTTATTATTTCACATGATGTATTATCAGTGAAGCTGCCGGTATCAAACGAAGACGTACTTTTAACGTCAGACACGTACGTAATTCCATCATCGGGGCTCAGCATATGGTAACAGAAAAATTTAATTAAACAGGTCTGTCCTTCTTTACTTTTCTTTATTTGAAAAAAAAAAAACTGTGTGTGTACGTTCATGTAACACTTGGCAGTGTAAACATATGATACTGAATCCTGTTTGGGTTGACATTTTCGGGTTACAGAACGCCAAAGGAATGTTGAGTGTTCTTAGATACATGAATCCTGATTGCACTTATGATCAGTTATTATCTCAATATTTTGGTTTTGATAAGGAAAAAAAGACTGAGTGCCCATTCACCTGAACTGACAAGGGAAATAATCAAATAAAACCAGCCATATGTCAGTATGTCACAATAGAAATCGAATGTAGGAATGGTGTACTTTTAACTACACTGTATTTATCATTAGCATATCATTAACATATCATTAACTACATTCATTGTATAATCAAGATGTGTAACAGAAACTTTTTTCTGTTGTGTCTGTTCAGAGCCACCATAGCATGGCACTTCATAAGGGGAGGGCCCATTCACGCATTTAACGCAAACGTTGCACAACTTGTGAAATATATTCACAAAGATACGAACGACGTTTATCCTTTTGATGTGCAGAAAAGCCATCACTGTTCCTGTGAGTCGAATGCATCCTGTTTTGGCGTTAGCAGCCTACTACATGTCTTGTATAGCCTACAGTTCCTTCCTCCATTAATAAATTTGATTGTTTATCTTCACCTTGTCTGCATGATGCTCTTCATTGTAAATTAACACAAGACATGCATCCACCATCCATTACAAATTAGAATCTTCCCTTGGCAGAAACAAAGTGGAAGTTAATTGCTTTAGCAGATAAGACCAGGCCCTGTGGTTGGGGTACAATAATGAATCAGCCCTTTTATAGTGTCGCCTTACATTAATGGTTCCCAGCTTTTGTTTCCACACTAATGCTCGTAAATTTCAATTTTTCTTCACTCCGGGAACAAAGACCATGACTAATTTTATGTCCATGATGACAACCCTATCAGATTATCGCACCTTCCTTCCTGAATAAAAAGCTTAAGGGTCTGGCTTACACTACAAAAGAGCGACAATTGAATAAAGTGTCTGTGTTGTAAAGCATCTCTGTTGGTGTCAAGTTTCATGGACTCTAAATTCATTAAGAACGTGGTTAATATTCAATCTTGCCTTATTGTGGCCAGAAAGGCTTGCACTTAACATTCAGTGATCTGGTTGTCATGGGGCATTAGGTAGAAGCCCATTGAAACTAACGATATTTCTTAAAACCCTTTATTCCTGAGTCACTTTTCTAATCTGTTGCGATCACCGTAAATCACTCAGGTTGATCACAGTAAAAGGTTGTGAGTAATAAATGGCCCATCTGGTCCACATGGCATGGGTGGAGGCAGCCTTGGACAAATCTTCCACAGAATTGCCACTTTACTTCTTTCTTGGTTAACTTTGGGAGAAAAAATTTGTGCTATGGGGTTACCAAAAGAACAAGGATACCAGTATGAGTATCAAAGATCAGTTGTCTGACTAGTTAAGGGTTGGGTCGGGTATGGGAAGGCCTGCATAAAGATGAAAGTTTAGAGAAAGGCAAACAGCAATGGAATCGCCTTCTGCTCTAAAGGTAAGCAGCTTTTAATATAGAAGCAATTCACCACAGGATGCAGGCAGATTTAGGAGCAAGGAGTGCGATGCTGAAAGATACCTTCACTTTTAATATACTTTGATGACCCAATAAAGATAATGTAAAGAAAATATTTGTGATTTAATGGCCCATAAAACCAGTTTTTATTGCTGCCAGAGAATTGGGCAAGTCTTGTGATAATTGAATGCATCAGGGAGAAACAAATGAGTGATTTGCAAGATAAGCTTTAAGTTATGTCTCCTATCAAGTCCCATGCAGTTAATTCTGTGTGTAGAACACTGGGGCCCAATTGCATAGATCTGTAAGGCAGGAAAAGTGCTTATAATTTTACATCCTTACCAAAAAAGAGAACTAGTCACTAGCCATTATATTTTACATTGCATGAATTTTCAGCTGGTACCTGTTTTGGTAAGTGCATGTAAATATTTTATGTGCTTTTAAAGTTTTAGCTAACTGTTACATTAGTACCAACTCTTTGAAATTGGGATCAGGAGTTTTTTTATTAAATTCTTGCTTACAAAATTTCAGTATTCAACTCAGACACAGCTTATTAGTTGCTTTCTAATGCATATATCGACATACTATAAAGGGAGGCAACAAAAGGTATAACAAAGTTACTCAAGACTTTCCTAATGATTTTTTTAAATTTTCAATTTGCAATAGCATACAGCTGTTCCAAGAAAAAGTTGCATGCCTAAGAATGAGTCAAACCAAACTTGACAATATTTATCGGAATTGAAATTTAAAACAAGGAATAGCAAAAGAAAAATTAAATAATAAAAAAATATGTGTCACTGGGTCTCCCACTAACTTAAGATTTGCCAAGTATGTACTCGCCAAGTCCAGTCCAAGTCATTAATTTGCAATTAATAATGTTAACTTTTAGACCTATTATATAGTGCTTGCCCCTTTAAAGTTTATTAACACTTTCCAGACCCCGTTGAAGAATTTCCAACATTTGGGGAAGTGTAAACAAAACTCCAAAATGTTTGGGTTCCAGGGATTCTGCTGACCAACACAAGACAGATATGCCATTATGTGGTGGCGAAATATCCTCAGTGGGATTAGGAGTGTCAAAACTGGCACAAAATGTAAGATAAAGAACAGGCTACAAAAACCGCTACATGGAGTTCATATTTCACAGGCAACTGTAACTGAAAGCAAGGTACGTAAGCACATATATCCCAAAGCAGGTACATGTATTTCTGTCCAGAAGACTATCAATTTTTCCTCTGTATTTGCAATTTTTGTACTTTGCAAGGCCTGCCAGTTAAAAAAATGGAACTGCAAATCTTGGAAAGTACTATGACAGCAAACGACCGTTGAAATCAAGTTGACAGCAAACGACTGTTGAAATCAAGTGCCTACACGTATTCAGGCTAAGCATTCAAAACCTTACAGTGCACTTTGAGTGAAGACTATGTTATTTAGACATTGAAGGTAACCACAATTTGATTTCTTTAGCCAATGACATGAAGAATGATTTGGATTACTCATTTTATTTTCACTAATTTTCACACATTAAAAAAGCACCAATGTGGAGATTGCAGTGTGCAAGCTGAATGAGCAAGAAAGTTTTCCTCGATAATTGTCTCTGGCTAAGTTTCATGACTGGGTACGAACCTTAACATTGAATCTTGGTTATTGCGAATACTACCATTTTTCAGTAGCAATTTGTTCTAAATGTAATGAGGCTCAATACACAAACCGACTTACTTGAAAAAAGATCATTATAATATATTCACAGAATCTAATAAACCAAAGTCAACATGAGATAAAGGAAAACAGCAGCTTATCAGGGCACAAACTGATACAAACAAAGTGGAAATCACTATTAAATGTCATGAGGCTAAATACACAAACTGACTTACTTGAACTTAATGGTCATTATAATTCACAGAATCCAATAAACCAAAGTAAACACAAGATAAAGTAAAACTGCCGCTTATCACCGCACAAATTGATACAAACAAGTAGAAATCAAACACTACCAATCCACAAAATACCTTGATCTTTGTGTTCAATTGTATTCCACAGCGGATGCGGTGCTGTTTAAGTATGGGGTCAAGTGTCTGAGAACTTAACCACAGGGCCTGGGCCCAGGGTTCTTTGAACTGTGCTCAAATGTCTTCTCAGAAAAAAACAACACAGACTGTGAGGTATACATGATTTAAACATGTTTTGCAAAGACATTTCTGGTATAAGGGGCATCTGGTGTTGTGGGGCAGGGGTGTGGCTTATAATGGCGGACCAATCAGAATACTCCAAAATGGTTATTGGCCAACCGAGTCTGTGTCCCAGGTCACATGACACATCACCCTTCTGTGGTACACCATGTAGGATTGGTGATTCTTACCTTAGGCTTAAGTTTTACTGCCAATTGCCATTTGTTTCCTTGACAAGTTGACAGGAATTTGATGGATTGAACATCATACACAGTGTGCACCGAAGACTGTTACATGTACAATGTACTTTTAAACCTCAAGTTTGTCAGGCAAAATTGTCAAATCACTTTTTTCCTAAGCTACTGCAATTTTGTCCTAGTTCTGTTGCAAATAACAATATGAATTGTATTTCTACCGGAACATAGCAGTCAAATTTGAACTTGTTAAGACTTTTGTTCAACTTAACACACCTGCCAAAGTTCTCATAACTTTCCAAGATAAAACGGCATATGCACACACTCACAGCCCTTCAAAATATTTGCTTACTTGCTCCCATTTATGACTTAATGCACTGACAACATCTCTCTTCTGTTGTGTGTGCCTACAACCATTCTGAGTTTTGTAATTCAGTCAAATATTGGCACAGGCTTGTGAGCTTGTAAACAGGTCTTAAAGGCTTTCAAAGCCCAGTAAGGCCGTTTAACAAGCAGATATCAGATGCCCTCCCCCCTCCCATCAACTCTGTTCACAACTTATTTGCTTTAAGGGTTTACTCCACATAACGTCTTTTCATAAATCGTTCATAATTGATTATCTGGCATTGTTAATGAAAAAGGGGAAAGATTGTAAATGTGTCAGTGTTTGTTTTCCTAAAAACTCTTTCCTCCATGATGTGAAGTATAAAAAGTACAACAGAAGACTTGAAATTATTCTTGAACCAAATCAAGTTTTCCACAATCGTGATGCAAATTCCAGGGTTTTATAGTGTTCACTTTTCAACGACATAAAATTACCAGTAAAAAAATAAAGTTTATGCCCTAGACTTAGATAAGGCAAAGCCAAATTTAATTGAAAAATCTGTATGCACCACACAGTTAAATCCAGGGACCAGATTTGATAATATGACTAGAGCAAACGGTCAACAAGATTGAGAAAAAGCAAGAAGTTTGCTCCTTGCAGCCTGCCCAGGCCATCTCTAACACCACCCCTGCTGACAGTGCAAGAAAAATCCCTCCAGGTATTTACTCTATAATTTCATAAGAAAAACTGTTACAGAACAGCTCTGTCAACGGCCAAGTCCTTCCCTGGAGCATGGAGGAAGGAATCACAAAAAAGGACCTCAAACCCACCGCGGAGAACATGAAGACCAAATGGTTTCTTCTCAAAAATTATTTCCGTTCGCCGCTTGCGCTTTCCTGGGGCACCCGCGGAGCAATTAAACACACTCTAGACACGTGTTACCACGTCACGAACACATGGTTTCATCATGTGTCCTTTCTCTATGATCAGAACCACCTAATGCCGTTCTTGTTTGGAAGGTAACTGGACACAAATTAGTCCAAGACCAATTTTCTCTTGCAGGTAAACCAATACATCCATCAGTATTTGCTGTGGGACCAATTGCCTCAATTTAAACAGCTTTTTATGAAGTCGATGATGGATTGATCAGTGTGGTTAAAAGTCCGAAGCCCTTGAAGTATACCTGTTATACCGAACTTGCCCACAATTTATGGGTACATTTTGACATGGATTGATGCCCTGTCCCTTTTGAGCCCACCTGGCGGTGGCTTTTTTGTCTGGGAGGGGTACAACACAATTGGGATTTGAGGTATTCGGTCGTCGATTCGTCAACCCACCTGCCAACTCAAATTGACGGTAAAAAAAGAAAAGTGCACAAGTGGTCTTTTTGACAAAACCAGGCCGTGCCGTTGACAACAACTGTCCAAAATCCTGAATAAAACTGCTCCATTTCTCACGGTAATTAGACCCATGTTAGACCCAAAATCAAGAACCATTTTTTTTGGCCATGTTACAAGTCGCCACAATGCCCCAAAGTGCACAGACGAAGTTCCCCCGGATCCTCAAAAAAACTCTGTCACGCTGTAGACTTTTGAGGATTACATTTCACGAAAGTAACCACACGCTTGGAAATCTCAGACAAAAAACTTCTTCTCTTTGTGGACTTAGCATTCAAGTTTTATAGGGTTACGAGACAATCGCGATTTTCAGCTTGATTCAACCACCAAATCCAATGAATAAATCCCCAGAGAAAACCAGCAGGCGGCGTTTCAAATACAAAATGTTCAGTCCCTGTACGCTGTACGGCCAGTCCGCCCTAGAAAAGTAGAAATACACCAATGGGCCGGGGTGAAAGAAAGTACGGCGGAACTTGGCAGGACCACACGGTGAGGTCGCGGGGCAGATGCCGAGAATTAATTGGTGAAAAACAAGCCCAGGCTGGTTCATGGTTCGTTTCACGGGGAGAAAAGATTTCCTGTTCCCGGCCCTCCGCTGAAAGACTCGCCATTTTGACAAGAGGGTCGCAGTTCCTTAATTTTCATGGGACCAGCGCAGTGCAACGCAGGCCAACTCGCTCAACACAACTCCGATTTTTGTTTTGCTTTATTTTTTAACTCACGACTCGCCGCGCGGAAACAAAGGTGTTGAAAAAGTCGATCGCGAAACCACACCACGCCGATTTCAAGGGGGTTTCAGAGTTTTGTCTGGGAAGCCTTTGCCAAGCCTAGCCCCAGGGCCTGGAGGTTTTCACGGATTGTTTGGGCCTGAAGTCCGATGTTTCCTCAAGCCGCTTGATTTGATTCTGGTGTTTTTCTTTTTCGGAAAATACCACTGGAACTAAACAAACAAGCTGGCGAGGAAAACGAAAACACCGTAGATAAAATCCTGCAGAAAAATAATGTTTTGCTCCAAGTTGCTCTCTTCCCGTGCACTTCACATGTTCCGATTCTTTTCCCCTAACGAATTTTTAATTTGTATATTTTACTTATGTGAAAAAAGTAGGTTTTTCTATTGAGGACGTTTTCGATATACTTTAATTTGGCTTCCTTTTACGCCCGTGACGCACACAACTACAAATGCCTGAATATTGTCCGGCCTCAAAACAATTCGATATAATGTGATTATTCCATAACTTGACGTTCATGACGTAGGCGGATTTCTATGCAGATGTCTCATTCAAAATTTCAATACCTTTTGTACTGCTATAGAATACAAATGGCAATTTAAAAACAACTTCCACTTTTTGGGATGAACCTCGAAGAAAGCACGTACAGAGCAACTTTAATTATAAAAGCAAACATAGTCATCAGTGGCAGAACCATATTATTAACAACAAATTATTTATGTGTAGCTTCACTGCAAACATTTTCACATTTACAAAAAAAGAAAGTTACATATTTTCAGAGTTATGTATTTAATGCTGCAACTTTCAAGTTATCGCAGAAGAAATTTAAGTATTCTAAAATCCCTAGAAGTAGAACAGTAGAAGTAGATGAACCAATGGGGAAAAAGAACGCCGCCCGAGAAGAAATTATTTCCGGGGATCAACACTTCCTTCATCCACTCCCGGCGATCAGCTGTTTTTCTCGTTGAATAAGCTTTCATCCTTTCGGATTCCGAAGCAATTTTTTTCCATGACGATATCAAAACTCGAACTGCGTCAAACCGAGTTTGTTTGCCCTCGGGGAAGAACAATCCCAACACGCGCCGAACCATTTCAACCAACTAGTCAGCTGAGCCTGGCTATAGCTGAACGAAAATGTGATTATGCCTGCTTACTGGGTGGGAGAAAATGAGAAGAATATTGCCATTTTATGATCTTGTTACTGAACTTACCTTGAGAAAAGGCCACTGGAATTAAACAGTTCAGGAGACAAAAAGCCACGGTTGATGTCAATCGGCGCATTTTCCCGGGGCAGGCTGCCGACGTATGTCCCATGGTTCTGGTTGCAACAGCCCGCTCTGTATGCATTCCTCGTAATTTCATCCTCATTCCATCCACCACTCGCAGTACCAACAAAAGTCCAGGGCTGTTCTCTCCAAATTCCAGGGACGGATGACGACCAGTTTTCCAATCAGGCTAGCCGAAGGACTTTTCTACCGGAGGCGAGCAAGGATCTGGTGCATGGCGTCACAGAAAGCGAGAAAATTGGCAGTTAAAATTCAGGGATGTTTCTGAAAATGAGAATATTATGCGCACAATCCCATCATAGTGAACAGTCCATATACAATGTGTACACAATACGGCGCGCCGTGTGTGTGAATGAATAGAATTGACCGTACTGCGCATGCACACGCGCGAGACACAGTGACATTTTTTAGACTCTTCGATTAAAAGATGGGGGTTTGATGCAATTATGTAAATCAAAACGATTATATCTAAATCGTTTGGTGACATGGAGGATATTAGCGTGTTATACCTACCCCGCTGTTGTATATTTATCTTGCACAATATCTGTAACCTATTGAGGTTTAGGGACTTGTAAATAAACTACTGATTACAATAAACCCCATACAGATAATGGTGTAGTCTTGTAGTTGTTTCAACAATGTTTATTCGCCAGACAGCTAACACGAGATGGCGCGCCGTTTGCACACAAAAAATGAGAGTAAACTATAACGGAATTGTTTGCAATTATTATCAAAATGCGAAATGGAGGATAATCACTGATGTAATCCCACAGACACTTTTTACAGTTGTTAAGACGCCCTGTCGCCAAATTAGACAAGTTTACCGACATTTTAGTCGGCAACACAACAGTACGGTACCACCTGAACTGATAAATTGGGCACAACTGGAATTTTAACACACAAAAAAAAAATGAACAAGAGATAACTATTATGATAAATGTGAAAATAAACGTAATACGAGATAATGATTCGAAAGGAATTCTGGGGGAGCAAAATGACGCGGCAACCCAATATGTTTTCATAATTTTTCCTTTTTAGTAAACAAAATGCCCCTTGTCTACGAAGAGGTTTGCCAAGATCGCTTAGGAGGGGAGATGTTGATAGGTCTTAACTTGAAAATGAAATGCCGTCTGTTTGGGCCCACGGGAAGGTCCTCGCTGCTATTTTTGTGTGTGTTTGTGTAAAAGGGCTAACAGAGGCAGCTGATCCGAGACACCCTGTCCAACTTCCCAACCTATTTGCAAAACCGAATCGCGGAATCGGTACTTTCACAGAGCATAAATTGGCAATGACAACAAACCACCAGTTTATAGATCTGACCCAGAGGTCAAAACGCCGCCATCTTATTTCTGATCAATTTTGAGGGTCTGGATGCACCATAACATCACAAGCTCCATATGATGAGATCGCCTCCAATGTCTCCAGCCGTAAATCTTTCTCCTCCTATTGCGTCTGTGGCCTCCCCGTTTCATTTTTAATGGTAGGTGATAAAAGGCGGTGTTGTCCTGGAATTCCTGAGCAATGACCAAACGTGTCCCGACGGACACCGCTATATAAACACGACCTGGCTGAAACACTTCCGGAATTGTTTCCGAATCCACGCGGCAACTTAATACTTTGCAAAATCATAACAAGATAAGATAAAAACTTCGTATCGACAGCCGTATCAGAGGTTTTATCCGACCGCATTGTGTTTGTGTATTTTAGTTCTTTTTCTTCCCCTTTTGTGTAGGTCCTCTTCTGTTCACGGTACTACCAATATCATCATTACTTCCCTGTAGACACTGAAGCAATTGCAAGAGACCCAATTAATTCATATCAATAAAGAAACCCATTGAAAAAACTTGCCAATTCAAACTTTATGGAATATCATTCAAAAGTTATATAGATCCAATTTCCATACCAACTTATTTCCTGTGAGTTAGATAAAAAATAAAATTCGACGTTGTCCTCATTTTGAGTGGACAGCAGAGTGATGGCCAATGACTTAATAATTATGGTCTTACAAAATGACCAGCTCACCAAAATGTTTACAATGACACAGTTACACCGTAAACAAAATCGTTCACTTTAAAAGTCCTCAATCCCATGTGCTCACGTTGAAATTAAATAGTTGTCTTAATATTTCCTAAATTTCTACAGCTGTTCCATTTGGCTTTGCGAGGGAACAAACTTCAGAGATTTCACGTTCCGATGATGGTGCCGGTGTGTGATTGTCTGTGACGATGGTGTGCATTTCTCGCATAGTTGCACATGTGAATCGTAGTGTTGGAACATACAAAAATGTTAACAAATTTCTTGCAAAAATATGCAGTTTCTTCGAAAGTTTTCAAAATAGTATATTTAAAATTCTTTTCAGGTAATTAAGGGAGCGTATTGTTTTCACGTAGGGCCTAATTCGTTTTAAGTTAAAGTGTCTGGTTCGGAATGGTTTTGTGCAAAGACAATATTCTTTTCTTCGTATCTTCTTTTTTTCGTATAATCTTGTGCATTGTAACATGCATTATAATCGGAGTGTAGTACATGTACTTCCTCTGTTGACATTTTTTTAAGGGGGGGGGGGGGGGGCGAGCAGGTGGTTATTTCCTGTCACCGGGCCTCATACCGGCCCCATTAGGTGCACAGGTCGTTAACCATGGGTGGTAAAGTGCCGCGTGATCGGCGGATGTAGTATCATGAGTATACGTCTGCGAGTATGGTTGACATCCGCTTTACTACAAAAAGAAGGAAAACAGACGATCTTCTTCCTTCGAAACCAATAATGCTTTTAACGGTTTAATGCCGTTCGCGCAAGACTTCATCATAACAAAACAGGGCTAAGTAAAACTGGACCCAGAGCGCAGAAAGTTTATTCCATCAAAACGGCTTTTAAGTCTTTTCATGCACACAAAGCAATGGGTCGGATTTTGAGTCAAAACTTAGCAACGCGATTGTTCCCCTTTTGGAGTTGTTGAAACTACAAGTCTCTACCATAAAACGTTATTTGAAGGTAATCACTCACTCCATTACACATTTCAAAGAATTTTGTGATCAAAACATGCAAATGTTATTAGTAAGAAATACGCATCGACTCCTATTGCACTGTCGTTATCAATGCAATTGTTTGCTTTTGCAGCGTGTGGATCCAGATCGGTAGCATTTGATGTTTCTTGGGTTTTTCCCCAAACCACAACACGTTGCCAATTACGGGTACCTGGTTATCGTCACTAGCCCACAATCAGTGTGTTATTAAGTCACAAGTGACAGTCAATCAGTCGGGGAGTCAGTCAGTCAGTCAGTCAGTCAGAGACAGGTATAGGCCCTGTCCTCACTATAACTGAGGACACTTCATAGGTTAGCCCTCTGGGACCAGTAAAATTGTCAGGTTATCCTTGGGGGGGGGGGGGGGGGAACAGCCTCATAATCGTGTTCGTTATAAAGTTATCTTGATATTTTGCCAGTGAACCCATACCATATGGACAGGGTCCGAAAAAGAAAAAACTACATTGAACAGTTTACTGAGTTTACCAACAGGAATTGCAAACTAACACTTGAATTTGTACATAATAAATGTGGTATATGTTTATTTTATCTTCACCTTCTATGAAAGCGTCAAATCAATGTTTGGTGCCCTTTAGCCTTCATACAAGATCCCAAAGTTACAGAAAACAATGCACTCCGGAAGCAACGTGTGAAAATTTTGAGTTGACAGACACAACACAGGATTCGTACCGAAAGTTTTGACGCGGCCGATGAGACGATTTGGAGTCCTATCATCACAGAATTGTTGGTGTACAAAAGTTGTGTGCTCGAAGTCTATGAAGTAACGAAGACTTTTCCCCGTATGTTGACACTGGCGGGGTGTTCATTTATTCCACCCAACGGGGGCGAATGGATTACATATTTGAGTAATTAGTCCCGCTGTTTTAGAACGTGATTATGGCGCGCAAAAGTGGCAAATTGTTACTGTTTGTGTACTCCTTCCAGACGTTGCGGCCCGCGGTAGTATTGGCTCAATATCATTCGAGGCCACTTTTTATCTTGAGCTGAAATTAGTAACGTACACAACTCGGAAATATTTGAAACAGTGGGGTAACATTACACTCCGACGGCTGAATAAACAAAATATTTCAATGTCATGTAAATACAACGGAAAATGAATTCACAGACTATAATGTCTAGTTGGTCACTAGGACTGTATATAAACTTTGGTTGAAGTTGTTTTTCTCCATTGCATCTGATGAAGTAGTTGTTACTACGAAAGCTTATGCACAAATGTTTCTTTAGTTAGTCATTTAGTGCTACATTCGTTTTTTTAGTTGGTCACTGGCGGACAAAAAAAATTGACAAGGGGTAGTTTGTCTTCAAAACTTCGAGGGCAAAACGGCGATAAGTGGACCACGATTTAAGTCATTCGCCAATATAACCAACGAAGCATTCCTAGTTCTGAAGGCAATTGCTTGTGTTAGTCTTTCTAAGTTCCAAAGTTGCAATGAACTACCTGAAGGTTACTCAGAGAACGGGGAAACAGTATTCGAACTATAGGTTTTTTTTATTCTTAATATTATTGATTTGACACGGACCTCCTTCGTTAATTCGCCGTTCGTACGGAATCGCCAGTATTACTACAATAAAAGCAGCAGCGAGGCAAATCTACGACTGTTTCGTGTGTTGTTTTTACTCGTTCCTTGCCTATGCAACCCCTATTTCAACCCAACCATGCAATTCGCCCATAGAGCGCCCTCGCCGAGGATAGGTAATGTTCCTCTGTGATACGCATAATGATGGTAGATTTTGCATTTTCATTTTCAACAAAACCTGTATGCAGTGAGGGCGCTCTGTGCAAGCTCTCTATTGCTATGGGACCGTGCATAGACCTTATTCACGAGGAAGCCATTTTCGATCGTGTTCCCTGATTCTGTTCTATAAATTGTAAACTGCTGAATGGGATGGCGCCAGACTATTTTATGATTTGAGTGCGTTCCAAGCCTCACTTTTAACTTTTTTTTTTAAATGTGGCTTAAAACAGTGGGATATGTTTAACCAAAAATTTTAATTATTCATCAAGGCAGACTGGTATTACTTGGTAATGAACTTTAATTCAGTGCTTTTATTTCTACTCGAAAGTTCCAAAAATGAGCAGTTTACCTCGCTTCAGGCAATTTAATATGGCCGACTCGTGATTTGAATAATGACTATTGAGGGCCGCCAGAGGATCGCGGTTGCACGAAGCACGTAGCAGGCGTTTTCGTGACCGAGCTCCGATCCGTGCAAGCGCGGACCCAAATCGTGCTCCTAGATCAAAATCGGCGTACCCTCCCCAAACCAAATCGACTCCAGGACCCTCATCGCTGACGTACGTACGCACGCACCAGTCCCACCGTGGAAAAGAGACGAATACTGGGCCAATACTCTCAGCCAAACAAACTTTGTCTGTTCCGGTATCTTGTCCGCAATCCAGGCTAAATCCATGTTCAGCCACAGGTGAGTCAATCGACCTTTCCCCAGTCCCTAAGGCCTTACAGCGCTGACCTTTCTTCTTCTTTTTTCCCCCTACTCTGATGTAATTTGCAAAATTGCTAGGAGGCAGGGGTGTATGTGGTCGGTAAATCAATCGCTATGATACGGTGGCCCCGAAGGGACGCCGCAGTCGCGGATTCATTTCACAACATGGAGGCCTCTGAACGACGTCGTGAATTTCGCTCGGACTTTTTCTCAGTACAGTTTTCTTCGTGTGAAAACAAATCCTGATGTCGTGATAGAAATTCATTATTCCAATGTCCCCTCGGGACCACCGTAGCATGCCTTCGGATTCAACTTCAGTTCAATGGTTGTGATGCGATTTATGTCAAAAACCGTTATCATTTTACGAAGTGATGGAAAATGGTCCACTAGATCTTCAACCAAGAGGAATGCTTGGGAAAAGGTCCATCACCTACAGGTTTATTGGGTTTTGTTTCAGGTACCCAGCTGGCTAACAAGTTACATACTTATTGGGCGACACTCATGAGTGAAGTTTCATAAATTATTTGTAACTCATTTCCGACGCTTGGTTTCTGTATATAATATTGATAGTTGCATGCCGTACGTATCGGAATTCGAAAATTGTGCCGTAGTTATTTTGATGTATTCACGATACCAGTAGTAAGGATTAATAAGGGGCTGTTTATCGTCTCAGTAATAGATAGGTCTGCGGTTAAAACTTGTTATCAAAATAATGCTGTAAACTGCATAACTTCCGGATGATATATTTTAAAACGAAATAATCGTTTGCCTCACCTGGACGCCTGAAAACAGATGATAATACTAGTCTTATTGTTATAAAAAAGAAGGAGAGAATACCGATGATCAATGTCAAGTATATTGATGTCATTTAAGCAACGGGGACGTTATGTATTTAAATTAACACAACGCAATACAAACTCATTATGCAGATTCTTAATTACTTGTTTGATCATTTCTTATTATTTAAACGAGTTGACTGTTGTTTGATTTGATGAGTTTTACTTTCAAACAGTGTGCCAAGCCAATTGGTGTGGTTCTGTGTGCAACTTTTCCCAGGCACAATTTTCTCCATCGGCCCAAATACACCCGTGGCTTGTAAAGCAATTCATACAAACGGATCTGAAGCGGAGACGGTACCGTACTGTACCCCGGAGCTCACACTAATTCCCCCGATACACTTCACATCAGAGCCTCACTCAGACCCAAACCACAACGTAAGGCAATGTCGGTCTCCTTTCATGGCTGTCCGTAAACCAGCTGGCGATCGTACCCTCCAGCAGAACGTCTGGTCAACCAAAAGGTCCATCGCATGGTCTCACATCAAAAACTACATTTGGGAGTTCTGTAATGCGGACAGCAACATGTTTTGTTCAAGCGAAGGAACACGTATCCATGATTTTCAACAACTGAACAACATTAAAGGTAGAGTATATCATCTGTCGTTTGCGCATTTTTTTTTCGTCTGAAGCAACAAAAGTGTTCAAAATCTAAAGAAGTGAATCTTCGTCAGTTACTTTTTGGATAGCTGCAACTGATATACATTGTACTCTACCTTTTACTTGCACGCCGGGCAACATCGCGTTAAGCAAGTATATAATGCCCATCTTACAGTCGATGTTTCGAGCAATACTGTAGATCATCTTCAGAAAATTGTGATTTCTAATGCTGTCGTATACGCTGTGATTTTCCTAGTACTCCCCTTTACAAACTAAAAAGAGCATTTTCTTGCTTTGAACATCTTCAAAGTTGGAGTCATTTGCTTTCAAGTGTTTCTGACTGTGTGACAACCAACAAGTCCCCCAACCCCATCTTAAATCTTGTCAGACAAGTGCAGACAACACATTCGCATATTTCCAGTGCTCGCACCGGGCGTAAAACACGTCAAATGTTACAATTTGACCACATTACTCGAAATTGACCGTGTCTGGCCCGCCATAAACCGAATGCGTGTGTGTATGGAAAGACTTCATTGGCGAAGCCCAGGGGTAAAGATATTAATAAATCTGCCAGGTATGGGGCGCCGGTTGGGTCGTAAACTCGTCTTTTATGGCCTCGTAACGTTTTGTGATACGGCTTTGAACTAGCCTTGGCAATAGCCAGGCCCCATAAATGAAGCACGGGCCGCATATACGACTTAACTTGAATTAAATAGAAAATATCCAGTCTGTGAAAATTTGCCAGTTAAATAAAAAAAGAAGACAAAGATGATCTTGCGTCAAGGAATCATAGACGATACATTATTATTTATTTTTTGCATTACTACAAAGTTTTACATTCAGCGGCGGCAAATATCTATCAAAACAACTTGTACAATCACCAAGTGATTCTGAATTATCATTTTATGCTGTCCTCCCATAAATCTGTAAAAGACGAGCTCTCAATTCTTTAAAAAATGTATCCGTTTACAAAACAACTTGATTAATACCCAAACCGTGGCGTGTAACGGTGGGCAAATACAGGACGAGACACGGGAAAGAAACGAGTCACAACTCAGTCCTTTTCAGAGTCGTCTTCTGCTGGACGCTGGGCTCATTTCCACAAATTGATGGCCCAGTGACGCCTCCAACTGCCACAACAAAGTTCGCTGCCTGCTCCATACTGCCATTTCCTGTCCACAGAATTTACTTTTGGTTTATCATCTCGTAATTCTTGCAGTAACGTCTAAATATTGGATTGTTTTTTTTTTTAGTTTCGGGAGCAGGGCAACAAATCCAACAGAGGTATAGGCCTACTGCACATAGACAATCTTGAAGTTATTGTCAACATGTTTCAATGCTGACACGTTCCAATTTTGTTCGAAGACCCTACACTCGCGTGAAAAGGTAGCCTTAAATGAACCATGGCGGTAGAATCAGAAGTCATTAAACTACCTCCATGATTGAACCATTTTAGATGCCGAGACAGAAAACCTGTCTAACACATTATTACGTTGATGTTACAGGTTTTTGTTACAACGATATATAGGTTAAATGTATAATCAGAGAAATCCAACATTAAGAAAATATTTTATCTGCGGTTAGTCGGGGAAGTTGGACTCCACATTGAAAGGACTCATCGTTCGTATTGCGCATGTTTCGGTGTACAAGAACATTAACAATTTGCAGTCACGTGCGAGCTAGGATGATTAAGTTACGTGTAAAAGGGACTGAGTTTAATGGGTGTCGACATTTCCTACGACACCTGGTTTCTCCCACACGCAACAGCCGTCGGCAACACGACTCCAATCAATTTCAGCGCAGATGAGGGTAATAGCTGGGACTGCGATTACTGCGAGGGCGATGGTTATACGTGCATCAGCATTCACTAGTGTTCATTTCAACTTCTTGAGCACACAAACCAAGAGAGAGAGAAAAAAATAAGGGAACTATTTCTGGACCCATCCATCCTTTTCTTAATCACTCTGTGTCTGCCCAAGATGGCGTCGCGGCCGCAGTGGCACGAACCGACGAGAAAGATACTCAACAAGAACAGAGCTGCGTAGTTTTTTCGGTCATGCATTATCTTGGATTAAAGTTTTTTTCCCCACTGCGGAAAACAAATTCGTCTGTTGCTATCACGTCTGCACGTTCGAACAAATAGTTGGCACTCATATGCAACTGTCTGACGAAAAGAACAAATACATGTAGAATGGAAACTCTTCGTTTGCGAATTTGGTAAAATTAAGAAAAAAACACACACATTCGTCGTTCGTGTCTTCAATATCATGGCCCCAAGCGCCACGTTAAAATCATATCAACACAAAACCTTCAAGTTGTAGTAACGTGTCTTATAACGATTCAAGGAAACCGAAATATTTCTAAATGACAGAAGATTAATGACAGAAGTACACGTAAATGTTATTTAATGAGATTATAGTTAAATGTGATTAGTTGCACATTCACGTGAGCAAGGTAATCATTAACAAAGCGCTCAACCGTCACGTTGGCCGTTAACTTGATTCACTAAGTGACCGTACCACGGAACGCATCAACTTAGTTGATACTATCAACTAAGTTTAGAATGAGATACTCTATCCACTATGTCATGAAGCTTTCGAATTCTATTTTGTGCATGAATGATGAAAAGGAAGATATCGATGCGCAAGATGGAATCGATTACTTTCCGACTTCTAAACATCTCTTCATCTTTGTTTCCGGGCAACGGAATTCCAAGACTGACAATATAAATCGCACCAAAAGAGCAACAATAACCAGTCTTTCTTGACCCTGTGGTCGGGGAGGTGAAATGAAGCCTCTCGCATAAAAGAAAATGATGATGGAAGAAAAGCCGTGCTTAACACTATGGCAACAAGAGGAAGAAGCCATGACAGTAAAATCTCCGATTTCAAAACATTATCTGGTAAATAGCCCTTGAAATCTTACTTTTTTTCTCTCTTCTGGTTCCACTTAATTAAATTGGTTCCAGCCCGATGAGGGAGAACGGAAGTTCAAGCCTGCCGGCTTAAAGAAACTGATCTGGACGCGCTTTTGTTGCATGTTGATATTCATCAATATTGCGCGACAGTTTACAAGGCCAAGGAGTATTTAATTTTGATTTATGTTTTTGAGGAATAGCCCCCGCGGTCATTTATCATATGCTGTTGTCATCGGTACGTGAATCTTACAAAGATGTATTACGGCTTGGTGCGTGCATAGTACAACGAACAATCACCCTGTGGCCTTTAAATATTATTTTGCGATGTATGTTTGCGTTGACTTAATGCTTGTGTTGAGTGTCCTTGCTTGTCGATATTCCTTTTCTGTAATGTTGTATGTTATTTTTCCACCTCATTTAAAAAAAACACCCTAATTCCAGCAATACTTTTTATAATATACAGCTACCACCTTCATAGGCTTGCACTGATGTCAAGAAGCATGCGCACACAATCCTAAATATTCCTGTCACATTATTTTGTCGCTGTTTGACTTAATGAGTTACTGAATCAGTAGCTGTTTTTACAAGTCACCAGAAAATTACCATTCATGCCAGCGAACTATACTCTTTTGTAGGTCGGGAAAGCTTTCCTTTAAATTTATCGTCCATTTCTGAAACGGGAAAGGGCGAACTTTCTGGTATTTGAATTTCAACATGTGGTTTCACACACACAAAAATGGTTCTTCCATCTCATTCAACAATAAGTGGTTCCCATTTTCTCTCCTTGGTTAACCTGCACTGTGTTAAGTCGTAATA
Organism: Patiria miniata; assembly: GCF_015706575.1. Lineage (NCBI taxonomy): Eukaryota > Metazoa > Echinodermata > Asteroidea > Valvatida > Asterinidae > Patiria > Patiria miniata. The sequence continues at coordinate 1,813,776 of NW_024037062.1, forward strand.
ATCTCCTAATATCCCTTGGGAATTTCCCCCGGGAAAAAATTGACCCTCTGGTCTCCTTGAAAGGATTAGTTTTGACAGTTACCACCTGAAATTATGGTTTTTACAGTTTGCTGAAATACCACAAATTACTGCTAGACAAATAGCCCACAGCAAGGTCTCGAGACCCTCGCCTGATCTCGGGCGGGTGGGGGGGGGGGGGGGGGAGATAGGCTAACATTTGAGACCGTTGACAAACTCCACAACACTGAAACAGTTTCGAAGAATGCTAACTTGGTATACATGCAAGCCAGTGTATTGGGAATGAAATAGTTCAATATTGAAATAATGGTGCGGAGTAATACTCGCCAAATTAAGTGGAGTTTTTGTTCCTCCTGACCTGACGTAATAATACTAATAAAATTGTATATATTCTTGAATTTTTTTATCCTTTCTCATTTTCTCTCTTTCTAGAATGAATTACATTATCCCGAGAATTTCTTCAGTCTTTTGTAACTGTCACAATTTTCTACAGATTTCCCATATCAATATATAGCAGCGACATTTTCGCAAATGTTCGTTGTGAAGTACAGAGTGATGTCATAGGCTCTTATACCTTCCGTGCAGTTTTCTGCACAAAATATTCGGTCTTTCACGACACGCAGACGATTGTTGGAACACTCTCATTTCAAGATCCTGCTAGGATCCAAACATCAGGAATAATTTGAATATTCTGAAAGGTAAAATTGTACGCTCTTTACACAAATTCGAAATCATCCCGAGGTTATGTTTTCATCGGATTTGGTTAGTTGGTTGATTGCTTGGTTTGTCTATTGACAAGATAACTCAAAAAGTTATGGACGGATTTGCTTGATTTTTTTTTAAGGAAGGGTCCTTGGTACGAGTACAAACCGATTAGATTCTGGAAGTGATCCGGATCTAGGTCTGGATCCAGGATTTGTTTTAAAGGATAATTCACCATTTATGCAAGTCTTTCTTTTGGTTGTACTGACAATAATGGCGGGAAACTGTTTAGCCTTGGCGTAGGTTTGCGCTCTCTAAGTGCTTTCTAGTTGTATTCATTGTAACTTTTTGTTTAGTTTTAGAAAATCAGTATTTTAATTTTTCGGGGGGAAATAGACGTTATTTTGTTTTCACTACAGGTGGTTAGCTCTTTAACACCAACTGGCAAACTCGTCAGATCAAAACTAACTCTGAACAAAGGTCTCCCGCGGCGACATCAGCATGTTTTATGTCATCAAATAATACCTCCCAACGAACACAAGAGCCCCTCGCGTAGCACCGGCGTTTCCAGACGCTAAAAAAGACCCTATTGTCCTGGTATAGTGTCAATTTTGATGAGGTTTGACTTTCAAGGATAAGATTTCAGAAGTTACCGCGATTGGAACTGGGAGCGCACCTCTAGGCCCAAACGGCCCAATGTTTGGGGCGGTGATTATATTTCGGGTATTCCGGGTACAGTATAGCTCAGCGGTATGGTATACCTCAACAACGCTCGCAATAACCGCAAACGGGTGGATATTTGTATAGGTAATGTATCAAGTTTTTGGAGCATTGGCACACCTTTCATGGCTCTTTTTGTTCCCTGTGACCTCTAGTCATATCGTTTTCTTCACGCATGGTTTGGAGATCAGTGGACCGGATAATGTACTTAAAAGTCAATGTTTCGCTGCTCCCTTGGGTGCTCTTGAGTTACAGAAGCAAATAAAGATCCCCTTTTCTTTTAGAATTAAAGCTGTCACTCACTTTGAAAAAGAATTTCTGGTCACCCTCCTCAACAAAACATTTCATGAAAAGATATCATAAATCACTTGATAAGGCACGGATATGTCATGTTTCGTTTTAAAATTCCCCCATAAAGATATGACTTTCTAGAAAAATTAGTGAACTTTGAAAAATTGCTGTTTTCGCGTAATTACCGCGAAAAGAAATATGATAGATTCTACTGAAAAAAAAAACCCACAGCAACTTGAAGAACCAATTACGTCAGTAAAGAAATCGTGCCAAATGAAAAAAAACCCGATAAGTACCAAAAGCTAGTCCATTTCTTGTCTTATTATCATCCCTGACAGAAAAACAGACGGCAGTAGGCCTATCTTGGGATTTTTTCATTACTTTGCGTGAGATTTTCGCATTATAGATGTCGGGGGAGTCGCATCACGTCGTGCAATGTTTTGATAACGGCAAAAACTGAGCAAATATTGCTGTGAATGTGCCTAGCATGAGACTCAGAAATTATCGAGACTTCCCTGCATCACCAAGAAATCCAAGTTCAGTAGTTTACGACGCAGTTTTCTAAACTTCCACCAATAACGCATCTTGGAAAGTCCCTTAAAGACCACCTTAATCTAAACTTTAGCTCTTAAAAACGTATACTTCTTAAAAAAATTGTACTAATACATACCTCACATCCCAATAGCATACGGGTATATTGCAGCTCTTCAAGATCGATCGAAGCTCCTTGTACTACATGGATTCTGTCTTTTCTGTGGGTGAAGGAAACAAGCCAAACTTTCACGTCTAGTAATATCTTCACGCTGATCAATGTCAGTTTGACTGCAACTGGCATGCAACCAAAGCGCCACCAACGGCGAAGCACGAGGTCAGGAACTACATGTAGTTGGAATTTCCATAAAACAACGCATCCATTAACTATAGTCGACACACGAAGTCGTCGACAGGGCGACATATTGTTGGTTTGTTAATAGCCTTTGGAATTGCGCCCCCTATAGACTTTGGACTCGGAAGAAACATCCTCGATTGCGCATGCTCACTCATCATGGTAACGCCCTCATCGAGTCACACGATTTCTTATCATCATTAACTGACACCCATATCGGAAAACAATATACTCTCTGCGATGCTTTGGCTCCATTTGTTTCCAAGGTTCAAGGCTTTGTGCGTGAACTGCAATTTGAAAACAAATACGAATATAATCATGGGTTGCTCAGTAGAAAATATCTGGACGCCTGCAGAAAACGCTGCCGTTGTCACAGTGAAAATCGGACTCGTATAAAAATCAGACTCTTTTTCCCTTTTATTGGTTAAACCCTCTCACGTGACCGTTCCCTCTCCTAATTATCTATACATGAGCATGAGCAATACCACCAATGAGTCCGTATTTCATAAAACCTAAATTCATGCTACACCGTCAAACGCATTTCTCAGTATCGATTCCTTCGTATTGAAACTCGGCTCACGCACTGAAAACCAATAACAGACTGATCGAATGACATGTATCGAGTGGAAGGTCAACATCCGAGGAAAGTAAAGGGCGCTTAAAACAGAATCTACGTCACGGGACAAACAAACCCAAAAAAGGCGAGAAAATGCTTGACATAACCCTGAAAAAAGAACGGATGTTACGAATGCAGCGTTTAACTTGCTCGGGTCGATGCATAATTAGCTTTTATAAGGAAAGTATATCATTATCCTGACAAAAATGGTCTTGACCCGCGAGAGGGCGCCATATAAGGCCAGTTGAGGTCACATTGAAAGCAAATATGCTTTTTGTAGTGCAGTGCTTGTGGCTCACGCTTGGTTCAATCCCTGACAGAGGCAAAGACTGTCAGTGGGACTTGAACTTCATGCATTGACCTGCTCGCTCGACAACCAATCACGTCGTAGCTGGCCAGTGACGTCAACATAAAGTTGTTAATTCTTGGCAATGAGTATGATTCAAAATCAGCCTGGGTACGTGCTAGATGGGAACGGACCCCTTGAATGCCCTGTGTTGGCCTCATGTTGACTTCTAGACTTTGCAGGCAAAAGCTTGGCGTAAACCATTCGTTGTCATCGTTACCATAATCAACTGAAAGAGTGCGGTATTTAAACTAGTCTTTTTGTGAAATTGTTAGCAAGACAGATACCCCACAGGCTGCTTAATTTCAACCGAACTTGATAACAAAGCTGAGCGCATTGTAATGTTTGATACGACTAGGGACTATCCATTGATTGGTCTGCACAAAATCGCTTTAAAACCTCCCATAACGCTTGGTGTCAGCACAATGCCCCCATCTTCAGAATTACCTGACCCGAGCGACCGACCACGCAATCTCAATTCCGCTTGATAAATTCTCCAGACGAAGGGCTGGTTGTGTTTCAACAACGTCGAGGCTTTTTTTTTTTTTAGAGTGCCAGGCGGTTGTCTTAGGGCTCGATGAAGAGCTAGCAGTTGTTTGACCGGTCCGCGTGTACGACAGAGACGAGAGCAAATAAGGAGAGCAAGGAAAAGCTGGCGCACGGCTTTGGTGAGATACAGAGAAACCCAACGAGGTCGTTCCTGTAATCATTTTTCTTCCCACCTTGCAAACATTGTACATCACAAGTTCGTATTCAGATCATCAAGTTACAGATGGAAATTGAGTCTAGGCTCACTTTTTAATGAATTTAAGGTTGAAGGAAGAAATTGACTGGAGCGGGGTTTGAACCTACGACCCCCGGAGGTCGCTGGTTCAAATTCCGACCAAGGAATTTGTTTAGTTATTTTTGTGCGAGTGGATGTTCAGGCTACAAACAACATCCGGATAAATACAATGCCAATCAAAGAAACAAAATGGACCAAGTGAATTGCGAGGCATGCATGAGCATGAAAAACTACGACCAGTGTTCTTATACCTTTGATTAATACCTCAAATGCTAAGCCCTGATTAGGTACACGTTCTCACGATATGAACTGAACCACAGGTTTACTACTCAGTAGAAGTCAACACAGTATTTTGAACGGCAAACCTTCTGGTATCTAACAAGAGGCATTTGAATCATTTTCGTGTTTACAGATTCAGCCCCGGATTTCCTCCCCCACAGAGCCTCCTAAAATGGAGTTGAGATTAAGCATGAAATCCACGACGAAGAAAACATTCGTTTCCAGGCAAGACATGACACTGCAATCCCGTTCCGCTATCAGCAGAGCCATAAAAAGGTGGGAAAAGTGAAGGATTTATTGAAGGTGTTAGCCGAATGGCCGTGGAGGATTTCTCTTAAGAGAATGGCTTGCTCTGAGAGGTGGTTCGGGACTAATCCTCCTGTCACTAACTGATGAAAACCATTTTCGGGTTGATGGTGTTTTCCTTTCATTGTCGTTCGTGCCGCTGACACCTTTTGCTGCATGGCTTCGTTTTACTTCGATCACTCGATGGCAAGGATTATACGACTCTCGACATTTTCGGTATCTCAAGTATCGAAGTCCGTCATGTGAGCACACGTGACGATAAGTGCGCTGCGAAAATTGAAGACACTTCAAAAGTTGATCCCTCTGATCTTCTCATTCTCAGAACCTTTTGTATGTGTGTTGTATCCAGTCTAACGGGGATTTAGGTCTCTGTCTGCTTTTCAGACAAAAGAGGGCGCACTTCATGAATCCGAATCTACCGCCCTGGGTGCTGGTGACCTGCAATAACTTCTCTGAGCTCTCATTGGACGGATTTTGTTTACTTAGTGACCCAGGGTCAATACTTCCGCATGTGGGGAATGTACGTACATTTATAATGAAGGTGACCCACTCAAAATGTTTTGCGAAGGTAGTGTTCCGTTTCCTTCCAAACAGTGTTTTTTTTGTGAGGGTGATTAGCGGCCACCATGGATAAGGTGGTGGGGAAGTCGAAGCACACGCAGTCATATACGGTATGGCATGCTTATTGTTTATATTTGGGCATCGGTTATGGCATTTTAGAAGCTTGTAAAATAATGTCCCATACTTTGTTTCCCTGAACCAGTTGTGTCTCGAACCCACCCGTAAACGAAATCATCATGCAAAGGCCCCAAGGTTGGTTAGGAATAGGCCTATTTTCACTAATTCATCGAATGAAAGCGTCCAGGCAGCTTGTGACTGTACAGTCATAAACATAGCACGACCCACAGAGACCTACAAATGTCGTTTCCTTAAGCTAGAAGACAGGAAAGTCGATTATAAACGTATTCCTCGGGCCCTATTTTTAATTGAAATCAGGTATCTAAAAAAAAAAAAACCCGATATGATGAACACTTTCCCTTTGCCGTGCACTAAAAGGCCCTGGCTAATAACCACTCCGCAGTTTTGTGTGTGTGGACTTCGGAATCTGCAATCCAGCGTAAACAAACCGGTGTTGTTTTCCAGGCTAATGATTATGACAGAACACGAAGCCTGCCTTAGATCACGAGCATGGAACATGATATTAATAATGGCATCTCGATGCTCCGCACGGCGAGGTTGTTGGCCCCGGACTGTGACGCAAAACCCGGCCTGGTAATCAACACTTAAAGGGCCTATGTATAGCCGAGCTAATTTTTCCCGGAGGAAACCTCGGTCATAACATTGGCGCGCTGTGCGGAATGAGCATGACCATTGGTCAATCTAAACCCCAATGTTAGTTTTCTGTTTGGTAATTTCTTCCATTCACTCAATTGCATAGAAATTAAGCAACTGCCATTGCATGTCTCGTTGCTGAATTACAAAACATACATCAGCTGAGCAAGCGAACACTCTGAAAAAAAATGTGTTTAGCAATTAAACACATACAGTCTTGAAGTCTATGCGCCCGAGGACAATGCTTTGTGTTTCCCTTGTTCCTGTAATGAAACACTCTCCCATAGACTAAGCACATAACCGTACGATCGAGGACGTTTTCATCAAAAGACCCAACGCTCGAGGACTGAAAGGAGCTTTTGTTCTTGTGTGTTTGTCCTCTATTGTAAAGCCAGAAATTACAAGCTTGCTATCACAGCAACAGCGCTCTCGGTTGTCCGGAAAAGCATGGACAATTTTAAATGTCTAAATAAGTGCACTTTTAAATAAAATGAACCAAAATGGGATGTCAAATATTGTTCATACATTTGAGAGGAGTAGAAAGTTGCACAAAATTATGTTCCTATGAAAAATTAACTTCATGGCCCTTTAAAGTAGATCGATACCAGGACAGTGGGCAATGACGAGACGGCGGCATATGTTCACGGCTCCATGCCTGAACAGATTAGAGAACATACCGACTACAGTCGCGGTCCATTTCGTTAACTCTTCCCTGTGATTCGTTACCCTGCAATCACGAATGAGGTGAGATCATGACGGAGTCATTATCACCGACATCGTGAACCGGTTGCACTTGCAGGTGTAATGAGCTGTAGTTGCCACAGTGATGAATGTGTAATCGTACCATTGCACGCACGGTGGTGGTGTTTACGAACGGAACTTTCTTGAGCATGCGTGTTTGAAAGCTAAATGCATTTCTTACGCACTCATACCGTCTTATCCAAAAGCACCAGTTGCCGTTAACTATCTCTTACGAGCAAATTCGGAAGGAAACGCCGAATTCGCAGAGAATTGTGGGTACATAGATTACCGCCATGATATCGCACACACATACCGTGCGCACGTCTCGTGCGCAAGCGGAAGTGTTGACCCAAGGTCACCGTTTAAACAATGGTCGCGTCCGAATTACGTGGCCACAGCCAGCAGTTACACGTGTGTACGGGAAGAATGCGCATTTTCAATCCATAGCCAAGTTATACGGGCGCCGCCAGAGTCTATCCTAATAGCTCCAAGAAATGAGAGGTAATATGCCTACACCAAGTTTTTCCATGCAGACTTCACCAACATTGGACTTTCCCATGCCCACACGCTGAACAAATGCTTTCAACAACAGACTTTTCAAAGTCCACTCTGAACTTGGTAATGCCTTCAGCAACGGACTTCCCCATGCCCATACTTGGCAATGCCTTCACCAACAAACTTTTCAATGTACATATTATATAGCTTGGTAATGCCCACAGGAACGGACTTTCCAATCCCCACTCTGAACTTGGAAATGCCTTCAAAAACGGACTTTTCCATGCCCACTCTGAACTCGGTACAATGCCTACAGCAATGGACTTTTCCATGTGTACAGTGAGCTTGGTTATGCCTTCTGCAACGGAATTTTCCATGTACAGATTGTCTATGCCTTCAGCAACGGACTTCAATGCACACTCTGAACTTAGTCATTCCTTCAACGACAGATTTTTCCATGCCAATCTGAACTTGGTACTGATTTCGAGTATACTCTGAACTTGTTAGTGCCTGCAACAATGGACCTATCCATGCCAACTTTAAACTTGATAATGCCTTCAGCAAAGGACATTTCCATGCCAAGTCTTGCCTGCCAATGCCGTCAGCAACGGACTTTTCCATGCTTACCCTAAAAGCTGGGGCTTCGCACAAATTCGACAAAATGACTGCCTTATTATAGCCTAAAGTATACGCAATGCAAAGTCGTTGGTTTATGTCCAAATATCCTGGCTTGTCATTATACTCGATTATTTTCCGTGCGCTATTTTGGTCTCGCCCTCAGCGCTGACCCGGATTCGTGACGGAGTATTTTTCCAGGGGAACCGTTCATCTATTAATGTGTACACGATCCATCACGCCGTATTGTGGGCTCCGTTGAGTGCTGAGATTGGGTGCAGTTTGATGGATGTATTTTATGAAAAAAAAAGTTGTTTTCACCTTTCGATCTGTCTACAGCTTTTCTACACGGTGAGATATAATTTTCTCGTTTTATAAAGGATGACGAAATGGAGTTCGTTTTAAATCTTTATTCATAAATACCTAAGACAGTTTTACCAATTCCTATTGCTCGATGGCCCGTCACGTGGCCGGTCTTTAACGGTTGATAAAGACCGGCTGGCTGCAGACTTAAGCACTTTTCCAGTGTCACATGAAATTTGGATATCAAATCCGGTGACTTTTTAACTTTTTAGTAGTTGAACGTTCACAATCCTCACCTAGATATGCGAAATACTACCAGAACGGTGAGTCAAAATTTCATAGTCATAAACTCACAATACACCGGCACAGCTGCGTTGTGCGCCACTTCGCGCAGTATGCGCAACGCGCGCGCCAATCTCCATATAAGGAGTTATTTACGATAATCGCGAGACTAGCCATACCATAATATAGCTAGAGGGGTGTCCCGAAAACATGAGGTATAATAATTGTTGAACAAAATCGTGGGAAATTTGTAATTTTTGACTTGTTTTGATTTTTGGACCGAAAAGGTATTTTATGAACTGGAATAAATATGTACTTGGCCGGTATTAAACATTTTGTTTAACTTGACCGGTTGGAGTCTAGATGCTGACAACTACACTCGCCTTCGGCTCGGGTAATTATCAGCAGACTCCAATCGGTCTTAAATAGACTTTTTAAAACCGACCAAGCACACATTTATTCCCTTATTGCAGCTCCTAACTGGTTAAGCTATACATGCATTTTAATTTTGCTCTTAAAAAATTCGGAATTCTTGCTGGAAATGAATAATGCATTCGTTTACATTTTTGGAGCAGATGTTTGTTACTCTAGCAGTTGTTTTTGTGTATGCATCCGCCGTTGTTGGAGTTGTTTGCTGTTGATATTTTTGCTGTTTAATTCGGAAGTTTTGAAAATTGTTGGTTTTGTTGTCATCGTTTATTGCTTTTGTTTATATAGTTACATACAGGTATTAGAATCAAAGTTTGTTCTTATTGTTTTACTCGGGAAGAACATATCGCACCATAACTGCCAACAGACCAGAAACTGAAATATTATTTTTAAAAGGGTGAAGCTGGGACATTGAACCGCCTCTATACAGCCTCATCTACGCGTTTCCTATTTACACGGACGTGCACGTCTTTCGCCTTCAACTGCCCGAAGCCAGACTAGCAGAGAGTGAAGGAATGCGAGTTTAGCCCGCAGCAATCGTGGGATTTCAGGAAACGCGGTACCGGCGATCGTGCGCGTTTATTTGATCATGTACCACAGATGAAAAAAAAATCCCACAGAATATTCATTGGATTTCCCCCCTCCTCCTCCCAAAATGATCAATAGAGCAACTTCCTGATTGATTTTTAATTCACTGACACGGGGTTTGGGGGTCGGGGCAGAATATTAACGAGCCCGTTGCCTCCGTACACATGCACATCGAAACAGCGCTCAAGTTAAGTCGAAATGTCATGACACGAGGTGAGGACCAATATGATTAATAACGCGTTATTGGTGTTAGTGGTTTACAATTACAAATAGCAAAAGTACGCTGCAGTACAGGTAAAACTTAACGCCAACGTGAGTTTTATCAAATGCAAAATTAATCCGGCTCAATAATACATTATACAAATTAATAGATACGTTTGCGCGCCTTGTGGGACACAACGAGGTTACAATATCATATTTTTTTATAGTAATATCATAAAACTTTGCGATGATAAATACAGTAACAAAATCTAATGACAGAAATCATTCATAGCTTTAGAAATAGCCATTAATGTATGTACAACCTCATCATGCTTCCTTGACAGTTGGAATTGAATTTAGATGCAGTTTTGTTAAGGTACATGTTTAACAAAATACATTTTGCGCTCACAGCTCATGTTCAAGCCTTCCCTGTACATTTTCCCGCACCAAGTCATTACAGTAATGGGTTTTGCATTATAAATTCTCAGACAGGAATGCCAAACATAAACCACAAGTCTTGCAATATTTTAAGAACGGGCGGCCACTCTAAGCCGGTACAAAATGAAATTACCAAATCTCCCCCTTTAGACAGTAACCCCCCCCCTTATTTTTATCTTCCCTAAATTGCCTAGCGGTATTATATTTTGATGTTAAACAATCTCGACAGTTCCTGATCATCCCCCTGGATCAATAAGGGCCCCTTTAAACATTGGATATTATCCGCCCAATCCGGCAGGGGTGTTCCCTTACACGAACCTAAACGTTTGCGATCCCTCCCCTGGGCTACGATTAAGGGGTGAACCGGGCAAAAGACAAAAACACCCAACCGGTTCCAGCTCACAAATCCCCGCGTGCGCGTCGGCCGGTGTCACGCGCGCTTGAATGTTTTTACGCGCGGCATTTTTTTTTGGTTCACGCGCCAAAGCGCCGGATATCGCTGCGGTCTCTGCAACGGATGCCCGCCAATTTTTTTGCCCAAACATCAAAGCGGGGAGAGGCGCTAGAATCCATTATCTCGTCCGGATTATCGAACATGTTTTTGTGACACTGTTGAGTTGAGAAACCCCCAGGGTTTTCAAATCACTTGGCCTAAATTTTCTTCTTCATCTACAGTTTCTTTTCTCTTCCACACACACTGTACCTCTTTCATTAAAAGCTTCAACCATTCTCTGTTTTCCAATCCAAAAAACCCCCGATACCAACGTCGGAAAGTACAAAATGGGTTCCCAAATTCGAAAAAGCGTTACGGGAAATGGATGATAAACTCGTAGAGTGCGCCGGAAGAAATGATGAGACTAAGGAACCATTAAAGACAGACAACCTTATACTATTGAACCCATGGGACTTCAGACAATCTACCTTCGCAGCATCCGGTCTAGAGACATAATTTGTGATATTATCAATTTAATACATCACTCATTTACAGTTACTGAAAAGTAATAAAGAAAGCGACCATCCAGGTACGATATCAGTTGGTTAGTCAACACTTATCAAAACTTTTTTTTTTAATTCTCGACAACCTCTAATTTGTTGAGCAAACGAAGCGCGTTTCCAATTTCGGCATCTGACAACTCAAGGCGTGATATCCACATATAATATGCGATGCTCACAAGAGATAAACAAACATCCGTTATCTAACCAGACGGGTGACTTGATGACTTTAAGGAGGTTTATAGATGTTTGTAAAAAAAACCTCAGACCATTATCCAGCCTTATAAGAGTTCTTTTGGAAAACTGACAGCTTGGGTCTTCATTTGAGGTAAAAGAAACACTGATGTTCGAATGTTTGCCTGTTTTCATCTACGCTGTGGTTATTACGTCTTGTATACGCGCACTTTATTTTTTTCCTCCACGAGTCATGAACGCCGCGGGCGATATGAAAGAAGCCGCGAGGTTTTCATTTCACTCAGCTTGGAGATTGCGTTTATTATTTATCATCACGTTAATAGACGTACGGGCGCGCGGTCGGCTATTCCTGACGTGTATGTCCACACATTTATTATCCCCGGCCTTTTAACAAGTCTACCTCCGTGGTATAATATTAAAACGAACTGCAGGGGACTTAAACTTAGACGTCTTATTACGAACGTGACGTGATGAAATTGATCTGTGCTGGTTTTGTCGGCTTACCTTAATGCGCATGACCGCATGAGGTATCTGCATATAAATAAGGAAATCTTAGCACATCTTAGACATTCTGGTATCAGACCCTGCACAATCTGCAACACCCATGTTACAAAATAGTAATGCATCCGGCCTTGATCTTGTTTGGGGAAAGAGGTCCAGAGGTTCAGGTAATATAATTGGGCTCATTTTCGGCCCTCGCGTTAAGGCAGGTTGGCATCTACGTTTACACCCGTGGGATGTCGAGTACACGCCCGCTCGATACTCGTCGGTCCCCGGAGATGGAGTAACCCCATACCCAGACCGACTGTAATTAGGCAATTACCCCGATTTTCGCCGCGGAAAGTCGCGGCGACTTCCCCCGCGCCGTTGCGGTCCCCGGACCCACGTTGTGGGGACATCACACGGCCGCCTCGCAGCTCCGGTGAGAGTGAACAATTTGCCAATTTGAGGGCGTCGGGGGCAGCACCGAAGGAACAGGGGGAACTTGAGTTATTTATTGGGCCAACTGTGGATGGAGTGTTCGAATGCATTTTGTTTTCCGCTCTACAGATGTCATAATTCGGTCGGAGGGAGACCGACCGACCTCTTGCACATTGATGCAAGTGTCGTTAGACAAATTACTATATCGCCATCAAGATTAATATTATCTTCACCACCACCAACAGCAAAAATACCACCATCATCACCACCATCACCATTGTGACGTCATCGACAATTCTCCAACTCTTCAAACACCGGAAAGTGACATACGGCAAAGTGATACTACGGCAAAACGCTCCCAGATTTCAAGTGCCGAGTTGTGTCACAGAGGCCCCCTTTAATGGCGAAAGCATCGTGCCAGCTATTGTACAAAATCACTACCGCATGATGGCACAATAGTCTACACGGATATGCTTTTATTATCGTACACTGTGAGAAGGCATGCTCTGTGCTGGATCTCGTAAATAGATCAAATAATTCCAACCAACGGCGTGAATTTTATTCAAGCATTCGCACAAACCACGGGTTTTGCTTACAGCATTCATTATTACAGATATACGTCTGTCTTTTTTGTGGTTAACACAGTAATGAACCCTTAGCAACTTGGTCATCCGTGGTTTGTAAATTGCGCGGTCTTTTAATGAAATAAAAGCCTTGATGGAGAACACTTAGCCGTCTTCCGGTCAGTTAGTAAATGGACTGTTTGTAGAACGCCAGTAATGGCCAAATATGCTCATCACCTTAACTGTATTACCGTACACGCTCGCATTCAATGTTAAGCGAACATATTAGCAGCACACGCCACTCAAAACACATGACAGATCACGTGACAACGATTCCGGGGACTATGAAGAGCATGCCGGTGTACAGTTACATATGGACTTCATGAAATAATAGACCCATTTGTTGTTTTGCGCATGTCTCAGTCAGTATAGAATTAGAACAGTTACAAGTCACGTGTGAAGCTGAGAGTCCATCGTATTAAGAGACCAGTTTTCATAGGAGTAAGATTTCATGACTCTCGCTCGACTACAGGCACTCGTAACCTAACAGAAGAGGGCGCTCTTTAGCCTGATAACAAGGGCAAGTGAGGGCGCTTACATTTCGCTGGTACGCTGCACTCGCTCTTTTATTGGCCCGTTTCCCGTGTGAAACGATTATGTATGGCGCTCATTCGTAACTATACCCACAAGGTCCCTTTGACGTCACGCGACGATTTCCAATCATTTAATTTCGTACACCGAACGGCTAAGAGGGGGAGGGTGTGGCAAGTGTGTTCACCACCCCTCTTATGCACTACCGCTACACAACCCTTCAAATACCGGACAAGGACTGTGGAAAGCTCTTGAGGCTTTCTGAAGCCTCGCCTCAAGTGCCGCAAAGGGCAGTTACCGCGTAGGCTCAACCCTCGGCAAGAGGCCACTTATCGGACGACTTGGGCTGATGCACAGGAGAACGGCTTGAACAATTCCTTTCCGGAGGGGGAGTGAGAGGGTTCTTGGGGGAGTCGGTGTTCAATATTTAAGGGGGAGTTTATCAGTCGGTTTGGGGTGGTATAGTTCAGGTATATACTCGCTTGCGGGTTAAGCATGCATTTCTTTGAAGTGCAAGAAGTTCGCGAATTGGTATATGGTGTGCGCTGAAAGCGATGAAAGGACGATGAGCGTGGACGTACGCAGCGCTGTGGGCAGAGGTTTACTGCCCATGGGTATACACGTTCTCTTTTCCTAGATATACTTTAAACCTTCCGACTTCAACGAGAATCAACTGTTATTTTACCGCACAGTTTATCATATTTGTGCCCGACACTATTTTGCACTATAGCTACAAGTCGTTTAGAGGCAGTGCCGAAGAATTGAATGTTTCGACATGTCTGAATACCGACTTAAGCTCTGACGTCATGCTCCTCTTGCCCTGACGCAATGTACTCAACACCTATTGCCATTTTTTCAACTTCGCGCCAAAGCGATCTGAGGAAGTCATTTATTTATATTAAACGAATCCAGCAGGAACCACTAATGGTCCAGCAGGCGTAATACTCGATACATCACTTTCTTGTTTTTCAGGTATAGCACTGTACGTTTGGGGTTAGGAATAAGTAAGTCCTATAGGACCCGTTGCTGTAGAAATGGCGCGTGCAAGCGTTGATACCTGCACATTAAGCAGGGGCATGTTATGTATGCTCTGGTCACGAATGAAATGAACGGGAGTAGAAGAGCAGAAATAATGGGAGATATACGTGACTCGAGGTTGGAAGGCCAGACATCACGTTCGCAGCTTTCAAGAGAGCTTCCGCCTACTCAGAACTTCAAAAGCCCGTAAATAGCTAAATCGCTTTCCCCTGTAGTTACACCAAAGAAGACTCTTTTGGGAGGAGAGGCCCGTACTTTAAATTATTGCTGGCACTGGGAAACTAAATAAGACAATTTTTTGGAGACAGTTTGAGCACCTGAACCTACAATCCCCCGTGAGCAAGTGAGTTTGCCTTCATCGTACAGGTTGTGCGCCCGTTCAACGTGATTGGCATTGTCTATCGAAGAGACAGTGTTGCCGAATTGTCTTTGATTCTCTTTACTACCTAATGGCGCTGAAGCAATTAGAAGCATTAGGAAATGTCATTTCGAGGAAGGATTTGGAATATTTTTTACTTGTTATGGTTGACAAAAAAATTATTAACAACGAACAACGGGCGAGTCTCATTATCGTGCGAATTTTGCTTTAAACGAATGGCCCATCACATCAGCATATTCTTCATGACCTTGATTTTAAATCTGGCGTTCCAGAATCGCGCTTACACACAAAAAATTCCGACTGTAGTCGATGCAAACACGTTTTGGTTTCATGCACGTTGCTGTACTATAGCAGTACGTCGGAACGATTGCGACAGCATGGACAGTGTATCTTTCGACGTCCTTGCTCCTGTTTAATACTTTCGAACATTATTCAAATCGCTGGAATAATTTGGTTCGCCGCGACACTGTAAAACGCACGATGGCTGTGAAGTTGTTAAACAACTTTTTCTTGAAATCGCCACCTGTAAAACCCTGGTCACGTGGTCCAGATGCCGATATTTAAACACCGCCGATGGGTGTAGACAAAGCTCCAGATAGGAAATCTGCAAAAGTGGTTTGTCATATGTTTTCATATGGCGTCATAAGCCGTCCTTATTAAAACGTCATGCGTGACTGGCTCATCTGGCCTAGGGCCGAGCTCGATACCACCCGTCTACCACTCGGCAGATGATGATCTGGGATTGACAAAGAAAAACGGTGAGGGATCAGCTGTAGTCCCCTGAGAGGTTGTGTAGCGAGATGACACCGCTCAACCGTCCTCTCCAAACAACGCGTAATTCAAGGTGAATTTAACCCCCGTTTTCATTCGGCGCCAAAGCAGAAGGGTCGGGTTCGCGCGCGGTGGCGTACAGGGCGGGTCCAGCCATAGACGACACTTTGTGACTCACCCGCTATACCAATGCAAATGTTGTCACACACCGTGACAAACACAGCCGCCGATTATCAAAAGAACCGTTTAATTGCGCTAATTTTCTACCAGACTCTCCTTAAGGGAAAAGACAGGGTGAAGGAAATCCATCAAGCAGAAATGAAGTGAATTTTTTTCGTTCGGTTGGAGGGAAAAAACAAACATCGATTATGATTGATTCCCGCCGAAATGTGAGAGCGTAATCCGCGTCGATGTTAGTTGGGGAAAAACACACTGGCTGACCGCGATCTGGTCCATTGGGATTTTGATATGCAGCACCCTACGCCTTGCCCAGGGCTAGAAACACGAGTGTGCTGCTTCCCCCTGCTCCTTCTTCTTTTCTGTTCTCGCACCGGACAGTTAAAAGACTGACATGGACGGGAAATATTCCAATTCCTTCCTTTTTTCCCCGCTGGTATAATTGGACTTCTAATGATGAAAGGCTCCCCAGGCGTGCTGTATCGACGCGGCATCCCTCTAGCCCATGGGTTCTAATATAATTCTCCTAAGATAAAGAAAGCAACCAAGGCCCGGGCCCAGGCTTGGCACTTACCGCATGCTCCAGGGGGAGATGTATTAAGCATGGGAGTTCATATTTTTTCTCTCAATTTTTTTGTGGTCATGCACGGAAGGAGTGAATGGGTTTTACTGTATGATTCCTGAGGTCAGGTGAGCGCTACGGCAATGAATCTGAAGACTTTTCTGTTAAGCTGGGAATATGGAGATTAATTCTCCCTTGAGCATGCCCAAGTTGGTGCTGGTACGATGAAAATGGAGAAATCACATACGCATTCCTTTACAGGCGCCATCGACATCAGATTGTACCCTGACAACTCCCTGACAAGATTCAAATGAACTTCGTTATAATTTGTAAACCAAATTCATTTAACCAACCAAATTCCATTACATTATCATCGCCCGGACCCACCTCAGCTGTTCAAAATGCGAGTCCGACTAACTTTATTAAGGTCAAACCAATGTGATTTTCAGGATAAAAAAAAGCAGTTAAAACTGTAGCAACAGGGGCTAGGTCAATGTGAAGACTTTTTCATACAGACATCAGAACTAGCTCTCAGCTACTTTCCTGCCAGCTCGATTCGTTTGCATTCATCACTCTAAAGAGTTCCGGGTCAAATTTGAACCGGAATCCGGGTCCTATGGGGCCTGACGCTTCTCCGAGTCAAAATGACACTTTGCCGGGTCAAAATGACACTTTTCCGGGTCAAAATGACACGTCTTTGACTCACTTTCCGGTCACTTTGAACCAGAAAAGTGTCACTTTTCCAGGTCAAAATGACACTTTGCCAGATCAAAATAACAACAGTTTTCCGGGTCAAAGTTTCTCTTCTTAGACTCATTGTCCGGGTCATTTTGACCCCAAAAGTGTCTTTTGACCCGAAAAAAAGTGTCACTTTGATCCGAGAAAATGTCATTTTGACCCGGAAAAAAGTCAGGCCAAATAGGACCCGGATCCAGGTCAAATCTGACCCAGGACTTATTAGAAATATCACAGATTGAAGTTTGGTGTTTTACCGCCTTATGGCGAAATAGCCACAGGACGCACGCACGGTTTTGGTTGAAAGAGAGAGGCTCGACTGGCAAGCTTCGGCCACTTGAATGTGCTGTTACGTCATAGCTTTACAACCTACATATTCGACCGACCGAAGACCCGACCTCATGGCCCAGCGCTTCCAATATCTTTATTGGCTGCTGTGCGTCTTGACTGCGCCGCCCCCTGTTAAATTGATTTGGCCCACTTCTGCGCATCACTCATGCTTCACGCTTAACGCAGCACCATATTGGTGCCAGCGTTGGTAGGCTGACCCCTACGTCATAGGTCAACTTGGCAATTTACGCGTTGGCCGTTATCAGATTTGAAATGGTCCGCCATTGTGAGTCTGTGTTCAGGCTACCTACAGAGGCCATACAACGCCAAGGCGTCCGCATGACTTCGTGCAGTTTTGCTCTTGTTCTAATGCAGCAATTCAGTCAAAAGCGCGCTCTTATAATTTGACTGATACTTGAGAAGACAAACACAGAAAAGTATGAGGGAATTAAACACAGGATCAAGGTGGGCAGTCTTGGAGATAAAGAGTGAGACAGGAAGAGAGAGCAGATTGAGAAGTAACCACGCAGAGAAGTGTCAACAATTCAAAAGTACAGCCGAGGGAAGGGTTGCCATGGATACCAGCGAAAATAGGTGAAGCGCGCCGCAATTTTCCGAAAGGTCAAATTCGGCTTCATCTAGGTCAATTAAGTTCGTCCCGTGACCTTGTCCGCGTTTCTACCTTTGTGTCCAGCAAAAGAAGCTGATTCCTCCCTTGTTTTTCAAAAGCTCCGAAGTGAAATTTTCTTTCTTGTTTTGTTTCTCTGACAAGATCATGCTCTACAAATTTTTAGAATTTTTAGTCAGCAACTCTGAGAGGGAGGTGATTCGAATGTTTACTTTACCATGCATAGGGGACGCCATTATGAACGCCATTATTGTGTCACGTGAAGCACATTAACGAGTTTCCACGTTGTATTACAGCTTTCCTTGGTGCATTCGTTTTATCTGCCACATCTTTAAAATCATTTCATTGCTTGATCTTCGTTGCATTATGCAAGGGGCATTAGCGAATATAACTTCAAACACTTAGTACGGTCTGATGTAAATGCTAATAAACGTTGTATCTGTGAATTGGAGGTATGCATGCAAATAGTTGTATCAGTTTGATAGTACTATACAGCATAAAAGGGTTTTAGGATTACTTTTCCTGGGTGCATTTTGTAGCAAAAACGTGGATTCCAATGGTAAGCGATTTATTCTTTTTATCAAAAATAAAATCAGCAAATGATCAACAAACTGAAAGTATTGCACAGTGTTTATCAATTCATCATGGGTATGGCAACATGAAAGTAGACTTTTTGTTTCAATATTACAAGATAGTTCAATAGAAGCATGTACGCTTTCGATCACGGGGTTAAGGATCTATCGTAAGTCGGGGGGGGGGGAGGTGGGGTCCGGCCATTTCTTAGAAGTTTTACTCCATCTTCCTTCAAGTACTTTCTGATTTATTTCCTTCAACTTTCGATTACCCAGTGGAAGATGTTTTCACCAAGAAACTCTCTCCACGCTTGGCTCATTTTCCTCTTCAGCAAATCTCCGTCTCGCCCTGTTCTTTCTCCAGTTTCCTCCCGAAGTCGAGTTTGTCTTTCGTTGGGGCAGTTCTCTCGTACCTCATCTCCCCTTCTATTTGCCCTCTGTATACACCTCTCTCGTCATCAGTCTCTCTCGTGAAACAATCAGAGTTCCTCTCTGTCTACAGCAAAGGCCCTTTTTCCGAGGCATCCCATCCATCGTCGTTTGCCTCTTTACACTGCCTTGGACTTGCCTCGTCCAGCCCCTCTCTTGTCCTCTCTGCCTCCCTGAGGAGTAGCAGGGCATCACTGACTAGCCAATGGCTTGGTAAACATCAAAACTCTGATCGAGCGCTAGCAGCCGTTCTCAATCCCCTTGATAGATTTCTGCTTACGCTGCTGAGGTTCTGGTACGATTTACACGGGGCTGAAAACATGTACCGCTAGACACCTGCCCATGTCGTACAGAATCGTGACAGAGCCAAAAAAAAAAAAAAAAAAACACCACACGACAGCATTTTGAAATCCCAAGCAGGGGACGGGTGTTTTGTCTGAGGTCGTGGCGATCTCATGCTGAGATTCCGCTCTGAAATATAACTGGAATGGGTTTTCTGGGAGACTGATAGCACACGTTTTCAAGTTGTATAGGCTGTATACAGGCCTCAAAATCGCCGGGGCGTTGATAATAATTTCAGTCGTGCTATCGCATCAGGAATTGGCGAGGCTTCGTTGACAACGTCTTGGCACGTTCTGGATGTATACTAGGCCCCGGTGCTTGCAATAATATGACCTGGGAACGAGGCATGGGGCTTGCCATTGATTTAAGACTCTGGTCGTGTGCACTGTTGTGTAGTTATTGATCACTGGAAAAGGCTCAACACAAAACGGTTGGGGAGGCTTGGGCTTGGAAAGAGGAAACTGGAGTTTGATTTGCTTCTGAACAAATACAGCAGGAACTTCCTTTCTTAGTTGGCATAATAGGGTCATATTGCTAAATGGAAGATGTCTCAACGAAAGATTAAGACTTCAAACAAAATAGAGTTTGCGTGAATGAAGATATACATTACCGTAAAGATGAAAGGACGAAAGCCAGACCTCGAAAAAATGAATTAACTTTCAGAAGAGATGCTGATCCTCTAATGGTTGGCCTCCAAAATACATGCAAGGCCATCACAAGTCGATAGAAACGTAGACAGCTCGACGGACAGACAGACACAGGCAGCCCGTCCATATAGAACATGCAGCATCGGCAGAATATCAGACAGACATTAAGCTATCCCAGATGACAGACATACGCATGACGCTGGCTCCACACAGACGTGGAGTCTGGGAGCCATACAATACAGATGACAGCAGAAAGAACTTGCAATGACGTCTCTCTGGAAATGACATCCATGGATTCTTGAAGAAAAAAACCGCACATTATGACACGGTAGCTCGGAAGGCTTAAACTTAAAAACAAAAAGGGCAACAACAATTGTAGTTCGACTTCTTGCGCATGCCCACCATCGTTGAACAAAAGATCGAGTGCTTACATATTTGAGTAAATTCTTGACAACGTTGATACCATTTCACTCAAATTAACCATTTAATGAGACAATTTTTCTTAATAAGACCATTTATGAGAAAAATGTTCGAATTTTTACTCAACAACCTTTTTTATAATAAGGGCGAGTGCAATCAAGCAATGCTCTGTTGAAGAGGTGGCAGGAAAGCCTCAGTGTGATATATTTTCGGGAAATCCCACGGTATACGGTAGGGACTGTGGACAACCTAACCAACCAAGCTTGCGCAGTAGGCCTATGGGTGGGATTCTAAGTCCAGATGGACGTAGAGGGAAGAACTACAACGCAAAACTGACTCCTTAGGTCGATAGTGAAAGAACTTGGCCCTTCTTCCTCCACCTTCTTCCGTCATAATGGTTTTTCTCAATGATTCCATGTACCTAAGTACCAAATACACAGGAAAGTTACAAACGACTAGGTGAAGCAAATTTAGCGTACAATTTCAGATTCAAATTGTTCTGGTGATGTGCATACAACTTAATAAACGATGGGGAAAAACATCTTTGTCAATCAATGCACACATAGAGCAAAGTTGAATGTTTCAACAGTGTTCATCATTCAAAGGACCGAGAACGATGCCGTGGTTAAGAACATCATAACTCAAAACATTCGAACTGAGGAGCCATCAATCAAACCCCTAGTTGTGAATTTATATCCTAATTAAATAGAACGCTAAACAGCCTGGCAAGAATCGTGGATAATTAACGAGTGATTTATCAAACGTCCGTGTTGGCGGCTTAAACAGCTCTCAGGTCCATCAGCTATACATGTATAGCCCAACATACACGCACACGTCATCCACGATGAGGCAATGGCTCTGTATACGATTGGCATGATTTAATGTCCCGGCCCCTACATATGAATAAACTGAGCATTAAAGCCTCGGAATCCAGTTGAGGGAGGGGGAGAGTTATTAATGAAAAATAGTCCGGAGCTAAGATCAAGTGCAGAGTTAACACCCGGAGGCCCCTATATTTTCCAGTGCGATAGTTCCGGATTTGCCCATTGCTCTTGTGTTTTTCTTTAGTGCGCGCGCGTATATAACCGGCCCCACTCGTATTGTGCGGCCCGGGAGATTTGCAGCATGTATAAATGCCACGTTAAATGTTAGTCTGGTGCCCGCCGCTTCCTCAATGGTGTCCGTTTAAATGCCTGGCTCGAACTCGATCCCCGGATCATCTGTTATATAAATATTGGGGCATATTTTCCAACGAAGTGTTTACAGTAGGTTGCATTATTGAATAGCACAATAATCGAGTGAAACTTGGGATAAGGCTTTCATTTTACCTGTGACTGTACCAAAAAGTCCAAAGTTTTGCGTTCGAAATGACAAAACAACTTAGGAACGTTTTTATTTTGTTTTTACAGTAAATGTACGAGAAAATTTAGCATAAAATACAGTGATGGTTACAATTACATAGTTTGTCTTTTTAGAGAAGGATGCCTTGAAACCAATAGCCCTGTGACATAATGACGTCACGCTTTGTTTACATGTTCGCTTTCTTATGGGAGGCCACTGTGGGGAAGAGGGCAAGCGTATATGCAAACAAAGCGTGACGTCATTGAGTTTCGGGGCTATTCTGGTGAGATATTTTGTTCAATCATGACAGACAACTGAACATATTTCAACAACTGCATTTAACGTTTTCTTAACTACAGCTGATCTTTCCAATTGCCTCAATGATTTCTACCACACGGACTGATACTATTTTCTTTGGAGGAAAAACTGAACATCTTATCATTCGAATATGTCATTCTTGCAGCAAAAATATAAACTTGGACTTTTGAAAGTGACAAAATGTCACGTATTCAATCACATAATTTATTCATCTAACCACATCATTTTATATTCCTTTCACATCTTTCGCCGGTAATTGACCGTTTGCGTCCGGCTGGACAATGAAAATGCCTCTATACGGTCATAAGAAAGCATGGTGTTCATAATTTATGTCTTGGAGTTCTGAGGTGGCGAGGATCTGAAGATGTCCTTGATTGTGTAATAAGCAAATCATGTCTTGAGAATAAGACTTGACAGTCCCGTGAGCATGTCATGATTCGTGGTGCTCATCGTCGCACATGGGTGTTTCAATTTATAGCAAGTGCTTTATCTGAATTGGGAATAACATTTCTGTACCTGTTTCTATCTGTTCTTATACGAATTTTATAGTTGTATGCATCGTACAACTCTCCGTGGTTAGTGATGTAACCAAAGGCCTCAAGTGATAAATATTTTTGACAACTGGTAACTAATTTCACAATTGATAAAATAAAACGACAAATAGAAAAACAAATTAAAACGTACTTATGATGTTGAATTAATGATCATTTCATGGTGATTATATTCTGTTGTTGATGGTTGTGATAGGGCCATATCCTTTCCTTCTTGCAGCACATAATGCATTTCAGGAAAACATGTATCTTTATAAAAAATTGTATTATTATAGGTGCTATATGACGAAGAAACGTTGCATTATTTTATTTTAAAGGAACTCCAGAGGATTTTAAATTAAAGCAATGGAATGGAATGCTTTAACCGTCCGTGTGGAAATGAAAGACATGTTTTGGTCACAGCATGCCAGGAAAATAACACAAACCGAGCACATTATGAGCAAATAACTCCCACCACCCATAGCGGATTGTGTGGCTTTACTTCCAAAATAAATTGAGACAAATGAGTTTTTAATTCCCATCCTTCGCCCGTCAGCGCCTGCAGTTCCATTAAATGCATAGTGACAATACACTAATGAGAGAACGACATTACGACAAGTGTAATTACTGGGCGAAGCGCGTGTTTCACGCGCGCTCCCTACTGTGAGCGTTTAATTCCCCGCGATCGAGTTGCTCCATCCAGCGAGGATGAGCGAGAGACGAAACGAAGCAACGTGGGTTGCTTTTAATCCATCGGTTTTTCTCGAGAATCCGGATCGACATCGGATAATGAGCACCGACTTCCTCAACCGCGTCATCTTTGATTTGACAAGCGAATAATGCGATGTGACGGCGTGTACGGCGGGCTATTACCCAAGCAAATCGTAGACAATCAATTCTGACCGATGGTGAAGGGGGGTGGACAAAAAAGGGGGGATACCCGCGGAACCTGAGGACTTATCATCTTTCAACCTTGGATCATCGGCAGAGCCACAGGAGCCTAACCTTGCCGGGTTTCTGCCGAGGCTGCCGGGTTTATTATCTCCTCCCAACTCTCTCGCAGAGACTACCCGGTGCCTCGCTATTTCAACCACACCCGGGCTATATATTTTCCCTCTTCTCTTCATAAACGATCCCAACGGAGCTGGCTGGTCCATACTTCTCTCGTGTTTCACGTACCCTCGGGCGGGTCTCCGGTATAACGTGCAAGGCTCCGTTGGGAGCTACCCGATTCTGTTCTTGTGAAGGGGGAAAGATCTGCCGTCAATTCATAACAATCGAGGGGAGACCGTAGGTGATGTGGTCAAGTGGGAATAGAACATGAATCGCGTCGTGCCGACCTTAATATTTGGCCGGGTTGTTTACATCACACACTATCCGTTTCCTGTTTACAATCTTAAGGCCATTTAGGATATTATCGTAAATTCCTCTGCAAATCCTCTTTCTTATGGCAACATTTCTTGTTTCATTATTCTAATCTAAGTCTTCACCCTTCATATTGCAGGTGTGCATAGCCTTTTATACACTGAAGTATGATCTTTATCTATCATGGTTAGTACATCTATATTAACCAATACAGTCCATGTATAACCTTTTGTTAATTGACACCGCATCCCCCAGTGTTTTATCACTTTCTTCTAATTATTCCGGCAATACTGTCCCCAACTGCACGTAGTGTCTGTCCCTTAATTTATAGACGTCTTCGCTATTTGCATTTTACCCTGCAAATGTCTTTTACTTTAGACTGACGTCTTTTTTTAATGTCTAGTCCTATGCCTGCTTGCTGACTTCATGTTTTTTTTCATGATCCGTAATTGTTTGATAGACCGTACCATGAGAACATTTGTCTTCTCCTTATTGTTTACCATTAATGTCATTTGGTATCTATATGTATTTATTCTTCTTTCTTTCTTTTTATTTAGCCTTTTGTGGCGCCTAGGATTTTCCTCTGAAGAATGGCACCGGTACATGTAACGCCTAAGGCTACTCATGACAAAGGCCCGAATGTTTACGAAGCTGTCGGTCCTCTCATTCCTTCTCACTACACGTTCCCTTTTAATAAATTTCATGATTTCTCCAGCGCTTTACGATACGTACACTATACCGCGATCAAACTCAAGACGATTTTTTTTTGTTAAATTCAATATTAACGGAGACTATTGAGTTCTTGCCAACTCGCGTACATATACATGCAGGGTTCATGGCATTACTGAAGTGCACTAATCAGTAGAGGTGAGAAAATATTGACATGATTTCTCCTACCTGTAAGTAAAACATGCCCGGCTGTAGGAGAAACATAGCCAATAAATCTCTGGGCTTTAGAGTGTCGGCAGCTACGGGTAGCGCCAGAGATGTAATATCCTCCGCATATGATATCCTTTAAGTGCGCGGTAATCCCGAGTAAGTGCCATGGTTTGATTGCATTTCTGAAGCAGGTCCGAATTCCCCCCTTCATTCAAGAGACAGGGTTAGATTTTCTGCCTGATCACACCTAGAGATGGTGTAGCCTTGCGAATATCACACAGGTGATGCTGGCAAATGAAAACCATGGTAAAACTAGCCATGTGATATAGATCCTTCCCTCATTTCGATGTAGATTGCCCCAGTTGCGTCACAGCAGTTACAAATAATTACGAAAGCCAGACAATATATCACCCATAAGTAGGTTCCGTCCCAGAAGCGTTTCTTTATTTATGAAAATACGAGGCCCCGTCCGTGAAGGGGGACGAAAGAAGAGAGTTCCCGGTCAACTTTCGCCATCGTAATAGCACCGCGGAGAGCGCAAGGTCATTGATTGATCATCTCCAAGATTGGTTGTGCCTCATTGAGCGCGAACATTCCTCGCACAAGAACCAATTTCCACGACTCTCAGGTCGTTATCAACGCTCAATGAAATATACAGAGAGGGGAAAAGAGGTTGCTTACCTTTTTGACAATCCATAGGCTTGAAGTTCTGTATCTCCACAGGAATGAAGTCTTCGAATCGAGAATTTCAATGAATCTCAGCCTCAGAGCATTTTTCGTGAGAGTTTGTCCGGTTTAACAATCCCAAAAGGTTCCCCGTACTCAAGGAGGGCAGCAAATGCGGGTATTAACATCGCCGTCACGGACACAGTGTGGCCAATTGAGCATGCTGCGTGCAATGCGGTTATCGGTTTGGTACGCTTTTCAACGCAGCTCACATCTACTGCAGCACTCCATAGACAAACCGTACGTAGTTCATCAACGGCGCGGTGTGTGCGGGCATCCCAGCTGTTTCACGTCGAGCACGCTGTGAGCCGACTGCGCGGCGAGTCTGAGCCGATTTCACCGCTGAGTGACTATCTAGAGCGCCCCCACAATATATCTGGTTGACCATTAATTAGGACGAGGGAGCAACGATTTGTCCTTACGTGTATTCACGGTCATTGGTAGGGACTCGAAGGGCGGCTGTACATTGTAACACTGATAAACGCCGGTGACTGCTGAAATCTGCAGTCTAATAATGTAAGCACCTTATCAGAAGGGAGATACTGGAAAGGAGAAAAGTCATGCACGATCGAGCAGACGAAAAGAGCTCGTGCCATGTTTGCATACGAAATGGGTTGTGGGCGGTCTGTTCCATAAATGTCTTTGGGTACATTGGGGTCTTGCTGAACTGAATGACGGTTTTCAATATAAACCTGCAGTCTGTATGTTCAGCATTATTCTTGTCTCAGAATGGGGGACAACAGGAAGTCGGTTTCAAGATTGATTGGACCTCAAAACAATGAGTTAGAGCTTGCATTCTATATCCCTCCAGCTCCCGAAGGGGTAAACAATTCGGTGCTAAATTTTATTTTTTAAGGTAGGCCTACATGCATCTAAATTCGACCTTTACAAGTTCCACTTCATTTTATACATCGTGAAAAGATGAAATTAAAACAGAGAGGTCATTTTGTA
Source organism: Patiria miniata (assembly GCF_015706575.1). Taxonomy (NCBI): domain Eukaryota; kingdom Metazoa; phylum Echinodermata; class Asteroidea; order Valvatida; family Asterinidae; genus Patiria; species Patiria miniata. The sequence goes on from NW_024037062.1 coordinate 1,840,551, forward strand.
CTTTTGGCTGTACTTCTAGTCGGCACTCTTTTTTCCAACCGAATCACAATGCATACTAGGCTACACATTGATTCCTGCTTGTTCGGGAGCGTGTCATTCAGTTCTTCGCGGCCTTTATATCTCCTGCCTCCAACCTTGCTAAAACTACAATTCAATTACATATACATGCATTCTCTCAATTTTGAAAGGACTCCGGTAAAGTGCCTGCTTTTGAATAAGGCAGCATTATGAAACATTTTTTTTGTGTGTACTGAAACAAGGGTTGATGGCTCTACTCCCGTTTACTTACCTTCCCGCCCCTAGACCGTGACTTCAACCGGTTCTGAGGGTCTAAAAGCATACATTCATGATTCCAAAGTGCTACTCATCCACGCACGACGGAATAAACGCGCACGACTGCACAAACAATCGCCATTCATCATAATATGACAGCGGAGTATCAAACGGCCTGTACGCGAAACACTTGCCAAGTCATGGGAGATGCACTTAAAACCCAGCCAGCTTTTTTTTGTTTAGGAAACCATGGATAACAAATGAGCCCACGGCACTTTAACGATCGTTAGTGGCAGGGTCTGTAATTTATTATTTCTATTTATTCATTTGTTATTTATATCTTCTGTATACTGAGCACAAAGTTCAGCAATGTACGTCTGAGCCTTCAATTAAAAGAGAAGGAAGATTTCAGTTTTTATAAATGGGAGGGAAAAAACCTGGGAATCAAAGTGTATGTAAAAGTCAAACAGCATGGTTTTGATAAGAAACACATTAAACACTGGCCATCGCGGCGGACGAACCAAGGAAATGGGATTGGAAGGCGGAAACAAGTACCAATAAAACGACCTGTATGGTTAAGAACAAAATATCAAGTGTTATAGTAACTTAGTAAATCACAGGTTACAACCAACAGTGGATCGGTATTTGTCACAGTGACTATCCTGAAAACTTTGTGACTTGACTTTTTAAGTGGATAACTTGTGATGGATTCGTCAACACTCCGCAAACCTATAATGTGAATATTGGTACAGTCACTGCACAACTGAGAGGTGTGACCACACTGCATGACATTTATATGTCCTACAATTTGTTTGTTTGCTCCTTTTTTTCTTTATACTGTTTTTGATTTGAAGTTTCTGACAGAAAATACAGGGTGGTGTTCTAGGTCATTATCCAATTTAATCCCGGAAGCATGGGCCTATAGTGAGGTGTCACATCGCAGCACATGTATACTAATTGGTTTATTTCAGAGTTAGATTTCACGCTTGATTTGACGAAAGTACTCAAGAACTTTGATTGTCTGTCTGTAATCAGCTGTCGCCAGTTACAGCTGTAAATGTCTCCCATCTGTATCCTTCGGTTCGCCTATTAGGGATTATTAACTTCACGATGTCGAAGCGTCTCTGTATCGGCTTCGGAATCACATTAATCAATGGCGAACCGTAACAACAAATCTCAACATTCCTGAAAACCCAAGGCAAGTTATGGGCGATATTGTGCCCAGCCTTTTGCAAAAATTAGGCAACATGCACATGCGAGGTGCTTGACGTAATCACGTTACCAATTTTGTTTTTCAGCAATCTATTAGATACATTCTCCGCTGTGAGGAATATACGACATTTTGACGCCAATGTCTGCCATATTGAATACCGGCACCTAGGCAACTCCACAAAGGAACACAAGTCACAAAGGTATGATCGTGAGGTCTCCTGCTCATCAGTTGACATGAGTGAACATCTCCCACTTAGCTCAAAGTGTTTCCTTATCACATTCCATATATGAATAAGGTATGGTTTAACAATGTGCCCAGTGAAAATGTCACTGCACCATTATAAACAATCGTTTCATTGTTTTCCAATGACAGTTATGACACTATCTTCAAGCAGCAACATTTATTAGATTGAATATATATTCAGACATTCTCACAACATACTTTTTCCCAGCTATGCACAGTACACGAAGAATCTTGTCTCCGACACAGTTGAACTTGCGATTATTGGAGCAGAATTCTTACAATTAATGCTTGAGGGAAATATGAACAATTTACTATCTCAGAACTTTGTGCATGAATAACTCGCAGCTTCTTCTTCACAACAAAAAATAAATACTTTTTTTCACTATTATAGGCCTACGTCAATGCAAGTAAACCAAGATTCTCAACGAAAAATTATCGGTCTTCGAACGTCTGGCCCCTGGACAGTGTTTCCCAATAGGTGCATCGTCGTTGACAATGTGGTACACTCGCATCGAGTCGGTTGCCAGACCAGTGTGAGCAAGTGGCCGGCTGTATAGTGTAATTGAAATCTCGCCGGGCGGGTACAACCCCCTAACCTTGTTAAGCAGTAATCGCGTGAGAATTCGGCGCTGCGCAGTTTTTTCACCAATCTAGGTTTTTCCTGAGAGATTCTCGCCTGAAATCTTTTCTATATTGTTGGTGAAATATTATTATCATTCTAAAATGGCACCGAGGGGTAGCTGAAGCAGTCAACATTTGGGGAAGAATTAGATTTCTTTACGATGTTATTAGCGGTCATTCGTGCAACATTTCGAGGATCAAACGTGCTTTGAACGTAGGCTTTATGAAAGCACCGTTGCAACTACTATCACGTTCCTCGCCATCATTGCATCATACTTTGCTAACAATCTAAATGCAGGGGCGATATTTATTTTAGGATTACATTAATAAACCTAATTCTATAGCAATATTTGCAATACATCATTCCGTTATAAACCGTTGGTTTTCTTATATGGTTGTTTAATGACTTCTATTTAATCATCTTGCCTTAACGATATAGGCCTACGTGGATGGATCTTTGACGCGGGTCCAGCTGAGGTTCACCGAATTTGTTTAGGAAAACGTACGACACATTCGATAAAGCGATTTTATTCTTTTTATCTCCTAAAAAACGGACCACTTTTGATATCTATGTTTTAAGGGACAACAATCTAGGCGCCGAGCCCCCTCCCCAATGTACCCTACAAATATTAGAAATTGGAAATACTCGTGAGATTTTGAAAGCCAGAAAGATTCCATCTGATGCAACAATTTACATGTTATCATGAACCATGCATCGTCTAGGCCTATAGGCAGTTTTGTCGCTCCTGTTGTCCTTACAAATCCTTTTCTTTACAAATGGTCAATCAAGTAGGAATGCCACAACTCAACTTTGCTAACGGCATCATAACAAGCGCCACAAGCGTTCATAAGATATAAGAAGGAAAACGGCAAGTACCCATATTTACAAATCCCCATCGTTCACATGAAACAGGTATGCGAAGGTATCGCATGCAGACAAGACAATCGATATCAAATACAAGTGTTTTGCAGGTGTACTCCTTCAGTCGTAACACTGATTGGATGGAGATGGGAGATTGCATGGCCACCGCCTCGGATCGCCACTGATGACCGAACCAGAGCAATCATGATAAACCCAACACTTCTTGATTATACCGAAGGGTCATATTTTTAGAGTATATGGTTACAATTTGATTGCGAATTCATCACAGTGGTCAACGCCAGAGTGACAGTGCCCCACGTAAAACCGTCTCAAGAGCCGCTGACTGACACGAGGGAATTGTGGTAGCTATGATGTACATCGAGGATGGCGAACGCTTCTTGTTCGTCTGGTTATATTATTTTTTCTTTAGAATTTGCCAGGGCCCAATTTTATGGAGCCTCTCAGCAGAAGATATCGCTAAGCATAATGTATGTGCTGGTAACCAAATATAGCTGAACGAATGCCCTCTTTGCTTAGCAAATGTTTGAGCTTAGAAGCTTAGAAGCTTACTAACATATTTGTCATTTGATTTTATGATAGTCAATTAGACTTTACCCAGCTCTACCAAACCCTGCCCCTCCCAACCCTACCCTGCCCGACCCGACCGTGTCCTTAATCCTACCCTCTCTTTCTACGCTCACTTCCTCAATCTTACTCTACCCCGTATACCTTGCCTGACCTGTTCCAATTTGTGTCCTTTATCCTATACCCTATCTTTCAACCTCGCCCCATACCCTCAATCCTACCCTACCCTACATCTTGATCGACTTGTTCCAATGTGTAAATTATCCTACCTTCTCTTTCCATCTCACCCCACTACCCTTAACCCTATACCCTGCTTGACCTGTTCAAACGTGTCCTTACCTACCCTCTCTTTCCACTTCACCCCACTACCCTCAATCCTAGCCTACCCTATACCTTTCCCAACCTGTTCCAACGTATCTCACCTACCCTCACTTTCAACTTCACTCCACTACCCACATACCTACCCTACCCTATACCTTGCCTAACATGCTCCAACCTGTCCTTTCCTACCCCGTCTCTTTCCACCTCTACCCACTACCCTCAATTCTACCCTACCATATACATTTCCGGCTTTCCCAACCTGTTCCCACGTACCCCTCTCTGTCCACTTCACCCCACTACCCACATGCCTACCCTACCCTATACCTCGCCCAACCTGTTCCAACGTGTCCTTACCTACCCTCTCTTTCCACTTCACCCCACTACCCTCACTCCTAGCCTACCCTTCACCTCGCCAAACCTAATTGTCGTCCTTTTTATGATAGTGCAATCACCTCACTATGTTCGCTATCACTGCTTTTACTGATCTATTGTCACATTGTTCTTTGGCGGCACATCAAAATACTCTACATCCAAATAATGTGTAGACAAACAATGAAGACCTAACCGCAGGCCTACTGCTTACAGCAGGTACTTGACATTCGTTAGGCAAATCACAGTATGATCTAGTCATCAATGAAGTTGTACTTTCCTAACATTGTTCACCTCCGGTGAACTCGAGGGGAGCTATTTTTGGACTTGGTTGCAGAGCACTCCTTTTGTCGCATACGGCAGTCTCATGAGACTTGCTCGGTTCATAGAAAGTGGATATCTCAAGGGGTGTTCTCCACATAAAGTAAAAGTGATGTTTCTACGGAACGGTGATGTCATGAAAAATTTCAACTGATAGAACGAAGTACGCATGATTCAGCATTCCCATTCAGCATTGGCATACAAAGAAAGCGTATTGCCATCCAGATATGTATTTTTATATCATCTTTTAAAACTCTGTTATGCTCATATATGTTGTAGTTGAGTTACTTACAAATGAAGTTAGGTCCCATGTGACATCACAAGTCCTCTCACGACACCAGCCATAAATGACACGGGGTGAGCACTTACAGAGGAATGATTCTGTTTAAGCTCATTTGAATATAGCTTGTGACTTGGCTCGAGTCTGGATGACCTGCAGGCCTGCCCGTCTTCATTATTATGTGTTTATAAATTGGTTATGAAAATTGAACTACAGGTTTTTCGTAATGAAGGCAATTATAGGTTTTCATGGTATTTAAGCCGTGTAATTTTTCAGCATGTGGTGGCAAAAGGTACAGCATATTGCTTATTTCGAGTTCTGTACACGACATGAAGTTACCTAAAACCAATTTCATGCAAACGGCCTAATTCTGAAACACTTGTAAAAAAAATATCTTACAGACAGGTATGGTTATTTTGGCATAAATAAATTGTGGGTCAAATTGATTTGTAAATTTTTATTAAAAAAAGAGGCTCCCGAGTTTAAATATAGGTTTTCATAGGGTTTAATGTTTCGCTGTGACGCCTGGATTTGTGATGGAATGGTACTGGACAAATAAGAACGTGTTAGGACCTAAATAAATGGACTAGGCTACAATACTGTTCTGTTTGGGAAGTGAGAAAATGTTTTGAAAACTTTCTTACTACATTATCTGTAACAAGATTCTATGCCCAGACTCCAATTCTAATTTGATGTGTGCATTTCGCGGTCCCCGTTGCTGCGATAGTATCCAGACACACAGCCACTGACCTAGAGATCGTCGGTAATCTTTTAGAGTGAATCCGGGCGATTATATGGCGATTTCTTATCATTCTCCTCCCGGCGATACAAGCAAGTCTTCTCAAAGGTCAAACACGTGATGTTTGAATCAAAGCAACTGACTATCCCCAACAACAAAGCCACGGACGCTTTCATTAGTTTCACTAATATTAAAGGCACGACACAAGACGGCGAAGATGTCTTGATGTGCAGCAATACATTAACATTAAAAATTCAGAGAAGATTTGCTGAGACCTTATATAATTATGACTACAATTATACGGTGCAAATAATAAGCCGTACATTTTCAACTCGACAAGCAAAATCTGCGAAGTCTTCTGGGCATTCTTGAGGTGAGTGTGGAATTAAAGTAACCTTTGGAAAGAACCCATGAGAGGGGTACTTTGCATATAATCCTCGCAGTAAGTGAACTTTGCATTTGGACTCTTTTCTATTCGGTTGTAAATGTTGAATGCGTTTATGTTGCGGAGTCGGAGGAGTGTTAAGATGGGCGAATGTGGTGTAAGTTTGGTTTAAGTTACGTCTTTGGTAATTTATGCACGGAAGGAAAACTGAACCATACAAATGTTGTATAGCAAATGAGCATGATGTTAATTGACGGGAAAAAAGTACGTCGTATGTGTCCTCTGTAACGTAGTGAAACATATAAATAGACTATGAGTAACAAACCGATTGCACAATGAATCGCGCTTTCTGGAGTTATGTACGGTCTGGGTCTGAGAACCACCTGTCTACTCGACGTTACGAGCAGTGGGGTCAGTGGGTTGTCTTAGATGGCAAGACCGAGACATCACAAGTCTTTTTCCAGTGATTTTCATCATGCATACTCTTCAAGTCTTATGCGTATATATCTTTTTAACCTATTTCTGTGACGTCACACTATTGTTGAAAGTGTAGATTATTTTCACGAATCTACACTTTACTGTAGATTATAGTTAAGAATCCACACCTAACTGTAGATTATTTTAAGAATCCACAGTTTTTGTTGTGAACAATTCCATGTATATTCCGGCACTGTATAATTCCATGTTTAATTCTGGCACTAAAGATTTCTTTTTTTAAGTTTCAGCCCATTACAATGAAAAGAAAAAGAAACGTTAATGGTACTCAAAAATGTGCGAATTTTGTTGTTTTTTTCCCGAAAGCATTTGACGTGTACCTGATTTTAATAAATACCTTACTATACTTATTTTTTATAATTTTTACACAAAATGTTCTCGTTTGATTTTTAATTTGCCGTGCTGATATTTTTTAATATAATAAACGGTGGCGACTATAAATTTTAACCTAAAGCGCAGTGTAAAATATTCCTCTTTATGTTATTTGCAGTTCCCTTTATTTTATTTTAAGTCTTATTTTTAATTTTATATTATTATCTATATGTTAATGCTGAATTGTTTTTAATGCTAAAAGATCAATTTTATTTTTTGTCTTTAAATTTGCATTATAAAAAATCAGTGGATACCCCTCGGTTAAAGAATATGTACACATCTTTCATTATCAAAATGACAATCATATATAATGGACGAATAACTAACGAAATCAAATGATTCTTACCCAATCACAAACGTCTCAGAATATATTCCAATGTAATCATTTTCCAAGCAAAATTATTTCCTGTGCTGAGCGAGATGGGCATATTCCGATGTGTCGCCTACTCATCAAGGTAAAGATATGTGGTTCTTGATTGAATGGCCAATGACATGTGGTTCCACAAATCAAAAAGCTCTATGCACAAATGAGTTGCTTTCCAACGTTTTCTTGTGGTTGGTGTTTAAACTCCTCAGACCAATCCCGTAAAAAGTATTTTCCGGTATAATCTCCTAGGTGTAACATACAAGTGCGAACTCCATTTGGCTTTGGGAGTAAGGAAAGACAGTGTGTTCGCACTAAACACTTCTGATCGTGAATGTGTGTGTGTGACTTACCATGAGGATAAATGTACTGTGCAATTGATAAATGGAACAAAAGATATGCACCCATCCGAAGGGTTAACAATAGGATCTTGTTACGATGCAAGCACAGGGCCAGGCAAAGTTGACTAGATTGTACGAATCTACACTTATTCACAAAATGTGGTAAACCAGGGTGGTAAACCAGGGATCTTATTTGCATAAACTATTGTTGTTTTAAGAAATAGGTTAAGTCAGAGAATAGACTCGGAACTGTAAATTCGTGCATTTTTAGCACGAATCTACAGTTCCTCGTCCATTCTCTATAACATAACGTACCGAATGGTATAACTCGAACAGTCTTTGTAATAAATAAGGATTTTAATCATCGGAATACCAAAATCATGCACGATAAGGGCTTGACTTTTCATTTCATCCTTTCACCGCGATTATCACCAGTGAATCATGACTATCTTGCCAGGCAGAATCTATTAATACGCGCTCAGGTCAACAAGCCGACATAATTATTTGCATTTTCGGGTTGACACTTCCGTTAGATTTTACGGTGTGGCGCCAAAAGTGCAATGTGATATCCTGCATAAATGTTGATGAATAGTCAACACCGGCCAAAGAATGGAAAGTCAGATTTGAGGAAGCTTTTTTTTCTCCAGATGACGTAAAACCTGTGATGAAACCACAACGCATTACGGGATGGCCCAAACAAAGTTGTACACGCAGATATCCTTTATTTTTTCAAAAACTACTTAACATGAGTATTTCATCTTGATGGGGCATATTAATTATACTCTTGTGTATACTCTTTAAAAATGCCATGGAAATCCGTTCATGCAAACCAGAAATCTAATTGATTATAAAAGGCCATTTGTTTTAGCCCATTCCAATGGGATGGGATTACACAGTTAACTTAAGTTACATCAGGGTGAAAATGCCATGCATGACAATCTAATGCACTAGATCACTAACTGTGTAAACCCCATTGGAATGGGTGAAAAACCCATAGCCTTTTACAATCTGTTAGAGCTCTGGTTTGCATGAACGGATTTCCATGGCATTTTCACTGATTATACACAAGAGTATAATTAATATGCTCCATCAAGATGAAATACTCATGTTAAGTATTTTTTTTTTGAGAAATCAAAGGATATCTGCTTGCCCAATTTTGTGGGTCACCCTGTATTTCAGTCGGAGTAGGACCTACTAAATTATCATACCTTCACATTTCGCTAACCTCCTCCCCCCCCCCCTCAAAAAATGGGGGACAAAAAAATCGAGGCAGGATTTGAATCTCGAGGCACCTTTACATTTCATTTCTTTAAAGTTTTGGCTCGTAGTATTGCACTGAAGCCTCGGGTATATGAAAGGCAGGAGCCTAAGCCGCGTCCAGACGCATCTAGAGAGGCTGGCCATGTGAAGTCGACGCAATTAATCTCCATGTCTGTCCGCGGTGCCCGAATTTGCCGGTGCATAAAGTTCGAGCGAGCTATTAGTTCGATTCGATGACAGAGCCCACCACACGGCGGCCTTTTGTCTTTTCTATGTTGTGGGTGAAAGAGGTAAAAGCGGTCCTCTGATTGGGTGTTCCAGTTCAGAGGCAAAAAAAGCAGACGCGCGAGCGGAATTCCTGCACGGGCACGCCGAGATATGTGTTGACAGCAATTATTAATTCAATGGGAAAATTAAATTCGGATTTTAATTACGTCTGGGACTTTTTAACAATGTACTGGGGAGCCATCAAGAGAGTGTTATGGGTTTGTGAACTCGTATAATAGACGCAGATAGCTGGAAGAGATGAAAAAAGGTGATGAAATGCGTGATTATAGATGCACGTGTAATGTGGGAACGGACTGGGGTTCTATTCTGTTTTGTAGGGGTCTATTTTTCTGAATGAAGTACGGTTATTAAGTCATAGGCTTCTTGGATGCACGGCTGGGTGTCTTGGGGGCACAGACTATTCTTCAGTCGGCCAGGCGCCAAGACGTAGTGATTCACCACAGTGAAAACATACACAGTCCAGTCAGAGCACCACACTCGGTCTCATTCACGTGAACATGGCTGATTATTCCCAAGGGCTTTTTTGCATGCAAACTTTTTTTTTTCTCAACGACGAGGTTATTCCGGTTCAAAGCGCACGAATGTTCAATTTACATTCCTTCACTGACGGCAAAGCACGATATCATAGTTTGAAATATATAATCAGATTTTTTTTTCGCGATTAGGTGATATTCTTATGAGTTGATTTCATTTCACAAGTACGCACGTTCCATTATTGTAAAGAGTATCACCGAACTTTGCGTAGAGATTTGTTGTAACTGATTAAGCTTGTGATGTGGGGGCCTTATTCATCACAATGCCAATTTCCAACAAGGAAACTAAATACCTTTACGAGAAAAACATGGACAAATTCACTTAGTTTTTAAGGGGTCAATACGTATATACATTCAATAAAAACCCAGAAGTAATCAAATTCCACCTAATTGCAGCAATTAGATTGGTAAAAGGCATCTTTGCTCTATGGTGCGGGTTCCCGCATAGGTAATATTATGTGTCTACTTAGCATCTCGAAGACAGTTGGAAACTAGGGGCTCCATCTCTGTGCGTTGTGGGATATTAAAAGATGAAAGATAAGACGTAGGAGTCGCAACACGAGATGGCCTTATGACTCGTGATAGATGTCTAGTCGCGTCGTTACGAGGGGAGAAAAAAAGCCGATTACACAGTACATCCCAAAAGGCGTTGCGGAAACACTGACGGTTGGTATGCATGTAAGCACAAAGGTTGCCAATTTGGAACTCCCAAGAAACAAAATTAGGTATATAGCGACTGCAATGACATGCAAAGAGAATAATATACTAGTCAAATAGGATCTATTTAAATTAAACACACAAAAATGAAGATTTAGTTCGAGACAATACTACCTATAGCCTACATTTCAAATTCACGTTACCAACATCTTCAATAAGGTAAGCCTACTGCAGAAAGTCACCCAGTGATTTTTTTTAGAAACATTTAGTCTTCCATGGTTTTTACAAACTCAACTTATACCCTAGCTGATTTGAATTACTACCCCAAGGGTTAAGAGTATAAAAACAATTTAATGCTGGTATATACATTGTACGTGCTTTTTCAAAATTTCAATTTTCTTTGCCGAACGAAATTTAAAGGAACATAATGTCCTGTAACAAACATGTTTTTGCAGGCCTTTATACAGTTTGAATAATTGGTTTTGAATGGCGCGCTCCAATCCAGAAATTGCGCACACTATTCAGGACGAATTAGGAACGTCCCGCTCTTAATTCAAAAGTTGAAATTAATTAATTGATTAATGCCATGGGCTGATTTTTCTCGTGCGATGTCTCATTGGAAAGCTCATAACTAATTTAATGCTAGAAAGTTGTCAATTCAATTTGAAAATCTATATTTCAAGGTGCCACACCCAAAAAGCACGTATACAGCAACTTCTATTAGAATACATCTCACGCGATACCGATAGTATATATATTACGAGAGAGTATTCGTTTAATTATCTACTACTTTCAAACAATCAGCCCGTGACGGGAACAAACTATCTATTCTAAACCTCCGAATGCTCATCGCCCAAATGTTGCAGTTATGAGATTCATACGATAATGGCCAAGTTTGAAGTCTCAAGAAAACAGACACCAAAAGAACACTTCTCAGCCCACTTGAAATCTAAAAGCATTGCCCGGGCCCTAACCGTAATAAATGAAGATTTGTTGAAAGCAAAGGTAAACAGTTGTTGTAGTTCTTGAGCGGTAACTCTGAGTCACATATGGTCATACCAAACATTAGGAAGGAGCGGTGCAGCCGGAAAAAAATATAGGAAGAAATAATTGTGTTTGCCAACTTCATAGCTGATTTTTATCGTGTCATTTATAAAGTGGTAACATTCGACATATCGTGGTGGCACTTCAGAGGATGGGTAGCTTTGTGATTTGTGAATATGAGTGTATTTTTGGCTGAAGCGGCCCCGTGAGTCACAAAGATTCCACGTACACAGTTCGCTTCAGCCACGCCAGCGTGATTTATAATTTCAATCAGGAAATTAAAAAAGCTTCCAATAGATACAAAGTCTGCAAGGACACATTTGCCAAAAACCGACGGCGCGATCGGTCTCTTAATTTGTGTTATACGGAGATCAAACCGTGGATCTGGGTTGGCAGAATTGTCTTGATGAGATGGTGAAAAATGCATGAGAAATTTAGTACCACGTTCAAGTGTATGTAGGCCTAGCGCCAACTGATCAGATTTGATAACCAATTTCCAAATTTGGGCTGAAGGAAACTTAGGTAAGGTTTAATGGTGGAGAAACTGTTAAAGTCTTGAGGTCGGTCACGACTTGTGAATTGTATAATTTATAGTTAGGCCTAGCACAACTCAAAATTCTCCCGTACAGATACGACAATCATTACGAAAGGACGGTAACATATTGTTGTACAAAAACACATGTCGTATGGACACAAAGAAATATTTGTGTTTTGTCAAATCACAGCCCCATCACTGTATTTAATAAACTGATTGAGAACTGAAGATTTTTTGTTTCGTTCTGTGGAATAAGTTGTTTGTCATTTGTCTGTTTGTCTGTCTGGACTACGCGATACACTAAATTTCCCCTGTTCTTTTCAGAGTCCAACTTCTCCTTTTACCCCCACTGCACTTCTCTTCTGTTCCTGATTTCGCCTTTGGCCACGTTTATAATTGATTCTCCGAAGAAAGAGCAATGTTAAAAATCATGACTAATCAAGGTTAACATTCATAAAGTGAACTTCAGCAAATAACATGTCTGGCTTCCGGCGGTCAACGTACATAATAAGTTGTGATTTATTTCCCAACTACACCCCCGGCTGTGTAAAACACTACAGTAAATTACATGCTGGAGGAGAGTCCGGTGATGTATCATTGATAAAAAATATCGATAAGATATCGACATGCTACGCTCTATAATGACAAGGTGTTGACATCAGAGGTGGATCCAGGTTGATAGATACGCAGTCACACGAAAGTAAATGAGGGTTGCAGCTTTCTTTACTATTGTCTGCCTGCATTTTTTTTGGTCAAACCAGACTCGCCACTGGATGCTTAGATGCGTCATTTATTAACCTTTTTCACAGTTGCCAATTGAAACTGTTTGACTTTTGCCAAAAAAAGTAACTTTCGCCGAGTTTTCGATTTGTTTATTTAAAGTTAACAAAGGTTTTACTGCTGTGAGATATGAGATTAAAGGTAACATACAACATTTGCTTTCGCTGTAGTTTTCAGAAATGGATGGACTTAGGGGTTGGTATTTTAAAGCAAATATTGTTACACTGAAAAAGTTTTGTGTTCATAGTACTGGAAAAACCTATACATGTATATAAAATATGCTGTTCTTGTGGTTTCCTGACCCTACTTCAGACGAAACGGGGCAATGATATAGACGTCGGGGGAATTGTCAGGTCAGGGAACCAGACTAGCTGACTTGCACCAGTTCAAATAAAATGTGGACTAAATTTTGTACATTTGGGGATGCTTGAAACTATTATCCACTTACGGTCAAGTAATGTAATTCATAACAATTTGGTAGTTTTGTTTTTGATATGGCAAATGTTGTATACTACCTTTAATACACCATGAAACACAACTTTTCGATCATCATTTTGATAATTAACGGTAACAAGATTGCACTTGTAATTAAAACAAAATCTAGAATTGACATTAAGAGCCAGTTTCCGTACAGCTCATTAAAGCTGCTCAAACTTCATAGCATAATAACTGACACAATTATTGATATGTAAATTCGATAAGTCTTTTCAGCCAACTGGTCACCAGTGCATCCCTTAAGCCCATTGCATAATGCGCCAAGAGAGCCCTCAGCGGCGCCACCGGGCCCCAGATTCACAGTCTCGATTGTTTTAGCGCCTCGAGTACTTGCGCGGTCAGATGAATAAAATGAATCTATAATAATTTTGTGTTGTGAACTCTCTTGATTTCTGTCGTGCCATTAAAAAACAGTTAATTCTGTGGCACGAAGTGTGGGCGAATATCACCGCTTTTTTATATGGGCAATGATTTCTTGTTCGAAATGATGAAACGGAAAGCAGCAGGTTTTACTTATGATGGTACCTTTCACCGGTAGAGGGCGCCCTGGGCCAAAATTTTGGGCAGTTCACGACCTGTCAACCTTTCAAACCACGTATGCACATCTTAACTAGTAAATATTTGCGTATCAATCTTTCATATAAAATTTGTTCTTGTGGCAATCTTTTGAAATTTTCCAAAATGGTGGATGTGTATAGCTAGAAGACAACACGACTAACCTATGCGTCAATTTGTTTTTCCTCAACGATGGTTAAATTTACCCAAAAGTGCATTTTAAATCTGACCACATCTTACTTGATATCGAAACCTAAATATATCCCAGTTTTTTAATATCGGCGGCGCTATTGCCATCAAAACACCAATAATGTCTATGGTTGCTATGGTATAGGTTTGATAAATAGCGCAATAAAACACGCAATACATGTATAAGGTAGCAAACAGACAGACAGGGTCTTGAATATGAAGTTTCACCCTAGATTTACGATGTGGTTCTGGAAAGCGTCCAAGCCGAAAGCAGTATAACACCTATAAGCCTACTGGTTAAAACCTAACAGTCGGAACAAAACACACACATCTGACTCTAACCGTGCCCTGTTATACTGGTGTTTCTTAATAAGGCAATAGATGTATGCTTGGCCGGTTTTAAACACAGTGTCTAATACCGGCCAAGCACATTATGTATTCCCATTCATAAATACCTTTTCAATCAAAACAAGTCAAAATTTATACATTTCCAACTATTTAGTTTAACAAGTTAACTTCACTTTTTTAAACATCCTTATGATATGTGCATCTCGCGAGTAGTCGTAAACAATTCCTTATGTGGAGATTGGCGCGCGCGTTGCGCGTGCTGCGCGATGTGCCGCACAACGCAGCTGTGTCGGTGTGGTGTGAATTTAGGACTATGAAATACGGACCCGTTGGTAGTATTGCGCATGCCTAACTGAGGACTGTGAACGTTGATCCAATTAAAGGGTAAATGGGACCGGATTTCATAGGAGTCTAAATTTCATGAGACACTGGAAAAGTGTTTAAGACCAGCCAGCCGGTCTTTATCAACCGTTTAAGGCCGACCACTTGACAAGCTCTCGCCGAATAGGAATGGGTAAACTGTCTTAGGTATTTATGAATATTGATTAAAAATCATTGGTGTTTCCTATAAGCATGTACGCAGGTCAGTAATGAGTTCTTACGTGGTCAAAAGCGATGACATAGTTTTGGGTAATCACGAAGGCACAAAGCTCCAATACATTGAAAATTATGACACCGGTACGATAACAATCTTGAGACTTATCGGGTACGACAAACATATGGTATCAAGAGTCAATAACTCGGTAAAATACAAGAGGTTGTTATTTGACAATAACGGAATTCATCAGGGTGTTTTTTTTTGGGGGGGGGAGGGCTTGTAATTATTGCGAATGTGGTCTGTTTTCTCATTGCTACAATGTGATGTATGGCAAAATTCACACAATTCGTTCGAATTTTAAATTGTACAATAATGACACACTGATCAGCAATACATGATTGTGGAACTGCAAACAAGTAAAACCGCTCTTCTCCGGACTGACAATTTCGTGTTCCAATTCCACTGTTGGCTAACTGCCGCGCCGACGCGCCGAATAGTTCTCTCACTGCGTGATATAATGCCAAAAGATGTGTTTGGTCGACGGGAGAACATTTTTTCCCCGAGACACGGACTAAAATCTGCTATTCGAAGTATCATTCTTGTAGGCTCGCCAGAACTTCAAGTGTTTTACAAGATCGGAATACTGATGTTCCCTGCCGCCCATCTCACGAAGGGATTGATTTTTATGGCTTGATAAGTAGTCTTAATGTACATGTACTTTTAACAGCATATTTTTGTTTCATTGAAAGCATCAGCCAGATAAATACTTTTGTACCCCGTACGTAAGTAATAAATTACAAGCCTACAACAGTATGAGAGTGCAATCACTCCTCATAACAGACTATTTACTTTCAATTATTCGCCATTAAACACAACTGACTACGCTCCATGTTTAATTTTATTTACTTGTACATTTCGTTCAATGCAACTCACTTAGCATCACGGAAATTATGTTTTGGGTCTACGAATAATGTTTGTGCTAATGACATCTCAGAATATTAATATTTTGAGTTTGATTTGATATTGGCGGGCATAGGTATAGTATGTAATTGGCCTACCGACACGTATAAGCACGGTGATCGTTTGGTAATACTTCTGCACTATAGTAGGCAAAAGACGTGTGCGTTCAGTTCTCCTGTGTAAGCTTATGGACTATTCTTATGATAAGCAGAAGGCAATGCTTATAAGCTTATAACGGTGAAGAGCAATGGCCATAAAATTAAAAATTGTCATTTCGACTGAAAAAAAGTCATCAAAATGTCTAGCAAACGCGCTTTCTTATTTAGTGTGCAAATTTACTACGTTACAGTAGACATTTACTGTGTCCGATGTAACTTTAGGGACACGACGATTTAGAGTGAAATACATTCAATAGAACTGATAGAGTTTTCACTCGCGTTTCGACTGGAGGGACTCTTTTTCAACATATTTCAATCTAAAGAGTGATTTCTACTGTAAATGCTCTTGTGCCCAATGTCACATGTTTGGAAATAAGACAGTGTCTGTTGGGCGAAAATCTGACCCCATATAACCTTGCCCCCCCCCCCCCGGTTTGACGTCATAATATCTATTATCCAATACCTCACAGCATCAAAAGTTTGTGCTGTCGAGTTTCTCTGATCTCGGGCCCCGGCTTTTTAGAAGAAACCCCTACACGCGTGCTCTCGGACAAACGGCCGAACAAGTCTCGCCTCTCGAAATCGATGCCGATCATGTCGGGCTTAGACACGGCTATCTCAAGCAGCGCCGGACCGGACGGGGGTTGCTGAGATGGATCAATAAGGAGTAGAAGGGGGGCTCCTCGATGATGCCGAGGGGTGATGACGGGAAGATAAGAAGCGTAGGATGAAGGGGGGGGGGAGGGAGAGAAAGATGGGGGATACTGTAAGGACGAAGGCTTGAGGGGTATTGGCGGATTGATCGTAGAATCCTCGGGCTATGACCGGGTCAGGAGGGATGTTAACAGCACGGAATTACAGGAGAAATCGGGATTCGTTTATTTTGTTCGTAAAGATTTCTTCTTAAATGATTACTGAAAAGGGTATACCGGAAAGGTTCCCACCCATGTTCAGATGGAGGTTGAGAAGGAACCTACAACAAATTAAGTGCGCGAGTAATTATTTAGTGCGGGGGGGGGGGGGGGAAGCTGCAATAGGCCTACCATCCACGAAAACAAAATAATGATTATATTTACTTTAATTATCATGAGGGTAAATGCCTGCTTCTAAAAGTGTTTCACCATCAAAAACCCATCAAAACAGACCTTATAAAGAAAAAAAATAGTATGACATATAGGATTTGCAGACATAGAGATTAGGAAGCTCACTACAGCAAGATCTTTCAACTCAAGACTTTCCAAGGTCATATTTTTATTTTCTGAATTAAAATTTGATAACTCAAGTTAGCATTCTAGCGAAGACACAAGTCGTGGAGTCGTGGCTAACAAGAACAGACCAATGCCCATGGTAAAAAGACAAAGGATGGTATTATCGTGCTAAACTATAACAGGATCCCGAATCCAGATGATGAAATCGTACGTCCGTAAATTAAGCCCGTTATACGATGAGGTAAAATGAACAATCTGATTACGATAAAGTCCGAGGAAACGGTCCGAGCGTGAGCGCATGTCGTAAAAAAAGACCTGGGAATCCAATATCGGGACGCGGGACAACTCATAATATTTTCACGTCAGCTCGTTCCGCGGGCTTTCATCGCTATCACGCTGATTAGGTTTAGCGAGATGACACTTTTATGGTCCAGCACACGCGCGGAGAGAGGCAGCCGATAGTGTAAGGAAGTGGGGCTCTAGGTAGATCCTCGGAAAAGGGGGAAAGCCTTCTTACGGAAGCAGGAGGCTGGAAAATCCGCATCAGCTCACGACCACAACTCCCTGTGATTAAATCATGTTTGTCTGAGTGCACGGCTTTTATGAATGACATGGGGTCAGATCATCGGGCGCGAGTCATCTTCGTCACCCGTCCACTACCCTGCTTTTTTCAGAAGGAGGGGAAAGGCAAGCAAGCGTACACTGCTAAGAGACACCGTCTATTTTATTAATCGAGACGACGTAAGGAAAAAGGAGAAAAATGAGGGTTCTCTGTGCATTGGGTTAATGCAGAACAGATCGATTAGACGGATTGGGTAAATATGGCTTATCTTGTGCGGCCAAAGTAAGATGCATGCCCTAAGGGTTATATATTGCACAGTGGTGCTTTCTGGAGAACATCGTGGACGAACAAGACTAGCGGGACGGGCCGAGAAAAGCCTTGTTGACGGGTTGGGGGTTGAATTAAGAGGTCGAGATCAGACGATAAGAACTAATTGACTGTTAGGGACAAAAACGGAGGTCTGATGTATGGGGTTTGGCGATGGCGCGAAAACGTGCCGCTGCTTTCAGTACGTGACTATTCTGACAAATTGGTAAATGGTTGTTTGGGTTGAGAAAGATAACGATCGAAATTGTCGGCGTGTACAAAGCTGTGCACGTATACCGCACCGGCCATTTTGGTATCGTAGAAATTGGTCACTCCGTGGAGAATGTGCACGTGTTTAGAAAAAAACTAGAATTCTATTTTTGATTTGAGAGTTCTCGTTTTGTTGTAAGCACAACACGTCATAAATTGAAGATGATGCAGCTTGCAATAGTCTTCACGTGCCATTCGTTATCAACGGTCATCCAGAGTTCTTTTTGCCCACTCAAGAGTCGCATGCAATTTTCTCATCGAGTGTCCATCGTTCTTTTTTGGTAAGACTGCACCGGTGTGCCACATCGACAAATATGCAGCCATACGATCAGGCTACCAACTCGCCGCGTCCTGGCCAAAAACAAACCGGGTCTAAGGTGTACAGATAATGGATACAAACGAAGAGTCAATAATTTGCACCGACGAACACCAGAAGAAAGGGCAAAAAGAGAAGAGGCTGAGGCGTATTAGGTGACCGGGTTTTAAGAAAACAATTTCATCTGCGGCGAGAAGTCGGTCTGCGGCAAGCGCGGGGTTTGCCGAGCGTCGATACGCGAGCAAACTTTGGAGACCTTCTCGGATTGCTTCGCGCGGGAAGAAACGAATTAAGGTTTCTCAGGACAAACACAGATCCCTTAATGGAAACCCACTCTCATGTGCGTGTTCCAATCGCTGAATCAGTCCTGATCACTCAAGACACTGAATACAGGGCATGGGAAGTGATACGACCAGTTTACCAGCATGTAATATTGTGTTGTGAATAATACCAGCGATTTGAGGTCTATACCCGATGTTCCCCAATACCTAAGTCCCCCAATACCGCGTACCGATGTTCCCCGAAATCCTTAGGGTTAGGGTTAGGTTTAGGGTATAGTGTGTAGGGTATAGGGTTAGGGTTGGGGTCGGGGAACATCGGTATTAGGGAACACGGTATTGGGGAACATAGGTATGCACCCCAGTAATTGTGGTGTACCTCGTTTGGCTATTTCCTAAATGGCGACTTTGCGATAGCTACATAATTCATTCAAAAACCCTATACGGCGTACGCAGGGGCGATATTGGGAATGTAGCAGAGCAGTTACATACATGCACACCGTTGCCTATAGGCCTACTCTTTAAAATCGGTTCAAAAGCTGTTTTAGGTCAAAGTCCGCCGGTGTCTGTCATAATTTGACCAATATCTGGGCTCTTTTCCCGGATCTCCGCGCTTCTGAAAAACACGACAGATGGTCGCTTTTTTCGGGGCAGTTTCCCCGCCAACGTATACGGAGCGTTTTGATCGCACGAAAGTATACGGCGTTACAATTCTCACTCAATAAAAAGGCCACACTAAAACCCTGATTGGAAGGACCAGCTGGTCAAAGCTGCAGCATTTTTGTATCGCTTTAAATTAAAGCAAATGCGAGTGCACAATAAGCTCTGGCTGTCTTGCAAGAAGTCTTGCATAAAATCTTTCAAAATGATCCCTGCCAGAGCTTTAAAACTGCGCCAAAAAAACTGCGCCTTTAAAACTGCCCCAAACTGCGACGCCGATGGCAGATATGGAACACCATATTAGCGGTTTGTGATAAATACCACGTGACTATAAGATTACTGCACATATTTTGCCTCCATTTATAAACTTTTCCAAAAGATTACTGCACATATTTGCTTCCATTTACAAACTTTTCATAAACATCTTTCCGAATTGTTAAAACAATTTTTGATTTTTTGATAAGTATTTAATTTATTATATATATATTTTGTGAATTAAAATTTGGTAGTACTGTATATATAGTTTATGGGAAGCTTATGGGGTTTACTGTGGTCAATTTTCCAGGGACAGACAGATGGACCGACCGACCGACCACCAAGTGACATGCAGAAGCTCCTGTCAGAGCTTAAAAACAACTACGGTTTTTGGATGAATTTAAAAACATGGGTTAATAAGTTTAACAGTTTCATGAACTGTTAAACACATATTGTTTAAACATGTGAAACGAAATTTTCAGTGCATTGATGTTTACAGCATTTCTCCGGCATGGCATTTGCAAAATATTTTCCACACAGTTTTCCCACACATGTTTAAATAGGCATTAATAAATATGCTATAATTATGCACGAAATGAGTGCAAATGTAAATATGTAACAAATTAAACTATATAATTTGACGCAATAGGCCTACGTGCGAATTGATAATACCTTTTGGTATTATTTTTGGGGTTAAGCTCAAGAACGTTCTTCTGGGGCATGATGCGATTTTTCCTTTTTAAGGTATAAGCATATAAGAGAAGGTAGAACAAGCGTATTCACCAACCATCTGCCATAAGATAGAAAAAACGAGGATGGATAAAATGATACAGAATCTCATTTTGCTCTCGTTTTGTCTCTAGGGAAGAGAGCTAGAGATAGACCTATAGGCCTACTCCTCGAGATTACATTACCCAACGCTTCAATGATTGCAGTTTCATATCACGCATGAATACAATAGCAGGGATGCATTTCACAAACAAAAGGGTTCGTCCGCGCACTTCCAAAGACGGGGCTTTGCCGCTTCACTGGGCGAATTAATCTTGGCGTATGGACGCTGTGGACAGGCGGTTCCTATTGTCATATTTCTCCTTCAAATTATGTATCTTGCTTTGTTAGTTACCGGTTAAAGTGCGGGTGGCTGCCCATACAGCCCAGGTCAGTGACATCACATAGTCATTGTGAACAGCTCACAATGGCGAACCAAATTAAACCAACCAGGTATATAAATTGCGATGAATTTATAATTAAGATGGGAAAAATTCAGTGAACTGCGTTGACCGACCTCGGACTTTTCTGTTAAATTGGGTGTGAAACAAAGGATTACATCATACATTAGCGCAGTTCAAATTTTGAACTTTTGATTAAAAATTAATTGACACTCAATAAGGATTAACCTATGATAAAAACACTTAGTTAAGACTGTTAGGTAGATTTTTTTTAACAAGAATACATGTAATATGGGCCGATTTTGGCTGCGAGGCGTTTTCTAAATATAAAGTGTCTAAAAGTCATTTTTATGTTGCAAAATGTTTTTGTCGATATTGCAAATTCTTTATTGTAGTATTGTATACTTTATTGTGGTATTGTATTTTAAGCCTCCTCTATATTTATCCATTTATTTATTTTATTTATTCTGTATTTAAAATTTTACCAAGATCTCATGAAATTTTACCTGTCATTTTTCAATGTATTTTTTAATAATTTTTTTTTTTAATGATGACCCATTGTAAATTATCCCCGAGGTGACATGGCTACCATAAACAAATAAAGTTATTACCATTATTAATCTATAAAAGTGACACTAAAAGAGGTTAAATATTTTCAAAATGGCAAAGAACACAAGAACACTGCATTGTTGATTAGATCAATTGGTGAGTCGATCTGGTAAGTAGTTAGAAAATTCCTATGTCTCAGTTTGTAGTACATGTACCTGGGAGATGTATAGAACTTAAAGACTATTTTTATGCTATAGCTTTTAGCTTTTAGTTAGAAAATCCCTATTTCTCATAGTACCTGAGAGATGTGATATGTTGGTATAGGAACTTAAAGACTATACACTAAAATAGCTTTAGCCGCCCAAACCTTCCCAAACACTTCAAGTAACAAGCACTTACTGGTTATCCATCGCACCCTGTAAATAATTACATTTTGCATAACTGATGAAGCCGGGGCTTTCAATCAAGGGCAAAGCACCGACCTTGGTACCTCAATGACAAAGGGTAGGCAAGGGGCACTGCACTCGGAGCAACCTCGACACAACAACCCGGTATATACCAAGACGGAGTCTGTATCTAATCGATGCGGTCCCCTAATGCACCAAATTAAAACGACGGATGGTCGTGCATTCAGGCGTAGCTTCTGTTTAATTCCTAGTTTGATCATGAAAAAGAAATTCTACATGGAGGCCTACTCAGTAATATTGCGCCAGGCAAATATGATGTTCATTTATCAAATAACATCTCCCCTCGATGTTAATGACCGAGGACAAAGGACGGCCTTGGCGCGGGCAAAAGGTGTCCTGTCCCCCGTGAATTTGTTAGATAGACGGCAGAGAGCTCGCTTCAGTCGCTTGATGAATTCTCAAGGAAAGCGGTTTTCTAGAAGCTCATTGTTGGCCGAGCGGAAAGCTTGGATACAACTGATGTTTGGTCTGAAATCAGAAACTGTGGTGGAGATCATTTTTAAAGGTCTCAGCAAATACAGATATATCTGGTATGCCTTGGTTTACGAGCGGGCTTCACAATACCTCCCGTGCAATTCAATATGCAAGGTTTCTCGAAATTTGAAAAAGGTTCTTATTATACATTTTAATACGGAAATAATTATTTTATACAGTCTTGTCTCAGTGAACCAGACAACAAGATGGAATGCTCTGGTTATTCATGATTGGTGAAAGGAGAAGTCTGTTTTGGCTGCATCCCAACAAAGATTTCTATCTAATGTACACAAACTCTGTTTCCTCGATCGGTAATGTATAAGTATCTGAAAAATTCACGTCTTGGGGATACAAACAATATTCCGTTTTGAGAATACTGTCACGTCTGTATTGCTTATTCGCTCCCATTAGTCACGCGTGTGGGTTTTGTCCACAGGGTCAAGAACCGCAAACATTTTACTTGAAGGAATATACTGCCGTGATAATAGCAAATACCAATCCCCAAGACACAGGTATCGTTGAAAACACGCTTTCATTTAGGGGAATTTCAAATTCAGATTTCTTCTGCTGGCGGCGATTTCAGTTCATATTTGTCCATAAATAATACTACCATCCAGAAATGATTCCACAAGTCGAACACTAAAGAAAATAACGCACAAAATAATCAGTCAAATAGTCAACCTTTGGGTAAATCCAATAATTACGTTAATTAACATGTGCAAGACATTAATAGCGAGACCAAATTAACATGTGCAAGACATTAATAGCAAGACCAAATTACACGAATTACATAAATTACACAGTTTCATACGTGATTATTATGTACATTCGTTGCGACATGGAAAGTGCACCATGTTCTTAAAGGGCATTTAAAAACAAAACTACCAAATTTTTACGAAATACCTTTCTAGGATGTTGGTAAATGACAGTCTAAAATATCCTGTAAAATTATGGTACCAGGTGTTAAGTCATTTTCAAGAAAGCGGTATTTTTGTATACATTTCCAACGGTGGTCGGCCAACCACCGTCGGAAAAGCCTAACTATTTTTCAACTACTGCTCTAAATTTATAATTCTTTTTTTCAGTCCAAATTTTGTTTGCTATTGGTTACATGTTCAGGTGCAGGCCAGCAAGACTGGTTCCCTTACCTTACAATTTTCCGGTATCTACAAATTGATCCATTTCATCTTTAGTGGAGTCAGGGAACCAGACTACTTGAACATTTTGGCTTTTCTTGGTTTTCCAGCATTCTCGAACACAAAACTTCAAACATGTTAGTGTACCAATATTTGATCTTTTATACTAACCCCTCAAATAGTTCATTATTTTTCTGAAAATTACAGCAAAAGCCAATGATGTACATTCCCTTTGATGGCCAAGTCTTTAGTTCATCCTTTTTGGGTAGGCAATACCCTAACATTAGGATTTCGATTCACGCTGGACAAATCAACTTCGCTTTGCCTGCTCAGACTCTTCACGCTGTACGGAAAGATGCATGTGACAGTGTTCGTCAGACAAAAATAGCGCAATAAGAACACCCGAACAATGTTCGACGCCGTTACCAATCTTATCTGTCATATTTCCACTTTGATTTCTCCGGCTTACTGTTCACGTTAACATTACACTGACCACTCCATTATCCAAATGAACAGGTGTAATCTTGTTAGCACAAAGCTGGCAATCTGGTGCAGAAATACGGTCACAGCTATTCCAGGTTTTCTTTTATGATTATGTATTTGGATAACCCATTTTAGGGGATCCAATATGCGGCGTGAGTGGTTGCTGGGTGAGGATCGAGTGCACGGGTCGTCAATTAGGAACAGCAATAACCAACATCCGAGTAATCAAGTATGTGGATACAGCAACATAATGTAAGGAGCCATTAGGAGCTATTACATTACGGTATACAGAGTGTGGTCTACTTTCGAAAATCAGGCGTATCATGTGTGAAATCCCCCGTATTTCGTGTTTCATATTGTCCTAAGTCCAAAATATATAGATTTTGATTAATATCGGGTGATTTAGACAAAATGGCAGTCCTAATAATCAGCCAGAAGCCCCTCCCCAACTACAACGTGAACTCCATTTCCTTGCGAGGGAATTTACTAAGCTGAAGAAAAGGGAAAATGGCGGGAAAAATATCCAGTGCAGTCTATCACACGTGCTGGCGCATCAGTTGTTTTCATTGAACATTGGGGGCGCTATTATCAAATTGTTCAGCTGAAAGGCGCAGCGAGACAGATCTTTAATGTAGAAAAAACCCAGACGTCACCTGAACACTGGGTTTATTGCGCAAGATTTAACTGTGTCAAAGGGGAACACTATAGTGGGAACTGGCTCAAAGTTAAGTGACAAATCAACAAATATAGTTGAGGATCGATCACTGCAATGTTAATCACAGTCCTCGCTAAAAAGCGAACACTGCAACATAATGGTTGACATATTATGATGTAATATCATTGAAAGCATTTGCGCGAACAGCCTGGGTCGAGAAATTCAAACATCCGCCATTGAAACCGCCATAGCCTTGTTATCGATTTTCGCCCGTTCGCTTTTTCACCTGCACCGTAAAAGACAGATCGCGTCCGAAAATCGGCCAACAATTTGAACGTAATGTAAACATACGTGTGAATGATTGCTGGAGTTTTTATGGAGTGCAGACTCAAGAGTTTATACCGAAAGAGTTAAGACTGCATTAAAGGGTCTCTGTTGATCAGCTCTGTTTGCACAACCTAATTTTTTTTAAGGGAGTCTCCACCCTAGATTCCTGTTGGTTTCCCACCCATGCAGCTGCCGAAAAAGTCGCCTCAAAGTACCGGTACAAACGAAGCGGACAAAAGACGCGCCATTAAAGGTAGACCGAATTCATTACACAACAACAGAGATCCCGTTTCCAATTTGTCAAACATCTCCCCGCGCGATACGGGACGATCAATCAGGACCGGTCTCCGACGACACGATCACGGGGGAAACCCGATCGCCGTCCGGTGTAAAAACTTGTTGGTTCACGCTGGGTTAATGTCACCACCGGAGTCCCGCTCTTATACACCGAGAACCGAACAAGCGGCTACTGGAAATGATCAAGTGAAAGTGAACAGGTATTTGCTCAATACTGAGTAACTGTGTGCTGAAGGTGTTGGCTTAAGATTCGATGACACTATCGGTATAGTATAGTGAGGTGGCTGTGTTGGTTGGATGTGTCATGACAAAAGGTCTGTCGGCTGCCGAAGAAAAGTTATATGTTCAAGGTCATGCAATGCATACACAATTTTAGATCTATACTGTCTGATGTTTGCTCAAGGCATGGAGAAAATCTGAAAGATGCAGTTATCTTTCTGAAAATTAAAGTTCGAATGTCTACTATAAGCCAAACAAAATAATGCTATTAAAGGAATACATGTAGTGTTTGTCGCATCAAAAGCAGCCAGAACAATAGTTCCTTTTCCTACACATGCCATCTTTTTTATACGGTCCCATGCAATAATACATTTTAAACGACTATATTCATTGAATTACATTGTAAACACTTTATTTTGAATTCAAAAACATTTAGGAGTTCACTTGTACGTTACGAGAGGCACACTTCGTTCTTCTTGTAGGGGAATGTAGAACATGCACCAGTTCTATGTCATGACGAGGTACCAAGGAATAGAAACATGAGCTTCTTCCGTATATAAACACGGTTCCTTTCATTCTTTTGAGAGCTCAGTACCGAAAGATTTGTGGATTTAAAGGCTTCGGTTTTCCATCTACAGAAGACAGTTGATGAACTACCCAAGAGAAGATCGTTATAAGTAACGGAGAATTCCAATGACAAGAAGAAAATTCCTGCAGATTAGGCTGGGAGGCCTTTCTCATGAAAGACCTGTCTATGATTACTCCCAAAAAAAGTACCACAGGATTATAGAAACAGAAATCGGTATCACTTTGTGTACTTTTATACAACAATGAGGTCGCATCATGCAGATATAGGAATTACGACATTCCAAAAATCGCGCGACGTCCTCAATAAATCTTCCCAGATGGTTTATTTATTTTATCGATGCATGTTTTTGGTAAAGTCGAATGATGTTCATTATACCCACATGAACCCATGCTCGCACCCATATACATTTAACGCCAACGAAATATTTCAGTTCCCATCATGGACCAAACGTACTACGACAAACTTCTACGAATCCTCACTCTGAAAAATGGTTTGGCTGAGATTCCGAATCGTTGTAAACGGCTGTTTTGGGGGTTCTTTCTCGCCTTCATATTGCTATTCGCGGTTGTAAACACGTTTAATGTTGGAGTACCTTAAGTATGCGACGTGATCCTTTTCTCCAAGTTACCAACATCTCTAGAAACCTACGTCCGCGGTCGAAATAACTCATCTGACTGTCGTTTCTTATTACCGCTCCGCACTGTGTGATCTATGTGAAATGAGGTGTATTAAATTAGTGCCTGAGTTGTCAAATTAGCGCCGGGGATGATGCATGTCTGCAGTGCGGCCGCGGCCCTGAAACATCGAGACTTGCGTTTTGTCCAGATATGCACTAATGGTGTCACCCTGTGTCTTACGAAGTCAAGAAGATGGAATAAGCGATGCATCAGTGTCAGAAATGTTTATCTCTGTCAAAATGTGATTGATGCACAAAGGACAAGGAAAGTCCAAGGAACCGATTGTTTAATGACGTGTAAGACGGTAATTGTTTACTCAATCCAGGGGATTCACTAATTTACGGACCTGTTTCTTAGGTGTACAATCCTGAGTGTACGTGCACTATATCCTGCTGGCATAAAATGGTCTGATAAAACGTCAGAAAATCAAAGCATGTGTCGCTGCACCATTGAAAGACTAAACCCGTTCAATGATTTAATGAATGAATGGTCTACGGTTTATGGTGAGTGGTACAAACTGGATTATATTTCAACTGTGAATTTAGTACGTCTGAGTTTATGGCACAAGTCAAACAATAAAAAATTACAATCATTCAAGTTTAAAGAGGCTGTCTTCTCATTTGTACAACAAACCACCAACCCTAACGAAAAAGAGCCCTCTAGTGACCACATTCGCAATTTCTCGTCGGGCGCCATCATTTTGGTTGGGGAAAAACGTATACACTAGGCAAGTGAAATGGAATGACATAACGAAGCACACGGTTAATGTCTGTAGCTCCATGGAGAGGAATCACTCCATTTTCCCGTCATATAGAAATCACAATTCTAACCACACACACTCTCACACATTTATGTCTCTATTTATTTTCTTTAATAATCACACGTTCTTCTTGAGTCGCGCGTCGGTTCCACTCTAAATGAAATCGCGCTAATCACGCTAATTAGTGTTATTCTTACTGATCTCCACCGCCGTGTGGAAACTCTGGAGATTTAATATCGTCCTCAATGGTGTCCATTAAACGCTAATACGCTCCCCGTCGCGTGACGTGTGATTTATTTCAATTGCCAGCGAATATCGGCATTACAATTGTCAACACTTCTTTCACTGGTGAGCTTTGAGTTCGGCCGACTCGCCAGCGACCGTTAGATACAAACCAAACGTCTGTATATACGCAGGAATGAAATTAAGAACGCTGTACCAAGAAATCACTACACTGGATCATATAATGAGATCGGACGTGATGTTACCAGACAATTAAATTCTCATGAAAACTCAGTAGACCACGCCAAACCTGCGTTGTTGTTTCTTCTAATTAACAATCTTTACATGCACACGTGAGCTGAAAATGTTTTGTTTTTTAATTTCCTTGCTCACTATTCATTTGACATCTTTGGACACAAAAAAATATTTAACAACTAGAGGTGCGCGTTTGTTGTTACAAACGCAGAGTGGTCGGGCAGACATTTTTTTCAATAAACACTGCCGTGTTAAAGCCCGAGTCCATCATTTGCAGCTATCCAAAAAAGTAACTGGCGTAATTATTGTTGAAAAACATACTGGTTGAAAGATAGTAAGGGGACTAAATTCCCTGTGAAATTATCCTTTCTGGCAAGCTCTCATTTTGAAGAAATCAACGAAAGAAGGCATTTCCAACGGTGCTTCTTAAGAAGCACCGTAGGAAAATTTAAATTAGTTGTTCGTTTGTTATTCGGCGCAGCGCGCACAAGCATTGGAACGACGCACAAGCGCGCGCGTTTGCAATAATTCGTCGGATCAGTGCGCGACATCGCGTAAAGCTGCAATTCAAAACAATTCGAAACATGATTTAGCAACTTTTGATTTTAAATTGAGATCCTAGAATGCTGTTTTTCTCGGAATATGAAGCTGAAGCTGAGCTGAAACTTCATCAAGTAAGTTGTTCAGTATCCTTCATTAGATTTTGAACACTTTTGTTGCTTCAAACGAACAAAATGTACTAATTACAAATGATGGACTATAGCTGCGTATTTATAACTTATGACCTGCGTAACTAAGGGCCCTGTCACACTTCTGCGTATCCTAATTCCTTATGAGTTGCGCATTGACATTTTTTTCATACGCAGTCGTACGCATAATACGCACCTCATATGCATCTCTATCGTTTTGTGTAGGTTTTATGAACGCAGATATACGCATGGTTCGACCCAGTAGGCAGGATAGTTTTGGGCATGCAAAAAAACTACGCTGCGTACGCTGTTACGCAGGTCATACGTTATACATACGCAGCGCATCGGTCCCGCATCGGTCGAGTGCGTTACTTTTACGCTATGTGTTCGTGACGCACCCCGTCAGCATATGAGCCGCCTGTATTGGACGTTTACATAGCGTACTTGCAGCGCAGATGCAACTCGCTGAACGGCGAGCGGCGGAAATGCGGCGGGAATACGCTCAGAAGTGCGTCAAGCATGCGGTCGGCATAAGTCGGGTGCGTCCGGAATACGCTCGGCATGCGCACTGCATACTGACCTATTCGCAGCCAGAAAAATAATGTTGTGCACTGCATACGCAACTCGTACGCATCTCATACGCAATGGATGCACTGAATTCGTTACTTGTACGCTAGATGTGCGTCGCACATAAGTCAAAGTGATCAAAACATTACGACGTTAATTGAGCGTACGGCTGCGTATTGAAAAGTTTTGATAAGGAACTCATAAGGAATTGGGATACGCAAAAGTGTGACAGGGGCTTTAAGACGCACCGTTGGAAATGCCTTTTTTTCGTTGATTTCTTCAAAATGAGAGCTTGCCAGAAAGAATAATTTCACAGGGAGTTTAGTCCCCTTACCAGTATGTTTCAACCAGTATGTTTTTCAACAATAATTACGCCAGTTACTTTTTTGGATAGCAGCAAATGATGGACTCCGGCTTTAATAATACAATAGTATAGACCTTTCTACACTCTGTTGGCAAACTGCACATTTTGCCAACCATGCGTTGCAAACTACGTATAAGGAAGGTCCAACACTGAAATGAATTACAGATCACCAAAATATTATTTGATAATTGGAAATACAACATTGTCAACAAACATACAACATAATTTCTGCACATGCCTTTTTACTGTGTCGTAATTTTGGACCCACTTTTTGGGGCCAATTTTTGTCCCCCCCCCCCCCCGCCAAAAAAAGGGGTTGTAGATCCGCCCTTGCTCGGAACCTGAACTACTTAACTTCTCTAACTGATGTGACAGGAATATAATCGACGATTATTTGCGCTTCGCTCGTACCATAGAAGATCGGGAGTTGATGAATAGTTGTTACATATTAAAGGTGAATTCGATAACCCTTGCAATCATACAAACTAACGTTGGGGGGGGGGGGGGGGTCAGTCAAGTTCGTGCTTCAAGCGGAAGGGGGCCGGGCTATAGGTTCATAATAGCGTCACTAGATAATGCCTGGACAAGAAAACCCATTTTTTCCCCTTCTTTAAAAAATAAAATAAGACTATTTGTATAACATAAACTGATGTGTTGTCTGCTAAAAATGTGCGTGCTCTGGTGACTTCCAGCCATCTGGAAGTTTATTCGGTAACGGAATATAGTCTAAACATTCCAGGGAAATTGATGCAACACGAACTCTGACGTTTACTTTGAAGATTATTTAATGTCCCAATTGATTCGCCGACAACCTTCTCACATTCGTTTTCGTAATTGCAAATTGACTGATTCGCCGACAACCTTCTCACATTCGTTTTCGTAATTGCAAATTATTTTTTTGGGATATTAATTTTTTTTTTCTCAACAAGTTTGAGCAATATAATGCCACTTTAAAGGTATCGATTTGAAGTTATAAAACCTATAAATAATGACTGTTGTTTATTTCCGTCGTTACCGAGTGAAATGATGCAGCAGCATTATCGTACCAATAACAACTGCCATTATTTATAGCGTCTATAATTTAATTTTGCTTCCGTTTGAATTGATCATGTTCATAAATAAAAGGCCTTCTGAAATTACAATATGCCAACTGCTGTCACCGGGTAGAGACTAGACCTACATTGTTGCAGTTCTCATTTAATTGACATGCCAGCAGAAATCGCAAAATCATGTAGACAAATACCACTTTCCAAGTTATGTAAAACAAAATAAAATCTATGAATTCCATAAATTATGGACTAACTGGCTGACTGACTGGCTCCCCGACTCCCCAGCTGACTGGCTGACTAGCTGACTGACTCCCCGTGCCAGGGCATCAATAAAAATGGTTTCATTTTCCCAATTTAAATTTTGTAGTACATTTGCACAATTTCAATTCAATCTGTTAATCGGCACTGACATGCACGCTTTCATGTGCATGTACTTTTCAATAGGAAAAGTTAACATTTAGGCCTACCTGTGTTGGAAAATGGACATTTCATGACGAAGTAATGCCTAATTTTCATAAAGTTGATGTCACAATTACTGCAAGACAGCAGAACAGCTGTGAAAGAAACTTGGCAGGATTTAACAAATGCCTCGCGACGATAGGAGCCAACATGTACCTGGTAGGGGGTTGAGGTCCCGCCCCTCCGTGCTTTTCCCGCCACTCTTAAGTAATCTGACCTAAAACCACTCTTCAGTTATATTTCTATATTCCATGAGTGTTAAGGCATCAATACAAACTGGTTTCATTTTCTCCTCTACTGTTGCGTTGCAACGGTATCAGCGAAAATAAAAAGAAGCGGGTGACGGCCACGCCCACTCCTGCGCTTTTCGTGCCGTATTTAAGTTAATTAGTCTGATCTAAAATCATTCTTAAGTTATATTTCCAAAGTCCACAAGTTCCAAGCTATCAAATGATACTGGTTTCGTTCTTGTTCTCAAAATTTTGATTAAATGCAAAATTGACCCCACTTTGCATGGCGCCAATGGGTCTTAGTCTGATCTAGCGAAACTTATAAGAATGGTCATTCTGTTAACAGGGTCGATGATAATATGCTTTAAGACAATCAGGGGATTTGTTCCCGAAATTTTGATTAAACACTATCCAGCTCTCCGATTATTGTTTTTCATCCAACTGAAAGCAATTACGTCACACGTCTTTAATCAGACCCTCATGCCATATTTTCAATGGGGAGCGCAAATAAAATCCTAAAATCATTCACACTATATTAACTAATGCACCCTTGTCACGGCTATTTCTTCTTTAGGGGGAGACCGTTCGCATGTACATAACAATCATTCTTTTTGCTAATGCAAATTTTTCTTTACGGAATTTTTTTTTGGGGGGAGGGGGGCTAGACAATTTTTTTTGGCGGGGGGGGGGGGGGGGGGGGGGGGCTACAGCCCCCTTAGCCCCCCCCCCGTAGAACCGCGCCTGATTATTACCAGTTTTCAGGCGATTACAAAACACTTCGCCACAGACATCTATTCAAAATGCATTTTGGACATTCTTAAACATGCCGCTAGAGGGCGGTTGAGAATTTCATGACGTCACCGGTACAAGTTTTGAAGAATATTGTCTGGCCAGAGACTAACACCGTTGAAAGCAAGTTCATATCTATTTTCAATTTTAAATAATAAGCCAATAATAAGCCACTTCCGGTTTCGACCGGAAGCAAGGGTCATGTGATTTTTAATACGTACACGTTAAAAAATAAAGACCTTATTTTACTCAATCACTTGCCGCAAACAGCAAGACGACAGATCTCATTATTGATTTTATATAGATTTTTAAAGATAAAAAAATATCAAAGTTTAATTGCTTGTCACGTGACACCTGATAACGTCATCATGCCATCATTGTTCTGGCACAATCTAAGCATTCCGTCTTTGCTTGGTGTTACTTTGATGAAGATGCCCCATTGAAAAGTGGCCAAAAAGGTCCCTTAAAAAAGAAGGGCACAAATAAAGTGGAAAAACTGTGTACAAAGTCAATGGGCTTAAATAAATATCCGAAATTTCATAATAAATCACATGATGACGTCATCATTGCGTCCATCTTCGCCAACGACTTTGCTATATGTTCTTTGACTATGTTAAGTTTCAATGTCATAATGAGTGTGCTTTAATGACTAAAATGCTGACGAGAAAAATCGTGCACAAAGTCTATGGGATTTGTTATAGAAGACCAAGCGTCTTTAGCACAAGACTACGCGCCACATGTTTGGCCCCGTTCCAACAAGCATGACGATGAATGCATGTACATGTACATGTACTGTACATGTATAGTACAATGTCCTGTACATGCAGTGTACTCACGCACACCCAGCTCTCGCTTTCATTGAATTTTTGAGCGACGGACTACCGTTAGGGTATTTTTGTCGGCGGCGGGTCACGTGTGTGAACAATTTGACAAGCCATGCGCCTGGCACAATTGACGCCAATGTTTAATCTATCATTTAATGGACAATTTAAGATTATATATCTCACGATTGATTTTTCAGCGATTTTTGAAGAATAAAAAATCTTTTCGTTGTAACTTCCGGTCTGATGACGTCATTGGCTTCAAACTTCACACAAGTGTTGTTTGCATGAAGGTCATCATATAGACCAATTTTCAAAAGATTACAGCAAACTTCGCCACAGACACCTATTCAAAATGCATTTTGGACATTTTTCAACCTGCCGCTAGAGGGCGCTCTAATATTTCATGACGTCATCGGTTACAGTTTCGAAAAGTACTTTCTTGCCGAAGACTAACATCGTTGAAAGCACGTTCATATCTTTTACCATTTTTAAATTACAAGGCACTTCCGGGTTCGATCGGTTTCGACCGGAAGTAAGGGTCGTATGATTTGACACCCACGAAGTAAATTGAAGACCCAGTATTATTCTATTGACTGCCGTTAAAAACAAGTTCCGGTCTCTCACGGTTGATTTTATATCGATTTGTAATGATTAAAAAATAGAAACACTAGTTTGCTTGTAATTTGATACCTGATGACGTCATCATGACGTCAGGACAATATACACTACTCGGGATCAGGGTCAATATGTGTTCGAAGTTACAAGTTTATATCTTGAACGGTTTAGGAGTAAACCCGCGGAGAAGTATTGTCCGGAAAAAAAAAGAAGATTAATCGGAACAGTTCTAGACAGTGGTCGGGTTGTGCCCGACCACTCAAAAAGTGATTGGACAGAAAGTGAAAATGCCAAACCTGTCATCAACGGTATATCTGCATAATCACAAATAGCACCGTGATTTTGAGGTACATTATCTTCTGGTGCTCTTGCAGTACGGCCCTCACAATTAAATGGTTCATATTTATTCATCTAAGATGATACCAGAAAATAGTCGGACGGAATAAATCGACTCAAAATGCTCTGAACCACACAAACATTCTGAAGCAACCTCTGTATCCATAACACCCTTGGAGCGAACACAGTTGTACGATCATAAGGAAATGAAACACGCATTCGGTCTGCGTTGTCGGTGCATGTTTTCAGTTCTGATCTTTTTTCCCCAACCTTCCATATTGCGAGTCTGAGGGAAATTATGTGGGCTGCATATACACACACACACCGACAAACGTGACTGCACATATAGACGAGAGTTGGCCACCAGAAAAATCAACAAGGTGAGGTATGGTGTAGTTCCAATAACCTTTTTTTTTTCGAGGAGATATAAAGAAGAAAGAGCTCCGTGCTCACAGTAAGATCCTTACAGTGGTTCAAAAGGAAATCCAAGATAGACCTAAAATCCGAACTTATCTAGCGACTTAAGAAATGGTGAAGCTAGTTATCTAGTGGCCACATTATCACGGTGGCACCGCGCCCACACGAGCATGTCCCACGAGTTCTTAAAACCTAAGACGCAAGTCGCCAACATGCAAGCATGGAGGAAGGATGGTCGGAGGCGAGCGTACGGCGTTCGTGCGAGCGTGGTGGTACACACCAGTTTTGTTTTTCAATTGCGGGGGGGGGGGGGGGGGTTTAGTCCACATACGTTTGCAGTTTATATAGGCAGAAGAAATGAGGACTTACCGTTCACTTGCATAAACAGCCATCATGAAGTCCTGTTATAAGCGTTTCATGCCACTGTCGGTCTCACTGTCCGTTGGCTACCGGTACAGTAATCACGAACGCTGTTTAAAAAACAAGAAAGCAATTTGAAAACAGCTACATGTCGTATTCTGAGACATACAGCTAGCAGTTCAACAACAGCCAACACGTTTAATAAGGAAAAGAATATTACCGGTAACCTGCACTGATAATCAACGCTGCAAATAAAATACAATGAAAATAGGTTAAACGATGGGCACAAATTCGGATAAAACAATCACTGCAATTCTCAGGTCCGCCTTCCCTGAGCACATTCTCTGCCATTATCAAAGGTCACAACAAAATAACACGTCCTCAAAATCCTCCCAAAATCGCCTCACCGATTCCCTAATGGATTTTAAAAAATATATAAACAACCTTATGTGTAACCGAGCGGCTTTCAAAACTGACCCCGAATTGGAATGGCACATTTTTTTTTAGCATCATCAGTATTGTGTGCGTAGCCTACGCCTGCACAATTCGCTCTCAAAATGATCTCGTAATTCAAGTTCTGAGGCGCCTGGACACTTCAGTGTTATGATTTGCTGGAACAACTATTGGATCGAATTCCACGCACCGAGGCCGGATAGAATGTCTCCGGGATTGTTCTTCTAATGAAGAGATACATGCCGCCATTACACTGCGGTTACAGGGAGGGTGAGTCCAGCCAGGGGAAGAGTCATTAAAAGGGGGGTGTCTTAACGAGGACATAATGTACATGTAAATCCCAAATGAAAGTAAGTCTGGGGACAAAATCGTCTGGAGGTCGTCTGAATCAGAAGTGGTGACCTTTTCTATACTTTTCAAAATTCCCAGGAGGAGAAATAGGCTTTTAGTTTTGCTATCGAGTTTTACAGTAAGATTCATGAGAGGTGTCAAAATGAGAAGATAAACCAAGTGGCTGATTGTATAGATCTAGCGTTGCAGTCATCTTTCAAGATACGCTGATATCCCCTTGGGCATTAATTGTTCAGGGGCGGGTCTAGCTTTCAGGAAAGGCATGGAGACGGGGGGGGGGGACGTTCCCCTCCCCATTCTAAGGTAATTGAGAATACATTTGAGAATTAATTTAGGAACTTTGAGTCAAATTTTATGATTTTCGACCCCATTTTACTAGTATCATAATTTTTGTCCGCGGCTGAACAGCGGGTGGGGATGAGTATGGGAGGGTGTGTGTGTGTGCGTGGGGGTGGGGGTGGGGGTGGTGGTGGGGGTTAAACCAGTCCCCTCCCAGATCCGCTACTGTTGTTACTGAATTATAATTCTCCAAACCTCAAAGATAGCTTCCAAGTGCAACCGATCTGAACTGTGGAAAAGGAATGGTGTAAAGTCTCGGCTAGTATAGACCAAAAAGTATGCAAGTGGCTGAAAGAAACGCATTGAAATTTAACGCCTCCCTCTCCGGAAAAAAAAGTGACTAAAAAAGGGGATTAGGTTGTTTTTTTTAAATTTATTCTGATGTGCGTCTTAAACCTTTGGGAGCTGTGGATATTTTTCTGATTTTCTGAAGTGATTATATTTGAGATCGTTGGTATCTTTGGCAATCCCTTTACTATGCTACAAACTCGAGTCACAGTTCAGGCCTTCTGCGGTTGGACGAGTTATACTGTATACGGGGAAAATTTGTTGCGGGGATGACAAGAATGTTACAGTAATGATCAAAGCGAAATGCATACCGGCTATCCGTCGTGTTCGGAGAAGGAAGGGTGAAATGTTCCAGACGTTTACAAGTATCAAGTTCGCTTATAGTTGCCGGCCACAGGAATCCGTCTAATTGAGCTAGGATGGCACGGAGAAGAGAGGGAAAAAATGTCTGCTTCACGGGGATATGTTTACCCTTAGGCAAGTTCATGAAACGAGCGGCCTTGATAGAAAATGAATGAGTTGGGACGTGGGGTAGAACATGCTCGCCGGGGTTTGGTGCAGCAAGGGACGGTACATGAACAGCTGGAGCTGGGACTGGACTGATTGGGCCCCGGTTTTGTCCGGACGTTGATAGTTACTAGTGGGCTGGAAGGATGACAATTTCGGAGCAGCTCCTCTGAGGGTCACTATGAAGTAATCGTCTGGCGGACTCGCTCGGGAGTTACTTCGGAGCAACGGAAAGTCCAGCATTCATTTTGCTTAGATTTTTTGCCTTTACAGGTAAAGTGGTAATCTTGGGAAGTTGGACTGTTGGTTGCTGGGTTTGGGAAGGATACATGGATTAAAAGTGGACAAGTGACAGATTGTTAATGATGGGAACGGGTGGGGGTCCAGTAAAAAGAGTCGCTGGCCTGGTGCGGCTTCCAATGATTCGATCTTTTCTACAAAGTCATGGTGGACTATATATAGGCCTACTCATCATCATTCCCAGATATCTCTGTAAAGATGTCAGTCTTCATTTTTGACAGGAATTCTTATTGCCCAACAAATTCCTCGAGTTCAAATATAAAACATACCACAAATATGCTCGCATGATTGCATTAATTTTTTTTCTTAGATTTCGAATATTAGCGACACTGCGCCAGAAACCCTGCAGTGTAGACATGCGTATAATGTAAATGAATGAACTTGTAAGGCCTTTTCTCACATATTATGCAAATATTCAATGCCATTGAAGCTCCATACACAGGACGCGTGAAGCTTTATATGGAAATTCGTTTGCTCTAGGAGAATATGTTGATCCATTTCATATTATCCCACGTCCAACACAATATAGTTTCCTTAATTATTGTTCTCGTTACTGATATGGAACAACATCATTCCACAATTTGTTTCCAAACATCTCACAATAAAGATGTCACGAATGCATATAACCACATTATTTGGATGTACAAATTCAAAATCAAGTACCAGTCAATGAAGCAATCAACAGGTCATCGACCCCCGGGATAAACCTCTCTGATGGCACCCTGAGGGTTAGGGCCAGGGCCGACTGGACAGTCGCAGAAAACGGAAACAGGGGACGGAAACTTGAGACGTTAACACGGCTCGTGTCCACCTCACGGCACCGCTATCTTCTTCATTTTCCCTGGACTCAACATCCTTATCCTTTTTCTTTCTAGAATGATTAGAATCTTGAGCAGCCTCTGGGGGATATTGGACGACTGGGAAAGTGGACAGAGAGGCTCCAAGTTTTAGATCAGTTTACCGTTGATGATTATCATCATAATTATTACTAAGTAAACGCTTTGGCTGGCAAGGTTTGGCAATAATGGTAGATGCTTTTTGATATCTTCATAACTATTTACCTAAAAGATCACATTCTTCACCACATTCCAAATTACAGCATAGACTTTTCTTGTTCTTTGCTTTAAATATTTTGGCTTGTGTCGAAGTATAATATCCCAATGCTCGAATCAGATAACCTGCCGCGCTGTAATTACTATGAAACTAAACGTTCGAACAACAGAGGGCGCTATTTCACTTTATGGTCTCATCATAGACATATAATAAAAATATATGTCTGTGGCTCCGACGTCTGGCCGTTCGAGATGTTAACACAGTTATTGAAAATTGACAGGAACTGCCAAAGAGTGAATGTAAAATATTGAAGGAACTTGACGTGTACAAGTGCACACCTGTGAATAGGCCTAAACCCATCCACCGAGCTCATGAATAAACGTTATACCCTCAAAATATTCTATATTAGAGAGTTCTGAGAGCCATAAAATTGGGGAATTGAAAAAAATATGGCAATGAACCTCTGGCCCAGACTTTGGACTTCCAATTTTGAGCATTTTGGATGCAATTGAGCTCGAAAGTGGCGCTATTTTTTGAGGTAGTGGATGGATCGTTTTTCAAGATGGCTACTTTTCCGCTTTGGGAAAAATAGGGATCGTCTCCTTTGGGTGAGAATTTCTCGAAAAGTCAATGGTCAACCCACCAAAAATTGAAAATAAAATAAAAGATGACATATTGATCGCCATTTCTCTGTGCAGCTTAAAATCATGTGAGAGTTCTGGGTATTTTAAAAAGAATTTAGAAGTAGGGGCATTTAGCACTAGTGTCTACGGGAAAGACAGACACTCCGTATTTTCTCGTCATGGAACATTTTTTTTCTCAAAAAGTGGGCGCGCTACACAAACACTGCTCACCGCGCTCCGATGTCTGGCCATTCGAGATGTAAACACAGTTATTGTGAAAACGGGAACTCAAGATAAACACATTGTATTGCAATGAAATTTCCTGTAATAGTTTGCCATGGTATTTGACAACGAAACTCTAGAAAATTGACAAGAACCGCCGAAGAATGAATGTAATATAATTTAAGGAAATTGCAGTATGAAGGACACTCCGTATTTTATCGTCGTGCAACAATTTCTTACAAAAGAGGGCGCGCTACACAAACACTGCAAGCATTTTGGGAGAACAGTACATGTAGACTTTATTGTGATTTGAATCCCAGTACCAAACGTCTTCGTGCTTTTATAATCTCCGTAAATGCTCCACAGTATCAAAAAAAATGACCGTGGATGTGTACATGTTCTTAAACCCCTACTGTTTTGTTTTAGGCAGTTTCAACTGAGTTCAGGTGTTTGAATCTGAAATTAGGCCTAGGGCTATACACATGTCATAGTAACAGACCTTTTGACATCTTTACTATCAAAACGCTACTAGAAACACAATTTGTATTTTGTAGTAGCTGGAGTTAATTT
Organism: Patiria miniata; assembly: GCF_015706575.1. Lineage (NCBI taxonomy): Eukaryota > Metazoa > Echinodermata > Asteroidea > Valvatida > Asterinidae > Patiria > Patiria miniata. The sequence goes on from NW_024037062.1 coordinate 1,880,214, forward strand.
TGTAGGGTATCTTTCGGAAGAAAATCCAGCTTTGAATCGAAATATTAAAATTTCCAAAATATGAAATAGGCAATTTATTACTTTAAGGCTCCGTTCCTATCATATCTGCCTATGGTATAGGCCTAAGCGAGAATGAAAGCACATGTTTTGTACTGATAAGTTATACCTAAACAGCTGGTGAAGTCCAGATTTAATTGTTCTTTCTGATTCATCATCGGCTCTGCAGGATTTATTTTTTAAAGGGAAGTATAATAGTCTGAGAACCATTCGGTTGACAACTCCCCCATAGGGCACTGGCGATCGTGAAGTGTAGGGCCCCTGTTTTGTTTTGATCAAATTAGAGTCAAAATGTTTTTTATTGCTCAAAAATCACCTTTAAAATCAATAGCAGACTTTTCTCAATTCTAATAACACCCGTTTTGCATTTTTGAACAGATTCTTGGGGTAGAAATCACGATTTTCCTGCGCGGTTTGTGCCTTGTGATTTAGCGCGCCGTGCGTGCTCACGGTACATCGCGCGGTGATCGCCATCTTAATTTTCGGGTCGCGTGTTGTCGCCGCACTGTCATCGTCATTTTACCCCCAAATTTCCCTTTAAAAAAAATCAAAACCCTGCCCTCTATCTATGACATACCTGTTTATTGAGAATGTCGCAAACTAGTTTGGTAGGTCCAATAAGTTTAAGTGGATTTTGTTCCCATATAGGAACCGGGCCCTACACTTCACGATGGCCCTACTACTCAGACATGTCATGTATGTGCAATTCCGCAACGGTCGACTGACGTAAAAATAGCAACGGCGAAAAAATAGAGACAGAAGTCCTAAGTAAAAGTAACTACATGTAATTCCCAATAATAACAATTTACTTGGTCTGTGCCGGGGACCCTTTAGCAGTTAAACGTCCGTAACACTGACATCTCCTGTTTATAACACGGAACATATCTTACCTGTGTGTAAAAGCTGACGATCTTCAACTACCAGCACCACCAGCTTCACGACATAACACGCAGTGTTCAACCACGGAATTAACGGAACTGCAACATACAAGTCGGTCCTCACGTCAAATGCGTTGTAGGGGTCGAAACCCCTGTCTAAAAACGAACAAATTTGAGCAATTTCTTTTTCAGTTGACAACTCTGCCGAATCTCCAAATTGTCCGCAAGTAGTACAAGCCACAGAACTGCGGTTGTGTTCCAAGCATGCAGGCCTGCGCGAATTTTCCAGCAGGCAAGTACGGTGATAAACTTTCTTCGGAATTTGGCGGTCTTTTATTTCCAATCGTCTGCTTTTCGATAAGCATTGTGGGAAATTGAAGCCTTTTGTTTTCTGCGCTCAATGTGTGACGACTTTTTCATGAACCATTCAAACCAAACAAGAAACAGACGTCTGTAGGCCCATTTGGCTCTGCGTTGCTTCATCCCTCAAGTCGAATATAAAAAATAGCTGCGTTGGGCTAAATTATTTAGCCGCTTTGTCCGTGTAAATATAAAAGATCGAAATTTTTAGGGGAGATTCGTCTTTGAGATGTTTGACCAGCTGGATATTTAAGGGCGGTACGTGTCCCGAATAATTGCGGTCGTCTGCAAACAGAGGGGGCGAAAATTTAGCACCTTGCGTCGTCTGCTGATGGGTCACGAATTAGCCTGGTTCTATATAATATTGTTAAAATGAAGGTTTTATATTCCCCTTTGCCAAAGCTAGGGGAATGCACTTTTCATTTTGTCGAGCCGACTTGTACCACAAAAGGTGAATTCAATGCAATAGAAAGATCCCCCGATTCTCATGAGATGACGCCCATGGTATGCCACCTGCACTATAAGTACTTTCAAGGAAATAAAAATCGTTAGTTTTTAACCCCAAAGGGAAAAGGTCGGCAGAGTTGAGGCGGGAATGTTGGGCAGCATCTAATGCCTCGAGTTTAAAAGAACCTCAATTAACTAATATACAGTGGCACGGTGGGGTGCCTTAGTGAGGGAAAGGGGTGGAGTCTGAGCTACTTCAAGTAGTGGGGCAGATAGGGGAGAATTGTGCCTTTGATGATACAAGCAAGGCATTTGGCACACAGTAAGAGTTTGCCTTAAGCAAGATAACTGGCTATAGGGCCATTGCAATTTTGTCCTTTGAAAAAAAAATCATAGGTAGAATAACAAGCACTTTTCAAAATTTTCAAAATGGCTGCCATTGCTTGTGATTCTACCTATAATTTTTCAAAGGACAAATCTGCGATGGCCTTATAGCCAAATATCTTTCTCAAGACATACTCTGTGTGGCAAATGCTATGTTTGTATCATCAAATGCACAATTCCATCACCTATCTGCCGTACTAAAGCTACTTGAATCTAATGTATAAATTCATTGGCAAAACCTCTTGCTATCATAATTTTTATTTAAGAACAAAGAATTCTCTTCAAAATTTGTTATGGGGACCTGCACAAAAAGATAGCAAATTTATTTGTATTTGTATTGTGGGTCCCAAATCTTTTGAAGGGAATTCCACATGATAGCAAATATTATTTCAAAAAGTGTATGGGAACCATTTAAATAAATGCATACCAGACATACAAAAAAAACTTAACAAATTCAGTAAGTATTTTTTTTTTTTTTTTTAATTTACAGGTACATATCATTATGCATCATTGTTTTCAACTGTAGATTCTAGTGTTGATTTCAACCATGCAATGCATTTTCCTTTATTAATAAGTCTGCAGATGCACGTCAATACAATATCAAAATGCATAAATATTTGGTTATCAAAGTATCCTTTATGGACGGAATATCTTTTGCACGATTTTTATCAAACAATGCAATTTTATAATACACTTTTTGTATATACATGTACAATTTTAAAAATTGAAATTATCAGTACCAGAAATTATGTCAGGTGGGTTATACTGGCAGAAGAGATATTAATCGAATAGACAAACAAATTGATATAAAACTGCATAATCATTTACAAATATCTAAACACTTCAAAATGTACAATGCTATATTTGTACTTTGAAGACTTAGAAACAGAATCCTTGTCTGCTTTATTAAAAAGATTCAATGTTTTAAAAGTTGTGGACAGTGTAATTTAGTGCATGAATCTGGCCACATGACATTAACCTATCCACCCCAACCCTTCAAAATCCAACTGCATGTTTTGTTGGAATCTGTTGGAGTGAGTACTGCACTAGTAAACCATTAAGCCAGGTCACCTTATTTTTTACTCAACATGTATGTTAGCATTCGCACAGGGTCAGAGTACATCAGTTGGCATCAATGCGTAAGGTCAATCTCCCTTATAGGCCATCAGCCTCGGTCCAAAATTTTGACCACCGGTATCAAATGAGGGGAATAATCGTCATAACGATTTTTGGCAAGGTTTACACCTCCAAAGTTGGAAAATATGTGATAACATTGCAGTGGTGGCAGCTTTTTGGGTGTTATCATCCTTCTTTCAAAATGTCCATCAAAATGCTTGTTACCACTCTAGGGGTGGTATGCCTTGCGCATGCGCACTATAATCATTTATGTCCTGATTTGATACTGGCCAAACCCCAGGCTGATGGCCTATTAATCGTTTGAATTTCCCGACAAGATTCTGTTGCACGGTTGGACAGCATATACCAGTGGTCTTTGTGTAGAACGAGCCAATCGAAATCGTGACGTGTATAGTGCAGGCAGTAGCATTGCCATCACAATAGATAGATATCCAATCGTCAGTCTATCCTTTGTCTGCAAGATGTGGCAAGTTCGCGCAAGAACTATTGTTGACCATTGGTTAACCACAGTTCGACTAAAGTTAGCCCGAACTCTGTCTAGTCGACGGTGGTTGACTACCCTAGTCGACTATTTGGAACCAACCTACTGGGGCTGGTTGCATCGCTGGTAACCAATAGCCGCGCCCATTCATAATGTACAGCAGGGAGCCAGGATCCAGAAGTTTTGCGATGACATTTGACCAGCGTTTGACTAGAGACGTTCGCACGTTGCTATCAGTGTGCAGGCGTAAGGTACGTCACAAATCAACCACTAGTCGACTAATGGTCCTTGCCCGAACTTGGCCATGAATTAACTCTGCTGCACAATTTCCGAATGCTTGGAACCCTGACTACTGCTTGCACTATTAGGACCACGTCAGACTTCCACTGATTGCCACCTGGTTGTGATTTACGATCTAGTCATCTAGAACATACAGCGCCAGTATTTAGACACCTAGCACGAACGCTTGTTTCTGCATGACAGAATTAGCCCTTGAAATCTCTGCGTGTGGGGCCACCGGGTTGTTAAGGGTTGCATTGAAGGTTCCTTTCAGTACTGTGTCCTGTAATAGGGGGCTCAACTGTAGAGAAAGATACAAGAAAAATGAGAAAAAAAAAACTAATTAGAGATGACAAAAACACCATTCAGAAAAACTTATACAAATATACATGGGATTTCCGTTGGAAGAACAAAAAAAAAAACATTAAAAAACATAATCAACACAAAAACAAAGGCTTTTCCGGAAGTCTCTTGACTGAAAATGAGTCCAGAAGTAACCACAATTGTGAGAATGCACCATAGCGGATTTTCCAAGCAAATCCTGTCCGAAACGGTGAAGGAAAGAAGGGTAGACCACGGCAGTGACGCAAAGCGATATTCTAGCCAACATTTCCTTCTACGAGCCATACCAGAAGCACTGAACAAAAGAAGACAGACCTATTTCTTCTCCTCGCACAGCTACTTAACACTCCTTTCTTTTTTTATGGGTTTCAACTTTTGATTTGTTTTATTTTGTTGTGTTGATTTTTTTTTAGCTTGAAATCAAAATCGAATTCTCGAAGCAGTACTTTGGAATTTTTTGAAATTGGTGTGAACCTTAAGATAACTGATGATAATCCATTCTGCCTACGTTTTCCAGTACAGTGAAACGCCGCTATATGTAACACGGTGGGGTCAATAAAAAATGTTTGTTATATTGGTTGTTCGTTATAGTGATTGTGCATTATACTAGAATTTACTATTTCGGGAGCCTAAGGGGCTATATAGCCAAATGTCCGTTTTAGCCAAATGTTCGTTATAGCCAAATGTTCGTTACAGTGGTGTTTGTTATAGCGGCGTTTCACTGTACCTTTTCCTTTTTTTATTGGCCAAAGAGCCAAAATATTATGTATCCGCTTCACACTCACCTCGTAAGCGCCAGGCCCTGGGTATTCATTTCTCTTTTCCTTGAAGCGTTTGTCTCTTGTCACCATCAGTCCATTCTTAGGTTCTTCCTTAGGGGATGGGTTGTAAGTACCAGGACCTGTCATATAAAAAAACAACCAAAGATTACTAAAACATATAGAGAGGGTGTCGAACCTGTTACCAATGGAATTAATGCACAGTTAGATAATGATAGCACAAACATTTTCTGTGCTTATTAGCAAATTTTTGGGATCAGCTGGGTCCCACTTTATTGTTCTGCTTACAAAAATTCCTGCTTATTAGAAAATTGTGTGTTTACGGTTAGAAAATTTACAAATTAGCAAGGAATTTTGGCTTACAAGGATTCTGTGCTTACAGGGCTAGCACATATTTTGTTTGCTAGCACTGTTAGCGCAGAATGGTGATCAGACGCACATAATTCTGTAGTTGTGGCCCAAGACGACAGCGATCAATAGCGATGGTTGCATTTTTGTAGAGTGCCGTTGCACAATTGTTTTTTATTTTCTCGCACCAGTGTCTTGGAAATTTTGCAGAAATGGGAGCGTGGCCATTTTATGTACATTAGACCACTGGTGTAAATATTAATATCTTCGCATTTGATACCGGTCGTCGCACGCTCGCGTGGGGGTATCACTGCATCGCATATCTAATTAGCGACGCTTGATCACCACGTAGTGCGCTATGTTTACAACCATCGTGCGCGCCCGCACGACTGATTATAACCCATTTTGCGATTGCTGATTGGTTCCCTAGGCAAGCCTAGGGAGAAAAGAAAGAAGAAGTTTCTTTTATCATACCTGGATTGAGGGGCTCCGGTTTCTCAAGAAGGATGTCTCTAGGAGGAGCGAAGCGAGTGGATGAGGACAGGAATGAACCCTTCTTACGCCTTCCAGCCTCAGTCCTGGGAGGTGCCGGAGCTTTCTTGCCATGGCTGAGGTCGTAAGATGCGCTGACCTCATAGCTACCTGGTGGTGGATTTTCCTGTTGTTGACCAAAACAAGTTGAAACTACTTAGGCAGGGCATGAAATATCCACTGATACAGCTATCAAATTTAAACGATAAGGGATCGAGTCAGGATAAAACAGAAAATGATTGTAAACTTCAACTCTAACAAACTTTTTTAGAAGGCAATCCAGAAGAAACAACAAACACAGAAGGGATAGGAATCTACCTTGATAGTTGGCGGGGGTGAGTGAAGCCTCTCCGTCTGTGAGGCAAAGTTAGCGGTGACGTTCTGCGAGTATCGGCTGTACTGTGGCCGGCTCTTGGGCTGGTAGTGGGCCGGGCCTGGCTGGGCCGTGTCCTCCCGTTTTGTGATGGGTTTGATGCGTACGGAGGTCGAGCCGAAGGCTCCCCGTCTCGTGCTCTCGATGTAGGCCTTGCGCAAACTGTCGTTGGCAATCCCGTTGAAAGTGTAGGATCCAGGACCTGTATAAGTAAAAAAATTACTGAAGTTAGACAAAGTAACGTCAAGTTCGTATCATCATTATCACTGTTCAATCCATCATTCTTCATTCATCATGTGACAACGTGATGAGCTTCAGTCTGGAACGTGTGGAAAAATAAACGTTTAACGAAAATTCAATGATCAATGAGTACAGATTGTGAATAATGAAGGTGACATGACTTGTCCTACCTGGCGTTTTCTGGATGTGGGGCTGGGGCTGGAACCGTACGGCTGTTTGGCCAAACGGACTTCTCTTCAAACCTCGGATCTTCTTGAGTGCTTCCAGAGCATGCCTTGGATCGTTGTAGGTACCCGGAGCTGGTGCGCTGTGCTTCTGGTCATGAAAGCGCTGCAGAGTACCCAAAAAATAATACCAAAAGTTATGAAATAAGTTCATACAGTAGTTATCAGTGTTATAGTCGAGTCTATCCCAAGTCCATCACAAGTCCTCACAAGTCCTCACAAGTCAACCACAAGTCCATCACAAGTCCTCACAAGTCGACCACAAGTCCATCACAAGTCCTCACAAGTCCATCACAAGTCCTCACAAGTCCACCACAAGTCCATCACAAGTCCTCACAAGTCCATCACAAGTCCTCACAAGTCCATCACAAGTCCTCACAAGTCCATCACAAGTCCTCACAAGTCCATCACAAGTCCTCACAAGTCCATCACAAGTCCATCACAAGTCCTCACAAGTCCTGCAGTCTCAAGTCGAGTGACAAGCTATTCAAATCAACCGTGACAAAATCATTCCTAAATATTTATAACTTGTGATGGACTTGTACTGGACTTGACTGCAATACTGGTGCTTATTTTTATCATCACTCTGCGCCTTACACATACGTTATTAACCACACAAGCATGTGCACACAACATAAAAGTCATTGCTACTCCATTAAAATATTCCCATTTATAAATCTTTCAAGCTTACAAAAAATGACTCTCGAATGATTCTGTATAGAGGACATATAACACAAAAGTCCAATATCTTTACCTTGGATTGCGACATAAATGGCGGATGGTCCACCTCCATTCCCTCAGTATTTACGGCCTGCGGTCTCTTGTCAAACTGACTGTTGATTTCGTACTTGCCTGGTCCTGGAACAGCCTGTCATGAAACAAAATGTGAACAGAGATTGTGATAAAGTGTCTAGCTCAAGAACACAAGCAGCCCGATACTATGGCTGCAGATACACTTGCATAGTCCTGAAACAGCCCATCACAAAACAAATGCGAACAGCAACTGTGATAAAGTGTCTTGCCCGTGGACACAAGAATCCCGACACCATGGCCGTATGCAAACTTGGCTGAATGTAAAATTGCCTTGTCTTGGAACTGCCAGTCATTAAGCTAAAAAAAAAAATGTCAACAGAAGTTGTGATAGTGTCTAGCCCAAGGCAAAAGCTGATCTTTCAACATACTCACTCATAACGGTGTCAAACGCTGAACGTTAATAATAATAATAATAATAATAGTGGATATTTATAAAGCGCACGTATCCACCAGGACTGGTGCTCAAGGCGCTACATCATTAGGTAAAAGGTTTTTAAACGTTTCATGTACTTCATTCAAATGTTCGGAATAAGTTGGTCGGGTGCGACTCTGGAACTAAGGTCTGAAACGAGTGCTAGATCAAAAATTTTAAAAACCTTTTACCTTTTTCTCCTCTTGATGAACAATGACTTCATGATATCTTGGCAGTTTGGACTCAAATACTCTGGACGTTTGTCTTGTCGGCCCCGATGCATTCAAAAGCTCCAGGTCCTTTTCGGCTGGAACGAAAGGGTCGTATTCGCCGGGGCCAGGCCCTCCACGACCGTTGAAGTCCATCCGCCCTGAGGTCAGGTTGCCAAAGTGAACCCCTTTGTATTTGGTCGTTGTCTTCGTGTCATTCTGTGGTGGGGAAGGGGAAGAAGTTGAGAATTCAGTGTGGAATTCAGTTTAATAATAATAATAAGTTGGGAGGCTTATCATCCTTACTCGCAGCTGAGAAGCTGAATTACGAAGGACGCGGCTACAACGTGGTCAAGCTGCAGGCATGTAAAGTCGCCTTTGGTAGCCAGCCATATGACCATAGAGCACGGCCTGAGATCGAAGTGTGTGATTTTTTCGGAAGTAGGAAAACCTAGAGGGCCCCGAGAAAAACCCTAGTGGCACAGGAGAGAACCACGCACAACTTTACTCACATATGTCCTAGCTGGGAATGAACCAGGGCCATAGTGGTGAGAAGCGAGCGCTTTACGCACAAGCCACCCATGCCACCAGAGTGAGCCCAGTGTGGCCTGATCTCAGAGTTAAGTTAATGCACATGACCTTCACATGTCAAAGTCAAGCCACATAGAAATGAAACAAAGGTATTCTCCCTATCAGAGATGTTAGTGACTTTCTTTGGTGTATCCGCGGACTTTTCCCAAGCTGTACTCTCCGCTATGAAAAGCTTTCGATGACATTTGTATGCAGAATATACTAAGAAGATGTAGCTGTTTGGCAAAGCAGGAGATAGAGTTACATCTGCTTGAAAAAAAAATGGATTCTAAATGTAGTACATCAAACAGCAGTCTTTCTTTTCATTGCAAGTGCCAATTTATGCCTATCCATTATGTACAACTAGAGGGAAGATGGAGAAATTTAGACACAAAACCTGTCAGAAAAAAAAAACCTAGCCTGCTAGCAGTCAATTTTAAACTGTCATGGTACACTCACAGTACAAAGTTTGACTGGGCAAATCTTTTCCTTTTGTTTCTACCTAAACTGCTGGAAACTATCCGATGTCCAGCTGTAATTTCATCCTCTGAGGTGTATAGTAGTTCAAAGTGTAAAACAGAGCAAGTGTTATGTGTTCTTACGTGTGATGGGGCGTAGTATGCTGGCCCTCTGGTTTCATCTTTCTGTGGAGGTTCTTGTTTCTTCAGTGTCCCGTCTTCATGTTCCTCATATCCATAGGCTTGGCCTGGCGTGGGAATAGAGGGCGCTTGGGGCTTGCGCGAATATCGAATCCGACTTGTCATCAACTGTAAAAATTAACAGTACGGAGGGCTTGAAATTCAACGGCCTTTCAATGTTTACTAACAATCAGATGTGTTTACGAAAAAAACGTAACTTTTTGTGTTAAACATGAGTGATTTCGAGGACAAACAAGGAAGTAAAATAAAGTCTCAGATAACTGAAGGTTATGTTTTGATTCAGCTTAATTTGTTTAAATCTATCAATCCAATATAAAATTTGTTTTCACAGCTAAATAATTGGAAAAGTCATACAACTAAAACATACACACATATAAGTTTTTGAAAGCAATAAGAAGCACCAGACAGGAATGTCATCAGTTTAAGGCTTCATCGCATTTGGAAAAGAAGAAAAGTTTCCTTACGGATCCAGATTTTTCGGCCTCTCTATCTTGAGTCTGCACCCCCATCTTCTTAATCCAGTCTCCTTTCTTGGACAGGTTATAGGTCCCTGGGCCAGGCGTCTTGGAGACTGGTGCCTCAAACCGTGTGGACCTGTTGGCCAGCGATTGGCCGCCCGTGATGCGCATGTCGTTGATGTGGTCGTAATGGCCGGGGCCTGGTGCGGCGATGACGCTGTCGTGAACAACCAAGAACGTCTCGCGCGTTGTCATGGAGGAAAAGGGTGCGTAGCCATCTACATGTACAAGAGAAAACATTCTGGAGTTATCATCTTTTAAATCCGAAGCGTATGGTCAACGATTAGCATCCACCTGGATGCATCAGACCAACTTCATCAGTCAACTTTGTTTTGAGATGAATATCATCATTTTTTAACAAGTAACATTTCATTTTAATTACTTTCATGCATTATTCATCAACTGGCCGGGGAAAGCCCACAAAAGACTTTTAACTATTTCCAGTGAAATTCTCTTCGTTGAAAAAGATGGGAGGAAAGTCCCAGAATGACATTCCAACCCACAGAATCAAGTAGTTACTGAAAATCCAAACCACAAAATTGCCCAGGCTGGATTCAACCCTGGGTCACAGTGGTTGGAGGTGAGGAAAGTGATCCCCCGATCAGATGACATGTAGTAAGAACTTGTGGTTGCTGAAATTGAGAAAAAAAAGCCGCAGATTTCAGAATATCTCTACATTGCTCTATAGAGTACCGAAGTGAATACATCACGCGCACAATTATGTGTGTAAAAGACATTTAGCCCGTGAACCAACATGCGCGCATACTCCATTCGTTTGCGCTACACTTCCCGGTTCAAATGATGTCACACTTCGGTACTCTATTTAGGTATAGTCCATTACCTGCTTTAATTTTTGAAGGTGCTGGGGCTTCAGGTTCATAGCTGCCAGGCCCGACAGTAGCTGCTGTGCTTTCTTGGGGTTTGGTCAAGGTTCGTGGTGCTCGGTCATACATGGTGAATGGATCGTCAGGACAATTTTAATCAAAGTTACCAATCTGTAAATCAACAAGAAAATTCTTAGGTTTAAATACTTTACTTAATTTTCTGTGGCCGTTTTGAGGGAGTTATCTGATGTTTGGCTTGGACCCCACAATCGCCAGACCATTTCCCAATGTTAAAAAAGGTGATGTGTAGGGTTCAGTTCTCGGACTAGGCCCAAGTTACTTGGGCTAATGTTTGCAGCAAAATAAGAGCCCAGGGCCCTACATGCATGATTCAACTTCAAGAATAAAAAAATGTAAAAAAAAAGACTGTTTGGATGGCACTGTACACTTCGCGCATGCGTAGTATGGCTCTGTACACTTCACGCATGCGTAGTAGGGCTAACGTAAACAAGATGGCGGCCAACACTAATTGACAAATTTGTCGTACATTTTGCGTTAAAAAAACCCAAGTTTTTAAATAATTTTAACTTAAAAAAAAAAAAAGTTTAGGCCTAGGCCTAATTGATATCCGGAAAATGTTCTTTGTTGCTTTTTCTACCATAAATTATAAAGCTACTTTTATTAGTTTTAATGTTCAAAAGCATGTACAAAATGTGTTGATGCTCGTTGACGACCGTTGACGCTTGTTGACGCACTTTAGTAGGACCGTCCGTTGACGCTTGTTGACGCCTGCCCTTGTTGACGCATTAGGCCCTAGAACCGACGAAAACTTACATTAGTTTATACAATCAAAAAAAGTCAAAACCCCGCACATGTTCACTTTAGAAGTTCAGGCCTAGGCTAAATAACTAAATATAATTTAATACTTACACAAAAATCTAAAAAAGCTGATATCATCATCCAGTTGTGTTTCACTTAACGTAAGAAATAAAGACGAACTTTTGGCCAACGTGTAGCAAGCATTGGTCGCGGTAAATGTGATTATGCATGCAACAATCGAATCACATGCACACATAATAATCGCGAGCTAGCTAGCTGCACAATGTTATGGCAGTGTTCTTGACTGTTGTTGCTATGGTGCCTAAGGTGCGTCAAATACTTTATACCGAGTAGTTCATGTCGCTACTCCTGATTACGTTTTCCATTGAAATTGCTCCTTTGGAATCATATTTCTCAAATGTGATATTCATATACTCTAAAAAGCACCACTTCAGAATTTATTGTGCAAATTAATAATTGCAGTGTCTTAAATACATTGGTCCTGAAGTACACGATATACTAAAATAGCGAACCCCACTGTACGGCTGTTTTACGTTGATATTCGTGACTGCTTTTGCATACATACAATGGGTGTCGGACGCTTCGCCCCATTTCCACGTCGCCCAATGTCACTTCGCCCCTAACCACTTCGCCCCATCCCCACTTCGCCCCATACCCACATCGCCCCATCACCACATCGCCCCATCTCCACATCGCCCCATCTCCGCTTCGCCCCATCCCCGCTTCGCCCCATCCCCGCTTCGCCTCTTCCCCACTTCGCCCCATGTAGTATGAAAAAGGTGAAGGCTAGGGGTGCAGACCAAATAAACTGCCAAAGACCCCAGATAATAAATGCTCCCAATTCTAGAAACTTAGGAAAAATACAAACTCTCTAATGAGGTGCTCGAGACACAGATGAGAGAAATGATGGCTCTATCCCGCCCATTCAGAGACGCCTCTCCTATTGGCTTGTGAATAAAAAATGTGCGTAAGAACAACACATTGAGTTATTCGATGATGTGACATTGTGTGGTTTATGTTCTTCAATTGAGACACATGAAAGGGGTCTCAAAAATTGGGTAAATTGGGTCAGCCGCTGGATTCAAAAGAATCCGTAGGTATGGGTCACTGCCTTGAGGAAAATGTTCCGTAACAATTTGTCTGACATGTGACACTTACAACTTCATTTAGATGAGATTGGTTCCTCCAAGAGTGAAATTAGGATGTCAATTAGGTATTGTCGTTCTCAGATAAGTGGGAGACGGGTTGGGAACAAAGTTGGATCTTTTACTTCAAGCTTTTTTCTCGGTAGGGGAGAGCCTAGCTTGAGAGGTTGGTTATGATCGTTCATTTGGTGATGGGCTAATTCTTTCCGTTGGTTAGCAATTAGTGAATCTGTTGGAATTGTTTTTTAAGCCAATAAAATAGATGAGAATTTTTTTTTACATGTAACGGCTGGGGCGAAGTGGGGATGGGGCGAAGTGGGAATGGGGCGAAGTGGGAATGGGGCGAAGTGAGGATGGGGCGATGTGGGAATGGGGCGAAGTGGGGATGGGGCGAAGTGGTTAGGGGCGAAGTGACATGGGGCGACGTGGAAATGGGGCGAAGTGGAAATGGGGCGAAGTGTCCGACATTCCATACAATAGTAACCTATTATTATTGTCAACAGAGGGCGCTCTCTTTGTTTCCCGGTGTGACCATAGGGTTCCACCCAGAGCTATATTAAATTAATAAATAGTAATTTAATAAACAACGCAATATCGTACACAAAGGGCGCCGCCTTGTGACGCTTAGGAGCAAGATGGCATTATTTATTTTCCTGGCAATTAAAGATTGTTCTTTTCAATTTTATTAGTGGCAACCGGGTCATAATTTAAAGTTTTATGGTAGCGTGCACCCAACGTCAACGCGGATCACGATCTGCCCAAACGAAGTCGGCATTAAGTAAACAAAAATAACACACAGTTTGTGGAGATGATAACTCAAGAAAAACACATTGCACTGAATTGAAATTTCGTCCAATAATTGTTCGAGATATGGGACACAACCAGTTTGAAAATCGACGAGAACACTTGAAGAATAAATTTAATATGATTTAAAGAAATACAGTGTACAAATCGCAAAAAATTCAATCTGAATTCAAGTCACTTTTTAATTGAACATGAATAAAGCACTCTTTGTGGAGACGATCAATCAAGAAAACCCGATGGCATTGAATTCAAATTGCGTCCTATAATTGATCGCGATATACGAAAAATTAGTTTAAAAAATCAACAAAAACCGTTGAAGAAAAAAATGAACACAAAAACAAAAACTACAGTGTGCAAGGTACATTTTACCAACATCAATTTCTTCCAATAGAGGGCGCGCTACACAAATAGTGGTCACCACCGTAAAGCAACGCGGATCACGATCTGCCCAATTCAACAAAGTCGGCATAAAGTGAACAAAAATAACACACAGTTTGTGGAGATGATAACTCAAGAAAAACACACTGCACTGAATTGAAATTTCGTCCAATAATTGTTCGAGATATGGGACACAACCAGTTTGAAAATCGACGAGAACTATGGCAGAATAAATTTAATGTGATTTAAAGAAATACAGTGTACAAATCGCGAAAAATTCAATCTGAATTCAAGTCACTTTTAATTGAACATGAATAGAGCACTCTTTGTGGAGACGATCAATCAAGAAAACCCGATTGCATTGAATTCAAATTGCGTCCTATAATTGATCACGATATACAACACAATAGTTTTATAATAAGTGGGACTTCCCTTACCCTCCAGTTATATTTTGGCCAGAAACTCTGCCAAAAGCAGTAACCGCATGCAACACTTGTCAAACTGACAAGCCTATTGTAGCAATCCATCAGATCAAAAGTCGAAAGGCCAAACTGCCCAGAGTCCCTGGTCACTGATGTATTAAAAAAAGATGATGCTGAGCCAGTATTGTACTTTAAAACTGTTACTGTGTTAGAAATGGTCTAAAAGCTGTTATCCATAATTACATGTTCTGCAAATAGCGCCCCTAGCATAAATAAATCTATGACTAGATTGCAAATAGCGCCCCTAGCATAATTTATGTATATAGCCCCCTCCCTCCGCTTTTTGACGGCGTACCGACCTTTAATTTTCAAAGTTGGAGAACTCTGCATTATATTAATTAAGAAATGACATATGCAACATAAAACTTCGAGTAGCGCCGATTTATGTCTTCCGGATATAGGGTAAAACTACCTTCCCTGTTCATCAAGATATCTGGAATAAAAATATTTGGTGACTGGTGAGCATTCCAAAAAATTCCAAAACCCAACCTTTCCTTAACATTTGACAACAAAAAAGTTTCACACACAAAATCAAAACACACCCCCACAAAAAAAGACAAAAGCAAACAGTTGCGTCCCTGTGCTCTTCAACCAAATTCGAAGCCTCCCTATGTTTCGTCCAGCAGCGTACTTACGGGGGGGGGGGGGGGGGGGGGGGGGGTGTCGTGGTAGGGGCGCACGCCCCCAATACCCCCACCCCCCCCCCCCCTCCACTCAGCCCACCCTGGAAATTACATTGGTATAAGTTACTATAAAAACATTATTAGCGCATTTTCTTGTGCATTAGCAAGTTTTATGTGTGCTTAAAAAAAATCCCTGTTTTTCGGGGGTGGCAGTTTATTTTAACGTGCCGTGGAAAAGGAATAGTGCCACCTATTGTTTAACATTGACCATGCATGGTGTCGGTTTTTAACAGCGCCCCCACAGGAAGATCGATGGTGTCAGCGCCCCCTCCCCTTCACTTTCTGTTTTTTTTTTTAAGGAGGCCAGGTGGCGAATTTTCCCCCCAAACGACATCCGCATGGGGTGTACGCTGTGGTGTCCCGGTGAAAAGAAAAAAACCTGTCTACCTTTAAGCACGGATGAAAACTGTAACAGCCAGCCTTTTTTAAATATAAAAAGTTATAAAAGCAAGACATTTTTTTCGGGATGAAACTCGAAAATAGCCTAGGGAACGTAACTTTAACATCCGACTTTTATTTTTTTTTACACAAAAACCCTTGTGTGGTTGCCATTGAACACGCACATGTGCCGTATGTTTTGTTTTATCTTTATAAAATGAGAAAGAAATCGGATACCTTTCAGCCTTTGTTTTTCCTTTTTTGTAAATTGGAAAAAAAAAACAGACGAAATTTGTCTCTTTTTCCCCGTTCTTAAAAAAAAATTCGAGATATTTTCTTCATCTACCCTAAATTGTGCGACAGCTTTAAATAATGAGAAGAAATCATTGTAAGCGGAAGGTCATAGCGCTGAAATGAGTTTTAATATCAGAACAAGTACCTAATAATGTGCATCTTGCTGGCACGTACGGCGTCGCATCATCAAAGCAATTATTATTCTGAAAAAAAATATGATAATTTGCTTTGATTCCGCATGAACCGTCCGCATGCAGTCAGCACACCGGTGATGATTTATCAAAAAAAGACCGGTTTACACAAGATAATAGATACAAAGATTACTTCGTTTATGAATGAATAGTTCTGATGTTTTGGGAGGAAATCCATATTTAATCAGCGGAATTGATGTTATGATTGCTGAGTTCCTTTTTGGTTTTCACTACTCGAGAACCACGCCCATCCATCCCTACACGTCAATCACATTCACGCAAGTGTACACGGTACGCACACGTACAGTGCAGTTACATGCAAAATATACGTACAGAACCTGCATGCAGTGAAGGTACGGTAGAAAAATCATCACTCATTTTCCAAAATGGCGACGATGCCGCATCAGCAGGAAGTTTGCACACGATTTTCAGACGAATATGATCTGAAAGATGAGCTCGGAAAGTGAGTATTTTCAACTGATATGTCAAGCTACTTACCATCCCTACCATCTTTTCATCAAATATGGGTGTTTTTCCAAAGAAATTGGGGTTCAACATCGACAATATTGGTAGCAGTTGTAACTGCAGTTTCATTTTGTCATGTTTGTGTGTGTTTTCTTGTCATTTTTTACAGGGGTGCGTTTAGTGTTGTAAAACGGTGCCTAAGAAAAAAGACCAACCAGGAATTTGCGGCGAAAATTATCAACACAAAGAAATTATCACAAAGAGGTAAATATTAAAATTTGTGTTTGTTTTGTTCAATTTTACTCACATTGGCCTAGCATGGCTGATGTAGTTCTGTTTTTATTTTCTCATGTCACTGCATGTACAATTTATCTAATCGTGCTGATGTGATGACTGTGATTTGACTGCCATTACTGCCTGAATGCCACGAGTGTGACTGCATTTGACATGTCTGATAATGTTGTTTTTTTTCATATCACTAATTATCAGGGTTATCCTAATGATATGTGGGAGGTGTTTTGTAATCAAATTGCAATTGTGTAAGTTAACTGCCAATATTTTGGGTAAAATGACATATCTGCTCAACATGCTAAAATAAAAGATATTTACAAGCTGATGACAAGGCGAAGTAAAAAAAATAAGTACATTAGTTTCTCGTCTGGTCTTTTTGAAAAAATGAAGGAGGCTGGCACTTTTTTTTCTTTTTCCCTAAGATGGCAGATTTTCCAAGATGGTGAATGGATTCTTAAATTTTCTTGACTATTTTGCTGAACACAAAAATTGTGTCCAAGGAGCTATACCCTTACTACGTAACCCTCTCTACAATTTTGTTGGTGACAAATAAACAGACAAAACATTGACAATGCGTGCAAAAATATATTGCAAACGAATGAATTAAAATGAAAGAAAAAAAAGCGGCCGAAAAAAAAAAGAAGCAGGCGGGAAGACAAACTGGTTTATGTTTTTACTTGGCCTAAGACTTCGTAGTGCATGGTTTTAATTCAGTTTAATTTCAGGCAGTATTCCATAATCCCTTCATACAATAGCCCTTTTGTAGAATGTCGTACAGGAAATAACTGTCGGTGTTATTGTTTTCTTAGAATATCAATTTCCTTGTTCATTCTAGACATGCTATAAATGTGAATAGACATCATTTAGTTTCAGCTTTCGTAGTGTAGCAGGGGTGTGAAATCTCAGCTTTAAAGCTGATTTCAGCTATTTTTGTTTGGGATTTCAGCTTTTTTTCCTCACTTGCTGTGTACAGAAGTATAGGAGATTTCCAAAGTTCAGCTTTTTTACACCTTTTTTCAGCTGTTTTCAGCTATTTTTATCAGTGGTCACTCACACCCCTGGTGTAGGGAAATTATTGTACTGTCCTATCCCAAATGTTAATGGTCAGGAAAAGAACAATCTGGGAAAATAACCAACTCACTTTTATCGCAACTATCTAAACAAATGGCACAATGTTTTTACTTACAAACTTATTGAAGCGTAATGTATCGAAAGTGAGACGGGCAATGGTTTGCTTGTGTGTTCATACTGTGTAATTCTGCCATTTCTGCCCACAACTTTAATCCGATCCTTCCCAAATCCTCCAAAATCCTTTGCAGAATGGAGGATTTTGGAGGATTGAGGCTATTGGCAAAAATGTGTGGCTGATTTTGGAGGATGCACTGTGTCAAGGTCTTAGTCCGGACCTTGTGTTGATTATGCTCAGCCGTGCACAAATTTAGGCCTATATTATACTTGAAATACTCCACACTGCACTGCATTTTGCAGGATTGAGGCAGTGGTCACCCCTCCAATGACCACATTCAATAAATAACGGATGATTTTGGAGGATTGAGGCTGTATGCAATTGTTACATGGAGGCAGTTGGAGGATTTTGCAGGATTGAAGTTGCAAAAATGCCTAGCGAGTCGGTGTTAATATGTAATTTTTTTTCACATGGTTGGCTACATTTGAAGACTTAAATAATTTTTGTTTTGTGCTACAGTCTCAGATTGTTCAAATGATTCTTTATAATACTGTTTGCTGGCCATAGACTGTACTCTTTCAAAAGTGCAAAAGGCATACATGCTGAACATTTGAGATCTGAAATCCCATCTTCCAAACCTCAAAATCAACATACTTTACAAAAGCTACATCCTGATTAAAACCATATTTTGATTTTTTTAATAACTAAATGCATAGTACGTGTAGGCCTACCTGTATTTCTAATGAATACATAATCATCGCATAAATAATCATAATCATCGCATAAATCTCAAAGACTACAGTTACATTTCAAAAACACGAAATCTACATTGGTGGTGTCACCAACTTCTTACAGGAGGTTCTTTGTGGACCCTTAAAAAATATGCAGGTACTAGTTTTGCAAAGTGATAGAGATAACATTTGTTTATAATAGAAGTTGAAGTTAGTGATGACAAATTTTGTGTTTGTTTAATACAAACACAATATATGTCCCAGTTTCTAGTTGCAGTTTTTCTTTGTTTGAGCAGGGGGCAGGGGCAAATTCCATAGATCTGTTAAAGGTAGAACTCGTACATGTACATGTAGCCTATATCATTTCCAGCTATTCAAAAGGGGACTGATGATATTATTGTTGAAAAGTATACTTGGTTTATAAATTATAGTAATGGCACTAAACTCCCTTGTGAAATTATTCTTTCTGGCATGCTGTCATTATGAAGAAAACAATAAAAGAAGGTCATTTCCAAAAATGTGTCAAAAGACGCATTTTTGGAAATTTCGTTTTAAATTTGGCAAAGCCATGAATGGGTTCGCACGTCGTTGACACGATGCATTATAATTTATCAGTTCAGTGCGTGACATCGCGTAGTTGCAATTGGCTCATTGAGAACGTGTCCCTGGACGCTGATTTCGGGCGCAATTCAAAACATGACTCGCCAATTGAAATCGAGATTCTAGAATATTGTTTTCTCGGAATATACAGCATTCACAGAGCTAAAACTTCATCGGGTTAGTTGTTAGGCACCCGTCGTTAGATTTTGAACACTTTTATTGCTTCAAACAAAAAAATGCACAAATAACAAATGTGCTCTACTTTTAATAAAAGTATGAAAACTTGCTATAAGCACAGAAGATGTAAATTTGGCTAAAACTGATAACCAGCCAAAGTTTCATGCAATAAATGTTGCTAGTGAGTGGTCCCCAGCTAAGTTTTGCTTAGCACAAATTTGCGAAGCAGTATTTTGCGCTAACCAGAGCCATGAAATTGGACCATGGGCTGAAATAACCCTCCCCACACGAGAAAAGTAGGCAAATTAATTACATGTACGGGGTTTATTCTTCTGTGGTGCCAGTTATCACTATGGTAATCAGCTTCGTGTACCTCTTTTTCAAACTCTTCTAGTTGTTCCTTAACGTCACCCCTGGGCCTATTTTGTGCAGTAATACAGCACACTCTCTTCACTTCCAACAAAATTGGAACATTACGCTAAGTGTAACAGTGACAGAGATCGACGGTCCTAGTATAGGCTCATGAAAATCAAGCAAAAATAGATTGCATAAATTATGAAGATGAGCCTAAATAAAGAAGATAGTGCTGCGTGCACCTTGCAATAAATGGCCGAAAGCAAAGGTTGCCTGAACCCTTCTCAATTGCCTTAAACACATGTGTTCGACAGCTACATGCTAATTGTGTGGGTCAGTAGGATAAACAAGTAGGCCCTATTTATTTTGTCTGGCCACACAATAGAATTTAACTGTCGGCTTTTGATGGTCCTTTTATGTTGTTCATGAACTGCAGTATAACTGAATTGATTTTGCAAAAACACGACCAGCAGTATTTCAATTATAATGTTGCATTACTTTGTGTATAGTTCCAGACCGAAAAAGCTTTTGAAATGTCCATTTTTGTTTTTTAGAACTTGACCTTTGGGAATTTTTTGGACAATTTCATGACTTTTCTTCCAAGAATTGGACCGAACTTGGGGAATCTAAATGTACATGTATTATTGTAGAATTTTTCTTCTCAAGAATTCTCAGGAATTCTATACATGTACAATTAACTTGGAAAATAATTGACTGCAAAAGTTACCCTCAAACTCTTAATTGTGTTGAGAGCCGTTTGATCAGAAAAGAGTGGGAGGGGTACATACAATGTACATGTCTTCATCTGTGAAATGTCGGCCTACATGCCTACATGGTCTACTTAAATACATGTATGAACGTCATTTCTGATCTGAGCCATTCTCAGTGCCGCATAACAACGTCCACCCACTCACCAAGCCCACGCTGTTATGTTACGCATTTCCTCGAACAACTTTTGAAAAGAAGATTGTAATCTTACACCCATCCCTTATCATAATCCAATGGCTTGGAAGTATAATAAGAGAAAGCTAGTGAAAAACATAAATCGCACGGTGAATGCAGACAGAAAGGGAATCTTCACAGGCAGAGACTGTAAAAAACTGAATGAACATGTAAATCAGATCTCTGTGCCAAACGTGGGTTTCTTTAGATCTGATTTCTGCATTTTGCTGCCTTTATGTTTGTTTACGGAAACGTTTTTGAATGCCCTTTAAAAAAAAAAAAGACTAGGGCTTTGTGTGTTGGCATCACACAAATGGATTGGAAACATGTACCAGATTAGATTTTTAAAAAACTTGAACATGTACATGCACGTTTTATTCCAACTAAAAACCTCATTTTTTTTAAACCTTATTTAAATGTACATGTACATTATTGATACTGATTGTGGGGTGGGAAACCAGCATTCCCTGTGGAAACGGAAATGTGTCTGACAGCCACAAATTTGAAATTAAAAGTAATTATTCAATAATGAAACATGGGCGCCGATTCTTTTCGGTCGATGTCTCATTTAAAAGTATTTGCAATTAAGAAAAGGAATCTATTTTCGGGAAACTCCAAAAATACATGTAGCACGGGAACGCAACTTTAAGTCAGGATCATTTTGATTACGTACGTGCGCATGCACTTCATCAAGTAGCCCCCCCCCCCTCCTTTCAAGTATCCCGCCCCCCCCATTTCATTTCCAGCAAAGGTGCTCAAAAAGTGCAAACAAGTTTCAGAAGGCAAACAAGTTGTACTCATGTTCAAACAGACATGAATGTGTCCATGATTTAATCCGCATAATCAGAAAAATTCAGTTGAATAATTGTACAGCTGATAATAGTGATATTCATACAATGCATCATGTACATGTGTACATATGTACAGTTATCTCCACTTATTTCACACGCCACTGCTCGGCCATTTGTCGACCCTGGATTTAACTCCACACACAAAGCAATCTTCCCTATGAGATGGATCACCTCGCCTCCCAAGCATTCTTGACATTTCCATTATTCTGCAGTTGCCTGCTCTGGATTTCTGCCTCCCGTTACCATGGCAATGGGATACTGCAGCCGAGTGCGAAAACCTCAGTGCTCACTGGCTCTTCAAAAAAAAAAAGTCGCTGCGTGTAATATACATGTACATGTAGGTGCTTAATCACGGCAGTGTTGGGAGATGAGCGCGGTAAATTACGTGTAGACTGGTGCCCACTTCCATTTACTAGAAAGAAGTTTATTTTGGGTGCTTGCTTTACAGTACCTGAAAGAGCTCTGTCTAATGTTGTACATGTAAGGCCGGTACATGTACATGTATGTACATGTACATGTATGTACATGTATGCATAACTTTTGTTGCATGCCAATACGCACATTGTGTTGTACTGTAGCGCACGAATAGTGCACATTGCAGCATTGCATACAATGGAACCAGCATTCAAATTCTCGTGACTGTTATTTAAAGAATCACTGCACTAATTGCACTACTCGACCTGTACATTGAAGGGATGTTGCAAAAATTGAACGCTGTCTCTGGCTCCAGGTCATGATTTAAGCCCCCCCCCCCACACCTTGGTCCCCGGTTCTTTTAAGAACCATGAACTTCAAATCCCAGAAATTTAATCCTAACCCACCTCAATCCTCCAGAATCTTCCTGGCGGTTTTGGAGGCTTTTGGAGGATTGAGGATGACTAGTGTTTGAGAAACATGAGGAGTTTGGAGGATTGTGGATGAATGGTGTTGAAGCACATTCATGGATTTTGGAGGATTGAGGATGAATGGTGTTTGAAGAGGAGGAGGATTTTGGAGGATTGAGGATGAATGCATTTTTTGAGGCAGGACTGTCTGATGATTTTGAAGGATTGATGCACTGGGTATCCTAAATTTTGGAGGATTTTTTTTTTAGGATGGTCCTAGCAAAGGGCCTAGGGGATTAGGGTGAATGTCAATTTTTGGAAAACAAATTAATTTGGTTCAAACAAACTCCTCGAGCTTCTGCATAATTTAGGTCAAAAATAATCTCGAATGTTGTGCCACGTCAGTGAAGCCTGCATTTGATGTGCCATTCGATCCCTGAACAGTGGTAAATTCTTGAATATTCAGGATGGTTCCTAGAAAAATGCCAAGGGAAGTAAAGTTATTCATAAGCAAATAAAGAGCTTAGCAGCGCCATGAAATTGAGCCCCGGATACTATTACCCAGAAAGATGCATGCATGCACATTTGGCACTTCAATCAATTGGCCGTGCAACTGATACTGATGAACTGTATTCTCGGTAATGTCCAAGGTTAATATTAATATCCCAATAACCCCCTCATGAAATAATAACCAACCCTGTTCCCCCCCCCCCAATGTAGCACCCCAGTAGACCACACGGTGATTCACTGAGCTAGGATTGTCTTCATCCCATAGCAATTGACCTGTCAGATAGGCCGCATGGTGTACAATGTAGGGCCATTAATAATTTTCCCTGGTATACGGCACGGGAGGCCAGCCAATCCCTGTGTACATTTCATGCATGTTTAATGGCGGGATAGCGGCGTTATGATGATGGGTTGTCATGCTGCACTCCGGTGAATTGGTCTCTGCATATTAAAGGTGCAGTCTAAGTTGCTCATTAATTAAAGGAGCAGTAGTGTTGTTGCAGTGGGATGCAAAGCATGAAATTACTGTCGGACATTGGATATTTTCATAGCATTCCCCACGTTTTTGCTGAAGAAAACTGGAACTTTTCAGTTAAATGGATACATACACTGTATGTGATGGCTGAGATTTTTTTCCCCAGCAGTTAACTTGTTGTGTGTAACTTCACACTAGCATTGATTTAGAAAGGTTGTTAGAAAAAAATACCGTTTAAATTTTCTGCCATAGTTTACTTGTTTTCTAAGGACTTTCTCTCCAAAAGGAGACAAATTACAGTCTACCTTGCCTCGCACCTTTCAAAAACAGATGAGTAATTAGAAAAAGAATGCATGGCCATTGGGATTTCGCCCATGTTTTCTTTTCCAATCTGCTTGGCTCAATATTGTTATTAATTTCCATCATTTTCTTGGGCCTGTCATATCTATAGCTGTCTTGTTTCAACACGGCTGCCCAGTAAACGTTTTATGTTCTGACAAGCGTGGATCAATGTCCATGTGTGTAGAAAGCTTGTGCACTGACCTGGGTTTGGTCAGTAATTATCGTGCCATTAGTGCTGCCAGTTGCATTTCTGTTGTGTGTGCACAGAAAATATTCACTTTGATTTCATACGACAATCAGCTTCAATACTTGGATATAGATTGATCTATCTGCAAAGAAATTTTCGAAGAAAATATTTTTAAAATGACATAGCCTACATAAAGCAGGATTGACTGGCTGTGACTGTTATAACTTGACACTGTGCTTTGACTGTAGGCGATTGATAAGACAGCTGTGCCATAACCAGTTTCCTGCTGACAAAATTTGACTAGTCAGAGTGCTTGCTTGAAATATACGTACAGTGGAACGCCGCTATACTGAACACTGCTTTACCTAAAATTCATCTATACCGAACATCATCCTTGGCTCCCGGTTTAATGTACAAAACGTACCGAACATTGTTGTTGAAAAAACAGATTAACAAAAAATCTACCGGTTGTACATGTATTAAACACTATTAGGGCCACTTTTAATTCCCAAACATCAAACGACCCATAGTTACATTGTATTTGAATGTTGAAGAGCAATAGATGGCTATTATTTCCCCAAGGAATAGCAGGGAAAACCACCCGTTGCTAAAGTCTCCCAACGACTCCTCGTGCGACCGTGGGATGTGAAAAATGCCAGTTCACTTGGTTAAAAGATTGGCGTTTCAAAATCGCTATACCGAACGATCGTTATTACAAACACTTTCTGTGGATCCCATGATGTTCGTTATAGCGGCGTTCCACTGTATTCTGACTGTTGGTGACTAGCCTGTGTTAAACGCATGGTGGGGAAAGTGATGGAATTTTCGACTGTCTGTGACTGTTCAAACATGATAGCACAATGTCTGCCATGCATGCACCCTCCTACTGTTTGATCAGTCACAGACAGTCAAAAAAAATGTCCACTTCCACTGCCATGCATTTGTATACAGACTAGTACAAATAGTCGGATCACATTTCGTGTAAATAAAACACTGTGACTATAGTCACATTCCATCAACAGACAAAAGAGGTAAGTGGTAGGTACAGCTGGCATGTCGATTACCTCCACCAGTCAAAGCATGACTACAGCGTATATCAAATAAGGGAGTTCTTAACTGTTAAATACAGTCACTTTATTAAGTTTGTTTGCTGTAATGGGGTACCTGAATTTGTCAGCCCGCGAGGGAGTGGTTTACAACATAATACAGTATGTACGTGTACACACAATTTATTCAATGCAAAAAGACGCAATTTTTTTAACAGCTTAAATGAGAATATGTGATTTGCATTGCTCTGTGGTTTGTTGTAACATCATGTAAAGTACTTTCATATAAATGGTTAACATAAACCTCCAAGGTTTGAAGCCACTTAGTGAAATTGGCCATTATCTTTGTTGCCCCCAATCTAAAGAGCATCTCTTAAGACCAAAAAACCCTTACGTCTTCTCAAGAACATGGACTGCCATTAAAACTGTGTTATACAAAAAAACCTGCTTTATAGTGCTACCTCTGTGTGCAATTTGCGCCGAGCACAAAGCAACTCATCCCCAGTCACAATTAGCATTGGCTAATGCCTCGGAAACCATTTGGAAGATGGTTTTTAATTATTCAAGTCAACACTGGAGTAGCCACCGTGCATTCTATCGATCTAACGGTGACAAGTACAATGGAGATATTATGCAGATCAGACCGGAGCGCTCCCGTCATGTTAAAGTGGTTGGTGTTCCGTTGGGAAATGCAGGAGATTTTTATTTTTGTTCTCCGCGCAGCATTCCTCAAGGGTTCTTGATAAGCATCAATCGGTTCCAAAAGCTATTTTTATATCGGCTCCACAGGTTTTTCTCGTAAACACAATTTCATCGTGCATAATAAAATAACATCAAAACAGAGATAGAATAAATTTTAACCATCATCCAGCTTGAAAGTACTATAAATATTTATTCAAGCCAGCATTTTATCACACAATAATTTTTTGAAAATTGAGTGAAAACTATTGTGAAAAATACTACTGAATATTTTAATATTACCATGTCATTGTGAAATGTACTCAAACCAAAATCATTTCTCGTAAGAATGAAAATAAAGCAACCCTGATATTCAAATGAGATAAAAATCAAAGGCTTGTACTTAATTGTCCAATAAAAAAAATTAAAATGATCGCAGTGATCCATTATGACAAATATGTGTTTCCCCGGTCCCACCGTGGATTGCAATCGATTTTGATGAGTCGGTCCCCTGTAGGTGAATGTGTGAATGTGACTGACAGCGACCGGTATACGGCGTGTGTGGGTACCGGGCACGGCCTGACCTTTTCACATTCTTGCGTCCAGTGATATGCCCGGGATAAATTCTTTAAATGATATTACTAATATTGCCGGGGTCCTGATCGCGCCTATTGCCGCCTACTGTGTAGGGCTCACGAGTTTGTAAAAGGTCCATTACTGATGCATGTATATCACCTTACACTTGCTGTGTACAAATGCCTATAGTTATGCTACGTACGTGTACCTGTACATGTACATGTACAAGTAGTTTAATCAATCTGCTCTACATTAAGTGTATTTAATATTTACTATTCTGAAGGTAAAACCAGTTTGAAAATTTTTCATTTTTACCGGTGTTCTTAAAAATGGATGAATATAATTCAGGATTATCAGCAGTGTAAAAAATTGTGATAATTTTGACATGGAAAATCATTGCCGTGTGCAGGGTCGTTAGACATTTTGTTCATTACTAATACTATCAAATTTTGTTTTAAGGAAGACACTTTTTGTTGTTCCTGAGATGAGACTTTAGCCAAATAGCAAGTCAAGAGTGAGGCTACTACATATGTACAAATTGTGTTCAGTTGTAGGTTTTTGAAATCTAGATTTCAACCAAATGATGATCTCATTGATTTTTTTATTTATCTGAAAGATTATGCTTTATGAGTTAACATAAGACTGGGCCATATGCTAGTGCTGCTGTATTGTACATGTTGCGCCTTAAATGCTGGGAAAATAGGAAAATAGACAATTTTCTGCACTAAAAATACATCCATACATGTATACACATCAGGTAGGGTTTGCTGCAAAAGATTTTTCTCAGTGGGAATTGAACCATTTTGGCATGAAGCAATACATGTACATGTACAATGTATTGTATTACAATGTAATACAAATGTATATCTTTATTGTCAAATCTATACCATTCTTGGCTACTGTGTACTTGTACTGTCTGTAGCTGAAACTGTTTTCTCTGTGATTTTTTTCAGTGGGAATTGAACCTTTTTGGGATGAACCAATTACAGTGTATTGTATTACAATGTAAATACAGTGTTATACAAATGTATATATCTTTATTGTCAAATCTATACTATTCTTGGCTACTGTGTACTTGTACTGTCTGTAGCTGAAACGGTTTTCTCTGTGGTTTTTTTTTTCAGTGGGAATTGAACCTTTTAGGGATGAACCAATTACATTGTATTGTATTACAATGTAAATACAGTGTTATACAAATGTATATCTTTATTGTCAAATCTATACTGTTCTTGGCTACTGTGTACTCTGTATTGTACTGTCTGCAGCTGAAACACCCATTTCTCTGTGATTTTTTCCACTGGGAATTGATTTAGGTTTTTGGCATGAACCAATTACGGGGCCTACAAGTGTATTGGATTACAATGTAAATACTATGTAATACAAATGTATATCTTTATTGTTAAATCTATACTGTTCTTGGCTACTGTGCACTGTCTGTAGCTGAAATGCTCTTTTCATGGGCGTGGCGAGGGGGGGGTGAAGGGGGGGGGCACATGCCCCCCCCCCCCCCCGGAAAATGAAAAAAGAAAAGAAAATGAAAATGGGAAAAAAAGGAAAAAGAGGTGCGAAGCCATATTGCTGTTAATTTGATGGGGTGGGGGGGGGGGGGGAAGGCAAATGCTCCCCTGCTCACGCTCGGAAAAATGATAAATTGAGAATATAATGAAAAAGTTAAGGAATTTTGGGGAAAAATTTGCTTTGCCCCCCCCCCGGAAAAAATCCTGGCGACGCCCATGGCTCTTTTCTCTGTGATTTTCGCAGTTGCTGACATTGCTTTGATAGGATTATTGCATGTTCACAATGTAATACAATCTTTATTATTATTGGCTACTGTGTGCAGTCCTTAGCTGAAGCGGTCTTGATTGCTAGATACATGTACATGTATGCATGATTTGGCATGGTTGGTGCCTATCACTCATTCCATCTTTGACCTGTCTAGAAGACGTAGTGTTTGCCTTTACCCTTAATGGAAGGGCCCATCTCCACTGATGGATATGCAAGCATTGCTGTTTTAATTAACTGAAGACAAAAAAAATCCAGCTTGAATGAAGGACTAGTCCTGAGTGTCATTGACAAAATATCTGCGACAGATCACAAGACAAAGTGCTCATCGCTGTGAAAATACAATTGTGGAGGGATTATTACATGTACATTGTAAGAGCGATGAATATAAAATTTGAATTTTGGGGAGAAGTATAGAGGCAGATCGGGAAGCAGATTTGGGGGGGGGGGAGGGGAGTGATTTATTACATGTAAAACTAGAGTTTTTGTCAAGGCTTTCAAGATAGAGTATAAAAGTTGCAGCTATCCCAAAAGTAACTGTCAAAATTATTGTTGAAAAGCCTATTTGGTTTAAAGATAATAATGACACTAGACTCCCTGTTTAATGATTCTTTCTGGCATGCTGTCATTTTGAAGAAAGCAATAAAACAAGGTCATTCCCAAAGATGTGTCTAAGACACATTTCTGTTAGTAGTTCGTTTTGAATTCGGCAAAACCATGAATGGGTGCGCGCAAGCATTGACATGATGTACATGCGCCCGCGATTGCTATAATTCATCTTGTCGCTTGTTTCACTCTGTGGAATTGCCATGGTTATTAATTAATACAAGTCGTTTCCTCAGATATTAAAAAGAAAAACGAGTTTAGGCCAAAAAAAAAAATATTCGATCTCTGGTCAGACCAAAGTTCCGGAATTGACGCGGCCATGCGGCTTTTTTTTTTTTTTTTCAAGTTTGGATTGTACAGACAAGGTGGGGTACTATTTTGCTTTTTAGGTGTCCTCATGTACATTGGTGTCCTCCATAATTTGCCTTGGTGCTTTCGATCATTTGCCTTGGTGCTTTCGATCATTTGCCTTGGTGCAATTTCCCATTCCTTGGTGCTCTTTGGTAAAAAAAAAATTGAGGAGGTGCGGAAATAGAGGGCGCTGTTGGAGCTACCGCGGAACATTTTGGAGAAAAAAAAAGATCGATGCCCATGATTAAAATCGACGCGCGCGCTGACCAGAGACCGACTTATTTTTTTTTTTGGCCTTACATGTATTCCATACAATTTAGATTCCTGTAGGCGAATATGTATTCTGTTTAATTTGATGTTAATCACGTCAGTTTGTTCTACCGGTACATTGCAATTTAATTTCCGTGTGACAAGATGTTTGGTAGTGGTACATTAGGACAACTGCAACATACTGATTGCCAGCGCAAGTCTCCATGTACACACATGCACATGTATGTACTTGCCTCGGTAATGCCTTAATTTGTTTTGCAAAGCACATGCACGTCTGAACTATTGTGTGCAGCCACTGTGTATGACAAGTACGGGAGAAGTGTCATTAAAAAATCAAATCATGCGTGCAGATTGTAAACGTATCAAGACCGGCTAGCATGCTGTGATGACACATTTACAAGGCCCCCCCCCCCCATCTTCCTTGCTGCTGTCCAAAACCGGCCTGTCGGAATCAGGAGTGGCTTATATTTGGCTCAGCCCATGTAAAGTGACCTATTTCCAACTGACATGTTTTATTTATTCTCTTGTTCGGTCGCCGTCGGTGGCCGCGAAGGATGATTCGCCAAGATTCGCCCCGAGGTAGATGTGCATCATGTTCATAGGTCCGCAGCAAGATGAAAAATGGATTGGGCTCTTATTAATAATACTGCATAATATTTGTGCTAAGCCTTACAAGAGGGCTTGACATAAATTCGTATATAGCGGGCTGAGCGCTTAACTTCAGCGGACCGTGTAAACTCCTTCCAGTTAAAACAATTTTGGTTGACGTTTGCTTGTACTTTACCTTCCAAAACAAAATATTCTGGTTGAAGGCCGGTAAGGGTTAATAGTATTAGACTTTAACCTTTAGAGAATTGTTAGAGAAAATTCTTCCAAATATTAGATAGGCCATGTTTTATGTGGTAATTTAATTTATGGGGTTATAATGAAAATATTGTAGATTTCTTTGTTCTTGGATCTTTATGAACATAACCAAGGGTTTATACCTAAAATAGCTAATATCACCTCTGAGCAAATAATTTTTCATTTTTCTTGCATTCATTTCAATTGCATCTCACATCTGAATGAAAGTAGTATTTTAACATTTAATGATGTATTGAATATTCAAATATTCAAATTGGGCACAGCCTTACATAGTAGATCGCATAAAAAAATCAGGCTATATTGGACAAGTTGTAAAGTATGCTACAAGGCTAAATTGTTCATTACTTTTCCATTTCATTTTCAACCCAACACCGCATTTTGTGCCTGATTTCCTGAAAAGGTCAACCGTCCTTCATTAAATACACTTTTCACTTGATTTCACTTGATCGTCAGTATCCGTGCACATTTTGTTTGCAACATTGGAACCGAGCGTTGCCCATATATTTGATGAGCATGCTCCGGGACGGTTGGGGCTACCAATCCACATGTACTTGTAAATCGATCAAGGACAATTTATGTACATAACCAGGGTCGTTAGTGTTATTGTTGTGTGCATCAAAGAATGATTTTTCTGACTGAACAGATCTGTAAACAATACAGGGAAATATAATGGAGAGTTGTATGCACTACTAAACTGCATACTGTACGTACTTGTACGGTATGTGTTCATTGCTTGTGCGTTTTGCTGCTTTATGGAGCAAAAGAGCATACTTGCTAATGCACCCGGGCTGTGCTTCCTGAGTAATAATTTATGCTTATTACATAAATAAGCATTTACGTTGTACATGTACATGTATACTGTAGGCCATAATGGCTAGATAACCGGAGTCCTACAAGTGCATTGGGGATTAAGCAAAACTGAAGTGGTGTTGGGGAAAAAAACCCATTAATGGAGAGCTAGCATTAAATTTACATCCCAAGTTACATTGTAACATAAAACCAGAATCCAGCCAAAATTAGTAAGTGTGCATAGCAAATGTTGTACATTTTGGCTGGTGCATTTAGAAGGTATTTTTAACATTCAAAAATACAGGGTTATTTCCATTCAAGAATTTGTCATTTTTTTGGTAGCAAAACAATCAACTTTTAATATTGTTTTTATGCATGACAATTAACAAAAGATTTACAAGCCTTGAGGTGAAATGATGGAGTTACATGTATAAGGAATAACTTTATTTGCAGTTCTTATGAGAATCTTGCCCAATGGCTGAACCTTTGAGGGAAAATATCTTATACCCACAAGTTTACTTCAAATATTTTCTGCAGAATCCAGCCGTCATATCAAAAGTTACTGTACTTGCACTGACTGATTACGTACCATTATTCCATACACTAGCTTTACAAAAACCATTTGTGATTCCTTTCTGTGAGATCCGCCGAAGAAACATGCCAGCTGACATTATTAGGACTAGACTGTATGGTACCGGTAGGAGTTACAGAAGTGCTGAACCCCTTAGTTCTCAGGGTTAATATTACCACAGAGAAAGTACACTTACATGTACATACATGTAGTTGTGTTTATTGTAAAATTTACTCTACTGGTACACAATTTTCAAAATGTTTGGGTAGTGTCGCAGAGCGGACTCTTACGCCGCTCTACTCAGACCAAAAATCACGGAATAACTCAAAAGAACAGAGGACTCAACACAGGATTTATCAATCAAAATTAAACCATTTATTACGAGTAAGATATAAACCAAAATTAAATTATTATACATACATCTGTTTGATTACCGGCCAAAATTATGTTCACAGTTTGTGTCCCCAGAATGTTTTAGTGTTCGCGTTACATTGCCTCATTACAAACAACATAATTCTGACACAGCTCTATTAATTACAATATAAGTATGACACAGCTCTATTAATTACAATATAAGTATTTGGGTCCGGCTTGAGCGTTGCCGTGGGACGATTCCCCCTATGAACATCATGAGCTTCAGAACCCGGTCTGCTGCTTGGGTAGGCCCCCTACGCACCGACCGTCAGAGAGTAGAGTTAGTACAATGTAACTTTAAACATGTACTATTGAGATGTGATGTACAACTTAACAGACCACAAATTCTGCTTTGCGGCCCTACAAGACAAGAAAAAAAAAAAGACACAGCTGAAATCTCAACTTCTCTTTACAAAACACCTGCTAACTTGATATTCAGATGCCCGGATTTAAAATGCATTCATTCAAATTCATGGCCTACCCGCTGCAAACTTGATCCACGATCAGGCAACCGGACTCGGGCAAGGTGATTGGCATAGAACGAAAGGTTGGCTCCAGTTGTCAGGTGTCAAGTACAAGTACATGTGTGCATGTTCATGTAGATGTTTAAAATGTACATGTACATGTAGTCATGCTGGTGCTGCTACCGGTAAGCACCGAAATATCTACATGTACACGTACATGCTGAGTGCAGAAGAGTTTCACATTATAAAGGCCTTTTCACAATACTGTCTCGCCAGCCAACCCATGTCGGAAATCCACAAGGGTCAACTGTAAAGTTAAACCGGGTCCCATCAGTCATTAATTAATTAATTAAAGGCGAAAATAAGTTCATACTTATACTGGGTGTAAATGGGTCAGCAGTAGCTTTGGGATTTTCTGCCCGGGCAGATCAGCTTCATCAAGCCTGGTCCCGACCAGAGTTGCACTCATGAGGGAGCTCTGTTAAGGGGAGGGGGGGGGGGGGGGAAGTGCCGCCCCTTGCTCCCCCCCCCCCCTCGCGTCGCCCATGTGAGTGCAATATTATTGTATCCCCCGAAAAAAGGCCATCCAATAGTATTATTTATATCAGGCTGACTTGACTCGCAAGAAACACAGTTCAAGACACTGTCTTCATTTCTCCTTTTTCGTCATTTAAAACTATTTGAAGCTGCCGTTGCTTTAACGTTTGCAAAGCATTCACAAATGGGAAACAGTGTCTGGACACCCATTTAATGTGGATGTCAAACATAGAACACCCTCTATGTAAACAGCAGGACTGCCTACCCACATGTATATGTATACATAAAGGGTTGGGAAGCACAAACATGACTTTGACTTGCTTGTATTATTGAAAAAAAAATTATCTCAATGACATTTAGTTTAATCTGGCCCATCGTATACACTCTGCGGAGTTTTGAGTTCTGCAGTACCATCAGAAATCTGCAACATATAAATCTGGGACGAGTAGGCGTACATTATTTGTTACAGATTTTATCCTAACCCTCCTATGCAAACATTCATTCTGAGCTAAGTTGTCCTTGCAGTCAAATCGATCAAGTGACTGTTTTCAACAGTTAAAAGCTCCCAGCTTACCGGTAAGACATCTGCACTAGAAAGCAGGAGGTCGTGGGTTCGAGTCCCACCCGAGTGATTTTTTCCAACTTTCACTCGGGAGGTAACACACTGAGTATACAGTGTTTAAACGTCGATGAAAGGCAAAACCTAATTTGAGTGACTGTTTATGTTACTTGATACAGCTGTGCTTTGACTGCAGGTGATTGATAAGCCAGCTGTGCCTACATGTACCACTTGCCTGTTTTTGTCTGTTGACTGCATTTGACTTGTCACAGTGCTTGCTTGAAATAGGATCTGACTGTCAGTGACTAGCTTGTGGCTATTTAATGTTCATTGAGTATCCACAAAGTCTTTTAAAATTATTTTCACTTGGAAAGATGCTAGTTTGAAATATGGGGCAATTAAGCAACATTCAGAATAGCTGTCCTGCACGTATTTATCCCAGTAGTCGTCTTACCACCCAAAACTACTTTGCCTATTACTTCCTGTATCGCCCGTGAAACCTGACATGCCCATGAAGTGTGTGACGTGACGGCGTAGCCATCTACCACGCTATGGGCTCCGTTCACAAGTACCCCCTCAGCGGCACGAAAGGGAGAGTTGAGGGAGACCGTAGTCTGGTTCCCCGACCAAAAGATTCCGACTTTTGTTTCTGACGAATCTTAGATTCATCAGAAATAGATCTTTTGGTCTGGGAACCAGACTAGGGAGCCCATCAGGAGAGCGCACGGCTGACGCCTGACACTTAGGCGAAGACGCTATGGCTTTGTGCGCATTTAGAATAAAATTAGTAGTGCGTTCTTCAATTAAGTTGTATGTGCGCGAACCAGTACACACACACACACGGTGTGTCACATCCACAAGGTTCTCAAAAGTGTTAAAAAAGCGCCCTCTTTTGTTGGCGCATGGAGCCCTTAAGCGGGCTAGGTGAAACCTATATTTTTTATATTTTCAAGAATTGATTTCTAATGGAAAACCAGGACCCCCCTCCCTATGTAAAAGTCTGCAGATCAGGATAACAGGTACCGGTATACTGTATGTACACATGTAATCAACATCAAAATGTTGAAGGGCCCTTCACTTGCCCTCATTGGAGGACAACTGTACATACTAGCGCCCTCTATAGGTCATGTATGGAGTCAAGTTAACCACTGTAGCCACAGACATACATGTAGACCACTTGCACAAGTAGATAACTGTACATGCATATTGTACATCTAGACCGGTCTAGTTGAAAGTTTCATAATAAATACTTGGGTCATAAATAACTCCAACGTGCCAATAATATATCTTGTACATCTGATACTTGGGACACAGTGATTCACTACTGTACTTATTTTTAAAAAGACATGTCATATCTCGTTACCAGTAGAAAACAAAAATACGCAAGGCTCTTATCTGGGCCAGTGAGAGGCATGAATACGACTTCACATTTTTATGGCGCGGCCTTCCTCGGGCAGAAAAAAAAAGGGGGTGGGTGTCACTTTCCATTTCCCCTCACTATCCATTCTCTGGCTGTTTGTCACCCAGTTTCTCCCATATCATATTTTTATTCTTAGGGTTCCTGGCAAGGGTTTACATAAACACGGTGCTTGCTCCGGCAAACAATGGGGGAATGGCCGAGGCTATTCATCATGATCATGAACAGGAAAGGGAAGAGGGGGGAGGGGGTGGATGGAAGGGGAAGGACAGAGGGAAGGACGGGGTGGAAGAGGCTGGGAATTCTTCCTGAAAAAATCGCTTGAATTTTCAAAGATTCCTTGGCTTCTTGTTTATTACCTTATGTTTGAAGCCATCTTTTTTTTCCGCAGTAATTAATCACTAAATCTTGACTAATATATTAAGTATTGAGTAAATCGTGAGTTTGATCTGCTGATTTTAAGTAAATTTATACATTGCACTAGTCATGTTTCATCACAATCAAACATTTTCCAACACCTGATCTGACGAATATTGCCTAAACTTGGTATGTTAAACTGCTGTATTATTGTTGACATTCTTTTCCCTCCACAAACAGAGATAACCATCTCCACACATCAGTGGATGTTAGCAGCATGGAGGAAAGAACGTGTTTCCTTCCTCCACAACTAAACCTGACCACAGTTTTCAAGTTTGTTTCTCAAGGTGACAATATATGGATCATTTATTCTTACGACACAAGCGTGACATATTCACTGTCTGTAATGCTGTGGCACAATTACAGAATCGGGCTTGACACTGTGGAGTAACCCAAAGGCACATTCTTCATCCTTACAACAGAATTGGGACACATGCCCCTGTCAATTGACACACTATGGCTGGGCCCATGCATTACAGTCCCGAGGCCAGTGAAAATTGGGTGCAGACTTTAATGGATCCAGAGCAGTCAAGCTGCAGAGTTACACCTGTTTTGGGGCTTTAACAGAGTCACTCTGAACCAGATTATGCCAAAGATTTGAATTAAGTACAAGAAGAGTTCAATGTTTGAAACAGTTTTAGAGCAACTTCATGTACGGTGAAAGATCAATTGTAGCAGTCGTTCGGAATGCATGACTCGATCCGTAGTCAACTCAGTGGGAGATCCTAGGTTAAAATTATTTGTAAAAAATCTAAATTTAACTTGGTTTGACCTGAATTACTGTTAGTGATGCAAAATTTTGGTTTAGAATGACTCCAAGCGGAAACAGGTTGTTGAACAACATGTGCATGTACGGTATGTAAGGTACAAATATGACATAATAATTTTTGTTGAGTCATTTTCTGAATACACGTACATATTGTCAACAAGATACAATGTATGTTGTTTAATTTCCCCCCAATTTTCAGAGATTGTGTTCATTTCATCAGTAATGCTAGGTATTATTGCTTCTCGCATACATTTACATATGTACATGTACATACTGTACTTCACGGCCAGTGCCGTGTACTGTAACTTATGTACCTGTACATTTTACATACATGTACGGAACATGTAATCAGTTGTCCTGACATGAACTACATGTTCATGTCAATTTGCGTGCATGCATGCACGTGCCATGCACGTGAATCAAGGGAAAGCATATTCCTCAGCACTGACGTTTGTGTTTAGCATCCGGAGTCTAAAAACGACCTTTCCCCGAAATGGAGATCATTCGACCCATGCAGACTGATCTCACTGTAAACACAGAATGATCACGCTGCTGTCACGGTTCAACGTCAATGAAGATTTGTTTGTGTGGAAGTGCTATGCTCAGGAAGGAGGAGCCATTGCAAATGACTGGACACTCTAACTCTGATGGAGTGACTCCCTCATTGTGTCCATGTAGAATACATCATGCACGTAACATTAATCACATTGCCTTTACACTTTTACAGTTACCTTTGGCAGAAAGGCTGGCCTAACTATGTACATTGCTACTACAGTTTTGTATTCTGTCAAAAAAAAAAACCAGCAGATTTTTGTGTGTGTTAAAGAGAATATGCTTTTGCTGTAATTTTTGAAATGGACGGATTTGGGGACTAGTATTTTATACATTTAGCAAGTATTGTTTTGTGTTCATAGATGCTGGAAAAAACAAAGAAAAATATGTTGTTCTTGTAAGTCTGGTTTGTGACCCCACTTTTCCCTGCTTTTGGGTGGTTTTTTTTTTCCGTGTTTTTTTTTGTGGTTTTTGGGGGTTAGTTTTTCAAGGGATGTGGCCACGCCCCTTTGCCTCCCCGAGACCCTGAAATGTGTTTTATTTTTAGATAATGAAATTATTTGAGTCACAATCTCATAAGGCAGCGTCATTCGTTGAAAAGAAGTGATCATTGTGTCAATGTTAGGGTATCTTTATTTTTTAAATTTTAAATTTTAAATTTTTTTTTTATTAAATTGATTTTTTTAATTAACTTTTGAGTGCAGCGCTAAATTGATACCACAATTTGAGACCACATACTACCTAGAGATGTTCTACTAGGTATATTCTACCAGTTAAAGCAATCAAACCTTAGATGTAGTGAGAGTTGAGCACCCACATTATTTTTTTGGGTCGGTGCTCCTAGTCTATTAGATGAAACGGAGCAATTTATAGACGTCAAGAAATTGTAAGGTCAGGGAACCAGTCTAGCTGGCTTGCACCCACTCACGGATGTGTACCGGTAACTGATTGCAAACAAAAGGTGGACTCACTAAATTTGGTAATTTGGGGGCAGTATTTGAAAAAGCCGTGTTTTTTTTCCCAACGATGGTCAGCCAACCATCGTTGGAAATAGATTTTAAAAAAAAATCCACTTTACTGGAAAATAACAGCACACCAGGTGCTATAATTTTACATGATGCTTGATACTATTCACTGACGGTCAAGTAATTTTTTTTAATAATAATTTGGAAATTTTGTTTTTTGATGTTTGCAAATGTTGTTTATTTTGGCCTTAAATGATTTTTTTGTGACTACTGTATGCACATGTGAAACTGAAATCAATCTTTTCTTTTTTCTTTTGCTCAGTGAGTCAGATCTGCTGTCATTAGAAACTCCCTGTTTTGGAAAAAAAAATAGCCTGTTATAATAGCCTCTGTAATGCTACCGTAGCCTTGGGGGAATTTATGTGTGCACTTCCTTTTCAGTCAGTATGTGTGCATACATCTGTGTGCACAGTACATGTATGTACAAGTACTGTACTTGTAATAAATAAAATAGCAGCACCATATTCTTTTCATGTACATGTACATTCAAGTAGGAAGTATTTGTGACCCGCTTCAGGAAAAGGTGATATGCCTTTACGTGTAATGGCCCGCTGAATGTTGAGAGGGTGAAATTTTCCGTCAAAATCCAAATTCCTTTTTTGTCTTAAATGACGTTTTTGATACCTAAAGTTTAAGGATTTATTCACAGAAACGTTGATTTCGATGAATAAAGGAAAAAAACCTTATTTTGTGTGCATTTTTCTCTTTATTTTACCGGTACATCCAAAAACTATAATTTTAATCAATATGCAAATTAGCCAAAAGATAGTAATCTGGTTTCAAAAAGTCTCTTTTTCCCAAAAATCATTGAAAATAATCATTGTAGAATCAATATTCGAAGTTTGAAAGTGATAGTAAAACAGAAACATGTTGGTTGTTAAGATATTAAAAGTGAGTTTTTCTTGCCCAAATCTACAACAGAGCCAGCTATTTCAAAGCCTGTACTCAGTTGTGTAATTTGAACTCCATGGAACTAATTAATATGCAAATTCGTTATATCTCCACAACGAGAAGGGCTATAGAGCTGTGTCATATACTAAATGAAAGCTTACATTGAGGGCTTTCCAGTCAGGTATATAACTTGAAATTTATTTTTTACGACTTATATCACCTTTTCCTGGAGTGGCCACATATACATACATTGTAGCACCTACATGTACATGTAGGTACATGTATGCTACACATGATGCACATGTACGGTATTACATGTATACTGTATATTGTGTACATTAACCTTCCTATGCAAAAATACATTCTGTGCCAAGTTGTCCTTTCAGTCAAAATCAATCAAGTGACTGGTTTCAACAGTTAAGGAGGATTGACTGGCTGGGACTGTTTAAGTGACTGTTTAAAAATGTAACTTGATACAGCTACTGGTATGCTTTGACCATACATGTAGGTGATTGATAAGCCAGCTGTGCTCACAATTGTCTGCTTTTGTCTGTTGACTGAATTTGACTAGTCACAGTGCTTGCTGTAACATCTGATCTGACTGTTGGTGACTAGCCTGTGTAAAAGGCATGGCAGGGGAAGAGGACTGATTTTTTTGACTGTTGCCACTGTTTAAATAGCAGGAGGGTTAAGTTAAAATTCAACGAAGAAACATAATGTCTGGTGACTTTTCAAATTGCAATAGCACTGCATCTCTATATAGAACTTGTATACTTACTGTGATATGTACATGTACCGTACATGGGAACACGATATTGTGGATTATAAATTCCATTAAAAAACCCTGAATTTAGTCATCTCCCCTGACATTTTATCATTCATAATTCATTGTATCATTCACAATTCATTATAATGCCCATTGTTACATGTACATAATTCATGCACAAGTAATCAGTCGATATAAGAGTCTTTATAGTTGTCCTGTTGAACAAATGCCTTTTATTTATGCCCTTGGATTTGGCTAGAAGAGAAAATACAACGTGAACAGAAGCAAATGAGGAAGTCTAGATCAGGCATCTACTTGTGATATTACATGCTTTGGGCTT
The DNA here is from genome assembly GCF_015706575.1 of Patiria miniata. Classification (NCBI taxonomy): domain Eukaryota; kingdom Metazoa; phylum Echinodermata; class Asteroidea; order Valvatida; family Asterinidae; genus Patiria; species Patiria miniata. Next base: position 1,919,890 of record NW_024037062.1, read on the forward strand.
ATGTCATGTCTGTAGTCTGAGGACAAGGACATTGCCTGCCATTGTCAAGGCCACTTACAGAAAAATCCAATTGTCTGAGGGAGAATTTTCCAGGGGCAGTAATAAGGCAACCACTAGGGAGATTTTGAACCTTTGCCTGCGTCTGTTGAAACTGTGCGTGAAATCAGATGAAAATTTGCCCAAGGTGACCTGGGAAGTACGGCCTGCAAGCTCTCGGCAAGCACTGAATCCGAGTGCTTATGATTCCACATCGGTGGAGGGCAGTTCCCACTATTGAATGAACATCTCCCCCTGGGACGGAAAAATTCCGTCCCATATTAAAATATCCTAAGCTGTCTGATGTCTGTCTGTCTGATGTCTGTCTTTCTGATGTCTGTGTGTAACGTTTTGTAAAAGGCCTAAAAACTCTGATTATGCAGTCATCCAGTATACGGAGGTCCTTACATGTAACTGGCATAATGCACCGATTTCACTGCCCTCTGCAGTCACGGTTGGCACAGGAAAATACGATTTATTTGTTCTGTTTTGCTTTTTGGGCAAATTTGTTTCTTTGAGACTTTGAATAGTTAAATATTACAAGATAATCGCTATGAAGACACTCCAAAACATTTCTTTCAGACTTTAAATAGTAGATATTATAGGCCTACAACATTATCCCTACGAAAACACTCCAAAACATATGTATATTTCAAAACCTGACTGTATAATGAACCCCTTCTCAAACATACCTCAATTGAATGCACTGCCCGCTAGTCATGGGGAAAAAAAATGGTTAATTGGTTGTTTCAGAGACATTGCGCAATTTGAATCGCACACTGTTCACACACTTGATGCCATGCATCAAGTAGGATATTTCATTTATCTGTAATGAGGTCATTTATAACCAGTAATGAGGATGATCATTCATCAGCATGCAAAAGTCATGAAAGTCTGCAATGAATAAATTATTAGAACCTATTTTGAATTCTTAATGCCTGTTATTTGCACGGGGCGTACAACCGTCCAATGTAGCATAAGTAACATGTATGCTGCGTGTTTTCACTTAGTTGTAATTTTTTTGTTATATTTTTTTTTATTTGTATGATCCATTTGAAATCTTCACAATAGTTTCATTATGAAGTGTACAATTTAAATAGGTAATTGTGCTGTTTTCAAATACAGTGTGACACTGTGCCTAAATGACAAAACATTAGAGAAAAAAAATTAAAAGATACAGACCTTAAGTAATTGACAGAAAGACAATCTTAGTATTCATACCACAAGTGGCTTTTGTATGTATGTATGTACTTATTATTAATGATTTTTTCCCCTCCTTTGTTTCGCTGATGCAGATTTGCAGAAATTAGAAAGAGAGGCTCGGATATGTCGCAAACTGAAGCACCCAAACATAGGTAAGAAGAACAAGATGTAGACCTCAACAAAACACCCAAAGAGTTTCAATCATGCAGTGTAAAAGGGCATGACATTTCGAACCTGAAAGGATCTTTCTCAAAGGACTTTGAAAATGATCTGTTGGGATTGAAACGTCTGGCCATTTCACTTGTATGGTTTGTATATTTCAGGGCAATCAAGTTAACCCTATTAACCTTCTCAAATCCTCCAAGATCGTCTTTGCAAAATGGAGGATTTTGTAGGATTCAGGCTATGTGGCAAAAATGTGTGGCTAATTTTGGAGGATGTCAAGGTCTTGGGCCGGATCTTGTGTTGTTTATCAGGCATGCAACTTTTCCTCTGATCAGCTGATTTCCTCTTTTTTGACTTCCAATGTGTGCCATTGAAAATAGAAAAACACTGTACAAAGTCTTGGAAAGATTTGAATTTCCTCTTTTTTGTGTGACTTCCCAGTTGCATGCACGCTCAGCAGTGCATAAATTTAGGGCTAGATTATACTTAGAATCATCCATACTGCTCCAGGATGTCACTGGCTCTGCCTCAACATATTGACAGTGATTGCTGTAGGATTTTGCAGGATTGAGGCAGTGGTCAACCCTCCAAGGACCACATTCACGAAATAAGAAGGATTTTGCAGGATCGGGGCTGATATGCAATGTTTACACAGAGGTAGTTGGAGGATTTTGCTTGATTGAGGTTGCATCCCAGCAAAAATGCTATGAGAGTTAGGATTAAACAGATTTGTATTTCCCAAAGTATTGCAAGCATACAGCACTTCTTGTGTGTGGCAAAGCCATGCAGGCATGGCCGGTGGAGTGAAAAAATATCTCATTCTCACTTTGGGGTCCACAATTTTTTTTGAATCAAAACAATTTTCTGAAGGAATTTGCCAGAAGCACAATCAAATGTGATCCTTTCTTACAATGCAGCCAACTATCAATGCACCATCTGTCATTGAGCGGTCATTGATATTGTACGGTGTCCATCCTTCAGAGATTTTGATGCTTAAGTCCCTACACACATAATAAGAAGTCCGGGTGTAAGAAACATCATGAATATAACATTGACATGGAGACAGATGTTCCTCAGAGTTTTGCCGCACTGTCATGCTACTCTCCTCAATCAATACAAACCCTGCCGATTGGGAAATTTTGCCCTAATTGTTTGAATCAATAACGCCAGTTTTTTGTTTTATCATGAAGTGCAGCGCGGAAGTCACTCGGTGTTTGGAAACATGTGGTCAGAGGAAAGTCCGGTTGTAATTTTTATTGATTGGCTCTGAGACATTATGCAAATGGCACTTAGGGGACTAACCGTGTGGTTTTAATCACTGTCTGGTCTCGGAATTCACCTACTAAATAGCTAGATTCATTGCACAGGAAATAACTAAGTACATTTTACACCCACATGTACAGGGCACATGGTATATTTTGTATGTCTACAATATCAATTCAACAATTACAATGTATGTCAAAGGTATATAGTGTAGGCCTAATGCTTGATTGTTGTTAACATGTGTTCTAATGTTCAAAAAAATAATTGCAAACTTTTTATTTAGGCCAAGTAAAAAAGAACAAACAAACATTGGCCTACCAGTTGATCGTTCAGGTTTTTCCAAAATGAGGAGGAGGGCCACTTTATTTTTTATTTTTTATTTTTTTTCTAAGATGGCTGCCGGTAGCTTTTACATTAATATTGGCCGACAACTTTTCAGTTCAAAATGACTGCCAGCTTTTATTAATCCTAACCTTCCCAAATCCTCCAAACTATACTTTGCAAAATGGACGATTTTGCAGGATTGAGGCTACATGGCAAAAGTGTGTGGCTCGTTTCGGAGGATGCACTGTGTCAAGGTCGTAGGCCCGATCTTGTGTTGTTCATGCTCAGCTGTGCATAAATTTGCATTGAGGTCTACTTGAAATCCTGCGCACTGCTCCAGGATGTCACTGGCTGCCTTAACAACATATTGACAATGATTGCCGGAGGAGTTTGCAAGATTGAGGCAATGATCACCCCTTCAAGGGCCACGTTCAAGAAATAACAGAGCATATTGGAGGATTGAGGCTGTAGCTATTTTTACACGGAGGCAGTTGGAGGATTTTGCAGGATTGAGGTTACATCCTAGCAAAAATGCCTAGCAAGTTAGGGTTTAGTATTCTACCAATAATTCCCACGAATGCAATTGAAAAGTACAATTATGCATAAGGTATTGGATTAATGTTGGTTTGTTATTCACAAATAATTCAGAATGACTAGGCCTACTTCATATGAAAACTTGAAAAAGTAATAAACCAGAAACATGGGATGTACACAATCTGATGTAAATAACACCAATAACAGAAGTACCATACATGTAGATTTCTTTTCTCCTCACATAAATAAATGAACAATTACACATCTCAAGGTAAAAATACTCATTAAAATAAAGCACATTAAGTAATAGCACTCAGTAGAACAAGCCAAAGCAGAATATGATCACAAAATGATTCCACTCATCCACAACATGAGAAACATAATTTCCTTGAAAAGGCTTCCAGTTTTTGCTGCACTGACTGCATGCATGAACCCGCACCAGGTTTCAAATCCTGCTCAGTTACGTGTGTACGTACATGTACGTGCAGAGCGAGGCTAAGTGGGAAACCAAGTTACACACAACCTACTTAAAGTCACTGCCCAGCCAGACCAAATTCATCAAAGGCTGCGCATCAACGCTTTGTAAATGTCACCGATCGGGGAGAATGACACACGCGGTGTTTACTTTATATTATTACTCCGTCTCTACGCGTGTACACCCAGTATCGAGAGAAGACTATTGAAGTTGCATGGCGCCAAAAAATTCAAATGGTTTATTGTGTTTACGCGCTGGCCGCAAATATTTTAGTGCTTAATGCACTATTCTTGTTCTGTTTATCTCCAAAGGAAGTAGTATTCTAAGAGCTGTGCTCTTTGTCTTTTCATGCAACCTTGTAATTTATGGTGTTATTCAAAAAGGAAGACTTGATACTATGAAGCGTTCCAGTGTTTTAAAGGCTTTTAGTTACTCTTGTACAATTGATTACTCTTCTGGGTGTATGTACTTTTTTTCCCCTTTTGATGAACCCTTGTTAATACATATTTTGACACTTCAAGTAAATGTGATCAAATTCTTTTATTTTTACTCTCATTTTAATGTTAATTCCTTGTATTCCTTTATCAACCCTCCCATGCAAACATACTTTCTGTGCCGTGTTGTCCCTTCTCTCAAAATCGATCAAGTGGCTGTTTCCAATAGTTAAGAGCTCCCAGCCCACACAAAGCAGGTATGACTGGCTGTGACTGTATAAATTTATAAGTTGATGCAGCTTTGCTTTGACTGGGGGTGATTGATAAGCCAGCTGTGCCCACAACTTGCCTGCTTTTGTCTGTCAATGGTCTGTTGACTGAGTTTGACTGGTCACAGTGCTTGCTTGACATAGGATCTGACTGCTGGTTACTTGCCAGATGTTAAAAGTATAGCAGGGGAAGTGGATGGACATTTTGACTGTCTGTGACTGTTCAAATAGCAGGAGGGTTGAAGAGTTTAGGTTAAAGAAACAGCACATAATAAAAATATTCGCTTTAAAAAAATTAGTCAGATGTTTCTATCTTTCTTTTTAAATAAATTTGAAAAAATATTGTGTGCCACATCAGCTTATTACAAATGTACATGTACATGTATACTGGTACATCTGTGTTCATGTGTTCATGTGTATGAGTTTGTCTTACATTCACTATGTGGACTTGTGAACAAAAGATGTCCACATAATGCAGGTTGTGTTGACATTATGTGGACTAAGCCGTGTCCACATAACGTTTCGCCCTCTCTGTAAAACAGGTTTAGAGGCATTTTTGGGTTAGGGTTATCCGTCGCAGAATGAAGAGAAACATTCAAGGAAATCAAAAAAAAAAAAAAATTGGGGTTGAAAGAGTTTCCACAGTTCAAGTAAAGTTATTTTGTGTACCGAGTTTTCTTAACTACACGAAAACAAAGGAATGTCCTCATAGCGTATGTGAAACAAACATGGGTGTGACCATGGATGTGTATACATGGTATGCACACATGATGTAAATTGCAGATGAAATACCTACCAAATGATTTTTTTTGTTCATGAAAGGATGAACATCGGTATGTTTCTTTTAACCATTTTTATGAAATCAGAGGTCATGCTGTCAGCGCTTATCCCCTGAACCGGGCTGAACTTTTCACACTGTGCAGAAAGCCACAGAAACCGGCCGCAGAGCCAAGAACATCCCAGGGTCTCCCTAACATCTCTGCAGAAGTGTCGCCGGGAATCTGATATCTTCTTATTAAATATCGCAGAAAGAGTAATCTTTTAATTCGTTGGTTGCTGGTACCCAGGGGGAGGGTGGGGGGAGTGGCTTTGCTCTACCGTCTGATGTACAAGATTTTTTTTATTATTAAACACAGCATTACAACTGTTTCTCTTTTGACAGCCGGCAGGATGCATTCTATTCCAAGGCATTTTTGTAATCTCGTCAATGCGGGAAGCTATACGCCTAAGTTCCGCTGATTAATGTTGTGAATAAAAACAGTTGGCGTAGTGACTGTGATGATGTTTAATTGGAATATAGATTTAGTGTTTGGTGGGACTGAGGGTGTACAGGATAATGAGTAATAAAAATTCAGGCAACTATAAGTAAAGGTGCGAAAGCGAACGCGAATGCGAATTTGTGATGTCAGGGCAAGTTTTCGCGCTGTGAATTTACAGCAAAAGTTGAACACATTTCAACTCTGCCGAATTTCGCAGCGAATGCTTTGTGAAGTCATATTTGCATTCACATACACAATGGGCTGTATTTGGGATAACCCTATGGGCTCCGTGCACCGACAAAAGAGGGCGCCCTTTTACCTAGCAACGACGTCCCATGGGCGGGACATTTCGCTGGTTGACGCGCACCGTTCCTTGTGTGTGATGCACGTACACAAGGGGATTTGTACTATGTACACACAGTGGTCGTGCTTCACGGCAAATGAATTGTAGTCAGGCAAGATGGCGTCGCTCGGTTACCCCCAACTGTACTTTCTTTGCCGGTGAGGGGGTACTTGTGAACGGAGTGGATAGGGGTACAGACCAGTAAATCAACCCCCATAGACCTCAGTGATACTTACGCGCACTTTTAAAAATCATTAAAAAAACTCGCAACTCTCCGAGATGTTTAAGACACCCATCCAATTTAAGCTCATTTCATCATCTTTCACTCTCTGTTCAATTTTCAGGTGTAATCGTAGGGGTAATCTGTAGACTTTTGTGAGATGATCACCCCTAAAAGTAGTCCTGTGGCCCATCGCCTTTGAAAAATTATGACTGTGCTCCATTGCAAAATAGAGCAATTTTAGGGCTCAGTGTTATCCGAATTTCACAGAAATCTTAGCTCGCAGTCCTGTGCAAGGCTTCCACTCTTCTTATTTACAAACCTTCAAGTTCATGGCCCACAAAATGCTCTAATAGCAAAAAAAGTTAGGGCATACAAATCGTGATTTGGCCCACGTACATGTAGGTAATGTTGGGCCTATTTTACCTGTCTGCACCCATAGACTAATTTGGCGGCACCCATTTTCTGAGGTGGCGCCGGGCTTGCGTGAGTCGTGCTCAGGTAGTACGCACGTATGCACTCTGGGCTCCTTCGACCAGTAGGATTACCAAAATGCGCGCGCACCTCGTCTTTAAGAACGCGTGTGCGGCATGCGTGCGGACTTGGTTCCACCTCAAAAATGGATTCCAATTTTGTTCGCCGAATTATACAATAGCACTGCTGGGCCCTATTCAGCAGTGAGTTAGTCAGCGAGATAGATTCACAGGGGACACTATATGCCGGCTCTCTGGGCCTAGCAAGAACTTTAGATGGTGCATTAGAAGATTGCTACTGTCCAATTTGATGATTTTATTGTCAGTAAAGACGGTGATAATCAAAATGGTGCATTATTTGCCTTAGTATAAGGGTTCAAATATTCAATCTTCAACCCAATGTTTGAATATCTTTTTACCGGTTCGAATACATTGTAAGTATTCAAAAGAAAAAAAACAACATGCACGTACATGTATGTGTGATGTTATTTTAATCGTCAATTTGCGGTGCTTTATTGTCAGAAGTAACTTTTTTGTCGATGGCGGTTCATTTTGTTCATCCTTTAATAGGTTAAAGCCCTTTTACAGTTATAAAAAACTTTCTGCAAAACACTCCAGAAGCCCATAACATTGATTGCTGCATGCAAATTTTACCCGACGCGCTTTGCGTGCAACTTAGTTGAAGCTGGCATGTGTAAATTTGATCGGCGAGTTTCGAATATTTGGTCAAACGCAGTTTCAAATAATTGAATACTAATCATTTGATTGGACAGCCCTATACCTACTGGTAGTATGCAAAATGCTTCTTCAGTAATGAAAATGCCTACTGTACAATGTACATCTGCCAGTTCCCTGGTAGTCAGCAATAAAAGTGTCATAACATTTCGCGTGAACCAGGGAAGAATACACGTACATCATGTACTGTACATGAACATGTATGTACATGTGTCGTCACTTCTAGACTGGTTCCTGCCCCTCCCTTCAATATCCAGAATGTAATGTGATCGGGGACCAGCGTCGCCTAGCCTTCATCGTTACAACACTCATTCGAATACTGTAAAGAAAATTTGGTTCATTACCGGACGTGGTGCTAGGAATGGCATCAATTGATGTGCCGTCTGTTCTCATTTGAAGTATTGATTACTTGCATCAGAACAATGACATTATTCATGAAGAGGTGATGTGCTGTTACTGTACGTGTTCTAATAGACTCATGAATGTAGTACATGCATGTACATGTACATGTACTGGGTACATGTGTAACACTAACTACCCGGTACCAGACAAACAATGCTCTTAAAACTGCGCAAGATTATGCTGATTATGGTTAAGCGTAAATAGATTGTGGTTAGCCACTATTGACATAACTGTCTCTCTTGATACCAGATTAACAGTTGTAATCCTAATGAATTACCAAATGAGGTGTTGTTAATCCCCACTAATCTGGGATTTATGTGGCTTTATAGGTAGATGGACAAAGGGATTATCCCACCAGTGCCCATATTCAGGGTAATATGGTAGCTAGGCGCTGTGTCAATCGGTGCCAAATCATATTATAGCAAGGGTGTTGGAATTCCAAAATAAATGATCTGAATGAAACTTTGAAGTTTGTAATACCGTCTATAGACCCTATACGCAGGGAAACATCCTCTTGCAACTAAATATCACACAAGCCATCAGGTTTTTTAATGGGTCATTCCCCAAAAAGCATCATTCCTTTTAATTTATACAAGAGTTTTCTAGCTGGACATAAAATGTCCATCATCCAGAGTTCACTGGTCATACGTACAGTGCATGAAGCATCTATTCCCCATCATTACATTATATAAGATCCCGGACAACGGATCTCGCTTTACAGCATAGCAACTGGTCAAACAATTTGCACCGTCTATTTTGCTGCTGTGTGATCCAGTTACGTTGCAATCAATGTACATGTACATGTATGTACATGTACATGTACGTGTGCATGGTTACTTTGATATTGTGAACTGATTTCTACTCTATTGTCTGACCTTGCTTTTAATTCATGTTCCTTATAAAAGGGGCCATAATGTGGATTTTGTTACACTAATTATAATTGCTGTTATGCATTTTTAATTAAGAAATTAATTTCATATATTTTTCGTAACTGTTGTGTCGTTTTTTTGGGGTACAAGTTTGTTAATGTAAGCCAATTTGAATTAGTCTTAACCAATTTAAGGAAGTGTTCTTTATTTTAAAAAAGAATACTGAGATCTCAAATTGAGTTAAGTATGAGAAAGTGCTGCTTCATATGGGGATATTATTTTTTATTTGTCTTTTTGTGTTGAGATTATGCCCTTAAAGGGAATATACAACATTTGCAAACATCGAAAAATAAAACTACCAAGTTTTTACGAAATACCTTACTAGGATGTTGGTAATTGACAGTCTAAAGCGTCCTGTAAAATTATGGCCCCTGGTGTGAAGTCATTTTCAAGAAAACGGTATTTTTGTATACATTTCCAACAGTGGTCGGCTGACCACCGTTGGAAAAACCTAACTATTTTTCAACTTCTGCTCCAAATTTACCATTTCACCCGAGAAATAAAAATATAGGGGGCCTATTTAATTTTTTTTTTTTAATTTTCTCATAATTTACTATTTAGAAATCCATTAAATTAATTCAGTTAAATACCTGAATATTAAAAGGGCCCAAGTCCAGAAATTAAATCACCCAAGAAATGAAAATATACCGGTAATTAATTTTTTTCTCTCTCTCGAAAACTTGTCTCGTGCCCTTTTCATATTCAGGTACCGGTATTCAATTGAATTAATTTCATTGATTTCTAAATAGTAAATTATGAGAAATCAAGCACGTACCGGTAAGAATTGTCGGCCAATTATAACATTTTGTAGTATTGTACCTGTACAAAGGGCAAGGTTGCTTGATCCAAAATATTGCTTAAAATGCTGATCAATTCTTAATTTTTGATGTGAGAAATCTGTCAGTAGTTCTTCCACAGAAACTGTACTGCCCAAACGAAGCTGTTTCCTCAGTCTTGTTAGCAGCTGAGCCACTTGGACTGAAATCTATACTTTGCCACGGCACTTGGTGCAGTAAGCTCACATTACAAATTAGCTGTAGCCTGCTAAGTTGTCAAGTCCTATCATTGGGGTATATATTTCGCAGATATTTTTGCGCTTGAGTTTCCCAAGTTTGGAGTACATATATTATGTACATATTAAGTGTGAACTTGCTCTTGTGAGTGGAAACTTGTTTTTCTAAGTTGCATTAAACCTACCGGTAGTCCTGAAATTTGGGACTCTCGTGACTGTTTATGAGTCTATGAGAGTCCCAAAACTAATTGAAAACATGCAACGCAATAGACAGGCACCTGAAACAACCAGTCCAACAATCAACTGTGTCCTAAGAAACATGTGGCAAGTCTGGTACTGGTCTCTATTTCTACACATTTCTCCATAGTCAGCCACCAGACTAATTACAACGAATGAAGAGGTCATTCTTTTCAAACAGTTTGACCATGGTTTGACATGTACCAGTCTAGCCTTTAGCCTCATTGTAAAATCACTTGACTTCCCTCTCATGTGCAAAGTATTGAAGAAAACTTTCCTTTAAAAATTGAATTGAGTCTTCAAACTTGGTAGTTGAAACACTGTGGACCTTTTCTTTGCCCAATGAAAGTTCTGGAGAATTTTGCTTTGAGTGAGTAAAGTTGGCCTGATTTTGTTTTACATGTTTCTCAGCACTCAATGCCCCAGTCTGGGCCGAACCCTAACATCAAATTTGTGTACACAACTGCCTTGTTCAGTGTACTTAGAACATGTAGAAAGGCATCTCCTTCAGTATATTACATTTGATGACCATTACACCATGCAAAGTTTTTAACCCTAACTCCCTAAGCCTTTTTGCTAGGATGTACCGGTAGCCTCAATCCTGCAAAATCCTCCAATTGGCCTTATGGAAAAATAGCATACATGTATACCGGTAGCCTCAATCCTGCAAATTCCTCCATTATTTCTTGAATATGGTCCATGGAGAGGTGACCACTGCCTGAGTCCTGCAAAATCCTCCGGCTATGACTGTCTATAGGCTGAGGCAAAGGCAGTGACATCCTGAAGCAGTGCGGAGGATTTCAAGTATAATCAAGGACTCAATTTATGCTAGGCTGAGCATAAACAACACAAGGTCTGGCCCAAGACCTTGCGTCCTCCAAAATCAGCAACGCACTTTTGCCATGTAACCTCAATCCTGCAAATTCCTCCAATTTGCAAAAAGGATTTTGGAGGATTTGGGATGGTTAGGGTTAAGTAGATTGTTATTGACCCATATCACTGCCTGTTTTATTTCCTTGGTTATCCTTATCATTGCTTTGACCCCATCCTGGCAAGTATACATGTATCTGGTATAATTTACTAAATAAACTATTTGTCTGTTTCTTGCTTTTCTTTTTAGTTCGCCTGCACGACAGCATTCCCGAAGAAAATTTTCATTACCTAGTATTTGACTTGTAAGTATTACGCATTAATTTTCTGATGATGTAATGGCTGCTGTAATTAATAAAAAATGATATCGGTGAAATATTCTCATTGACATGATGGCATTATAATATCAAGCTTTTCATTGATACCAATTTTACAGTGATATCAGGCAGGCGTTCTTGTTGATGTCAATGAAATGTAAGAATATTTCATTGACATCAACAAGAACACCTGCTTGACATCACTGTAAAACTGGTATCAATGAACAGCTTGATATTGTTACTTATAATAACCAACAATGCTTAAACATATTTCATTGATTGATATTAATTGATTTCAAATTCTCGTTGATAACAGATGAATTATTTATCAATTGTTATCAAATATTGTGTGCGATATCAATGTTTTCTATTTTTCCAGTATTTCAAACTGGCGTCTTTTTTTCATTTTCAAGTTCTTATTGTGGCATTTGGACATTAAATTACATGCGAATTGTTTTGCACATGAACGATGCTTTGGGCAAAAAAAAAAAAAAAACCGAAAAAAAATGAAATTATTGGATAGTATATTGATGAATAAATAAAAACCATTCATTAATATATGATTTTCTGCCCTTTGCTTTTCTGGGCTGTACTGCATGCATTACCTCTTACCGGTACCTTAACATCCCCCCCCCAAAAATATATAAACAAATATAAACGAATGAGTAATTTGATAAACATGATTCTATTATTATTTTATTACCGCCCTATGATTTTCTGCCATTTTGCCATTCTGGGCTCGGTTGTTTCCAGTCCCTCTTGTCTTCCCAGCCTGGCGCCTCTTCATCCCCACGATAGAGGCTTTTGACCCCAATTCTTAGCCACTCAGACGTGGGCCCCCGCTGGCCACAATCAAACCAGGCTGATGTCTCTTGGGAAAAGTACACTTGGGGTCAGTCCCTGGTCGACTGTCGAGCAGAATGCAATGTGACATTGCTATGATTGAGTTTGTGTTTCTGTAGATTCTGTAAGGATTGGATGATAGTGTTAACCTATTTGTCGCTGTACCGCCCGAATCTGCCCTGCCTGTTTCTCTTTGTACTGCCCCAAACCACCTAAAAGCACTTTATGATTATAGTACTGGCAGATAGGTGATGGGATTGACTTTGATGATATTTATGAGCATGGCATTTGGCACACAGTCAGAATATGTCATGAGATACATGTAGCAATTTGGCTATAGGGCTATCACAGATTTGTCTCTTGAAAAAATATACCGGTATGTAGAATACTAGCGATGACAGCCATTTTGAAAATTTTGAATTTTGCTTGTTCTACGTTTATTTTTTCATAGGGCAAATCTGCGATGGCTCCATGAGACATACTCCGACTGTGCCATGCCATGCTTATATCATCAAAGGCACAATTCCCCCAAATATTTCCCGTATCTGCCCCATTATTACCAGTGCATAGGAACATGTAATTGATTCTTCGGGGAATATAATGTATCGAGGTGTTAATGGGTTCAAAATGCGTAACAATTAATACATTGCTGATCCACTTGTTATGTGAAAAAAAAAACCCAGATACTATATGTACATGTACTTAGCAGTTCTGTCACAGAAAGAAAATAACTGCGCAGGGATTCGAACCTGTGACCTTCGAAATATTCGCATGCATTGCAAGCATTGACCCACTTTGTCAATTTCTGTTCTGTGGGCATCAAACAAACTCAATTTTACAATGTCAGTATTATATTACAATTTCAATATAACATAAAGTGAGACCATGTATTTGTTGAACTTCGGTCACATAAATGTTTGGGATTAATTATTCCAACACTCAAATTGTAGGGAGGGGCAGCCTGTTCATGTGTGTGTGTGTGACAAAGTTGTCAATTTATAAGCTTTTACTTCAATTTTCCAGAAAGGCAGTCTTAAAAGATTGAAGGTCCTGTAATGTTACTCCGCGTCCCCTTATTTCTCTGTGGTTATGATTCTGCCATACATATTAATCCTCCTTCTCTTGGTGTTTCCCTGTGATATTAACAGTCGAGACAGTGAGCAGAAATACTCTGTCCTTTAGCTGCGGCATTCCCTGCTCATGCAAGCATGTCCTCATTACCATCTGGGCCCTCGGCTGCATGAAGCCAGGCGAGAACCCTCCGGCTCGAACTCACAGCCCGGATCGTACGCTCACCTTATTAGATCTTTCAGGCCGCCGCGAAAAAACAAGATGTCCTCATGATTTCCTAGATGGGATTTAAATTATCGATGACGGTTCGGGTAATACGCTGTCTCATGTCAACAAGAGAAGGGCCTTCTGTAGAAAGCTACATTGTAACTCGCTGGTTATTCACATTGTGTGAATGGGATTTTTTTTTTTTTACAAACATAGTCCAGTGTGTCTGTGAGATGCTACCAAAACAGCTTTAATGTTGTGTCAAGTCACCGAGGGTGGCTTGCGAAAGGGTTTGGGTTGGCTGGTTCTTGGCAAGTGAACAGAAGCTTTGAGCTGACACAAATCAGGAAGTGCGTATTTCAGCAAGTTTTGCTGGTTTTGTGGCTGACAGGTGTTGAGTTTTTACTGGAAAAATGCCAAAGTTCCGTTATTTTCCAATAGTAAACCTCAATTCAGTGTTTACAAGGTACACGTACAATACTGGTTCAAATGAAACTTATCAGTTGAAACATTACTTGAAATCCCACTCCAATAAAGTTTTTGTTTATAAGCGTCATTCCGTTTTTGATTCGACAGAGTTACTGGGGGTGAACTGTTTGAGGACATTGTTGCCAGAGAATACTACAGTGAAGCAGATGCCAGCCACTGCATCCAACAGATCTTAGAGAGTGTGGAACATTGCCATAGAAATAGTGTAGTACACCGAGACTTGAAGGTAAAATAAGAGACAAAGGCTGCCCCTCTCAATCCTTGCTCAACCTCACCTTACCCCAGCCCACCATGGCCATGCCCAGCCAGTCTCGCCCTACCAAACCCGATCCCACGCGAGCCAACACTTCACAACCCAATCCAACCCCTACCCAACCCAACTCAACCCAAATGAACCCTACCCAACCCAACGCTACCCTCCCAACCCAACCCAACCCAATGCTACCCAACTCAACCCAACCCAACCCAACCCAACCCAACCCAACCCAACCCAAACATAGCAAGTGTGTATTTGCGTGCAATCGGGGACCCCCTATTGTCCCTCTTTTGTTTGCACTTTTTAGGAAGACCTCCCATATGTTTTGTACAGGAATCCAAATTGGGGACCTCTGCAGTTGGAGACCCTATTGTTCAACGTCCCCTATTGAATGCAGAAACAAACTCAACCAAACTCAAGCCTACCCAACAAACCCAACCCAACCCAACCCAACCCAACCCAGCCCATGTACGTGTGTATTTGCCTGCAATCAGGGACCCCCTATTGTCCCTCTTTTATTTGTACTTTTTAGAAAAGATCCCCCATATGTTTTGTACACGATCGAAGATTGGGGACCTCTCAGGAATTGGGGACCCTATTGTTCTCTATTGTTCAACGTCCCCTATTGAATGCAGAAACAAACAAAACCGAACCCAACCCAACCCAACCCAACAAAAGCTGAACCTGACCCAAACCAACCCTGACCCAACCTAGTCCAACCCAAACCAACCCCAACCCCAACCCAACTTACCCTAACCAACCAACCAACCCCACCGACCAACCAACCAACTTCTGTCAATCTCTCTTTTCAACTTCTGTAAATCTCTCTTTTCAGGTACATGAACCTTTTGTCTGGGGAGGGAGGGGGGGGGGGATACAGAATTTGAGTGACATTTGTTATTCCCATCAAATATCAACAAGATTGTTGTACCGGTATGCACGGCTCTTAATGTCAAGAGTATGTGCCTTATTGCCAAGGAATTCCCCAAGCTTTAAACTATTATTAAGAACAGCCATTACAGTCTGCACTTTGCCATGGAATTGGCAGAAGTACATGCACATGCACATAGTCTTTTGTGTGGGAATATGCAAAAGAATATGAAAAAAAAATGTTTGCACATATTATTTTTCAGATTTAGTTAAATAATATCAAACATGTCCATTCACAAAATTGCTGTATTATATTTTAGACATACACATTGACAATTGAAATGTGTCCGCATAGAATTATTATACATACATAATTGTACATGTCTGTGCATGTAAAAAAAGCACCTCTATCTGAAAAGTTTTAACCAAATGTGCTCCGTTAATATATTTGAAATGAACAATCAATTCTATTTTATTAATGAGGCCTAGGCCTTAATCTAGTTAACAAAAATTAAACGTGCTTTTGAAAAGTCATTGAACATTAAATTTGCAAAAATATTGAAAGGGTTTGGGGATCACCGGGTAACTTTTTCCTACTGGTAGCTCATTTCGTCTATGATTTTATAAAAATGTCCAATCAATTTCATTGCAAACTGAGAAAGTCTATCTGTGTAATGTATCATTTCCCCCCCCCCTTTTTCTTGCCTTGATAAGCATCTAATTACTCCTCACACGAACGTCGTCAAAATGCACTCCTTTCCCCACTTTGACAGCCAAATCATTTGACTTTCAAAAAAAGGTTAAGAGTCCGTCGTAATCAGCTTTTCATCTTTGCGCAGTCATTGGATGATTTTGATGACCTGACACCAAAATCCCTCCACTGACATCAGCAGGTGTAAGACCATAATTTATTCCCCCCGTTTTTTTTTCCCCGGCGGAGCCTGACCTCGTGTAGCCCCTTGCCCGGGCCTCTGCCAAGGGACAAAAGAAGAAGTGGATTTTTAATGTCATTGTGATATCGGGAAGAGACGGAGAATAGAAAGAAGAAACGTTATTCTTCCCGTCCACGAAGGCTTGACTGTAGTAAGCTGTTCCCTCATGCTCATCTGTAATTCTGCATAATAGCGCGACGGCATCAGATGTGACTTAAACGAGAGAAAGAGATGGGTAAAAAAAAAAAACGGGAGAGATAATGATGTATGGCATACTAATGGGTGATGAGCTCGAACGACTCGCACGCTGTTCGCGGAAGGAAAAAAGGGAAAACCAGCTACACCAGGTTGCCATGGCAGCCTAATGGTTACCGTGGAAACCCCTGCAAGGTCTTGAGCCTCCATATTAGTTTCCCAAATCGACGGTTTCCCAACCCGTGTCATCCGACTGGTACGCAAATGTCAGTCTCATTAATGCCGGCAACGGGGGAAAATACTTGCCATGGGGGGAAAAATACATCCCAAATATAAAATTTGTCCCCGGAAGGAAAGCAACCTAACAATTCATTGTCTATTGTGGATAATATTTTAAATGTTATCTGTACTACTTGTACATGCACAGGTACATGTGTATGTGTCTCTATCATCTGTACTCCCTGTAGACTGAATAGCACATAACTGGTGCACATTCGCACTTTGACATTAACATACGTACACGTAATGTACATGTATGTTCATGTTATTTAATACCCATAGGCTTATTAATGGACTTGAATGCACATACATGTAGGATTACACTTGCATGGTGCATTGGGTTCTGTATATGAAACTCCCGCACATACATGTACATTATAGCACAGGCGTGTACATTTGTACGTACCGGTACATATGTGCAGGCACTATTGATTCCTGTACATTTACAAAACTGTAGTTATGCAGTTTACCCAACCCCGTTCCGCCGACTTCATTTTCCTTTCTCACTTCCGCCTTTTGTTACATGGTTCATGGTATGTACCATTGTTGGTGACTGACCTTTTGTCGTTTCCCCCTTACCTTTCACAATGCAATGCCTTGTGACTGATCAAATATGATAAGCAATTCAGACATGTATGCTATTTTTAAAGGTAGAGTGTATCATTTGTCATTTGTGATTTTTTTTCGTTTGAAGCAACAAAAGTGATCAAAATCTAAAGAAGGGTGCTTAACAACTAACCTGATAAAGTTTTAGCTCAGTGAATGCTGTATATTCCCAGAAAACAATATCCTAGGATCGCAATTTCAGTTAAAAAATGTTGCCAAGTCATGTTTTAAATTGTGCCCGAAATCAGCATCTGGGACATGTTCTCATTCAGCAGATTTGCAGCTACGCCATGTCACACCCTGAACCGACAAATCATAGCAACCGCATAGGTCTACTTAGCAGTTCTGTCACAGAAAACTCTTGCGTGCACCCATTCACAGCTTCGCCAAATTAAAAACAAACTACTAACAGTAATTTGATGCATCAAGTGACGCATTTTTAAAAATTTCTGTTATAGGCCTTAGTTTGTAATTCGGCGAATCCGTGAATGGGTGTGCGCAAGTGTTGACACGACGCACACGTGCGCGCGGTTGCTATTATTCGTTAGTTCAGTGAGTGACATCATGTAGCTGCAATCGGCTGAATGAGAACGTGTCCCGGATGCTGATATTCAAAACATGACTCGACAACTTTTGAATTGAAATCAAGATCCATGAATATTGTTTTCTCGGAATATGCTGCAATCAATGAGCTAAAATTTCATCAGGTTTAATAGTCGTCAAGCACCCTTCTTTAGATTTTGAGCACTTTTGTTGCTTCAAACGAAAAAAAATGCACAAATGTTCTATTCTACCTTTAATCTACCAATTTTTGTAATGTTTATTACCGAGATGTTCGGAAATTGCTCACATGATAATCATTGCATGGACGGCAGTATTTTTTGTTATTGTCAATCAAGCATTTGTTTGTACATTATTTACATACGCATGATTTGGTTATACTTCCTGCACATTACCCATTTTACAAATTGCGAAAATGACATCACTAACAGTGCATGTTCAAAATAATTTATGCTGTCTCTGTAATGACAATTCATTGCTATGGTGATACATGTACCGGGTATGCACAAACGTCACATGTATTGTACGTACATTGTACATGTACATTCGTATGTACTTGTATAATGGAATTACCATGAAATGTCGACCTCAATTTCTGGGTTGGAAGCTGTTTACTTGCAAATAAGCGGCAAGAGCTGCGATGCATCTTAAACAGTGTATAGATGACGAGATTAGCATAAAGCCGTGCTGGCACTGACTTCCCCATTCCTTGTGTGGCGGAGGCAGCCGGCTTCATACCCATGATCGCATTACATCAGATTAGTAGTCTGTGAGTGGTGCCTATATGATATCTCTATCCGTGGGCTCTTTGCATAACTACAGACCCCCTCCACCCCCTCGCCCTGCCAGTTGTGACCATATGGCAAATATGGAAGTATGGTTCTTTAAACCTGTAAGTCCCTGTACCGCCCCAAACCGCTCTGCCTATTACCCCATAAGGCCTGAAACCGCGCAAGCACTCTGGTTTTCTAGATTCAAAAGTGAATTAATACAATGTTATACAATGTAATACATGTACATGTAGTACAGGTGTAATGGGTTAATACCATTTTCATCATGTGAATATACTCAACTGCATGCATCTCTAGCGTACATGTTCATGTACATGTTCATGTTCATGTAGGCTGCCAGTTTTTGAACAGGGAGTTTGTAAACATGTTTTTTCACTCCGTTTTTGAGATGTTTGATTTTCATGGCTGCAAACCAGTGTGCAGATCAACAAAAGTTGGTTGTCCTCATGACTTGGCTTTCATTTATGGAAGCTTCCCAGCGCCCTCTAGAGTTTACGCAAAGAGACTTTAATTATTAACCATTGTTTAACTCTACCATGTTATATTCAAGGAACTAACAATGGATCACAAGTCACCAAAAGTCCATCAGAATCATTCAGTCCCAAGTCAGCTCTCAAGCTGTTGAAATGAAATACAATGTATGACATATTACCAGTGACTGGACTCATGAATTGACTTGTGTTGTACATGTAATTGTGTCTAGAATTTCCCCTGACTATAACACTGCTACCTTATGGGCTCCGATCACCAACAAAAGAGGGCGCTTTTTTACCGTTTTTGAGAGCACCGTGGACAGGACATAGCCCATGTGCGTACTGGTTCACCCGCGTATAGCGCGAAGTACGCACTACTTATTTTATTCTAAATGCACACAAAACCATAGCATCTTCGCGTGAGCGTCAGGCGTCGGCAGTCCGTTCGAATGTCTCTCCCAATGGACTCGCAAGTCTGGTTCCCAGACCAAAAGATCTATTTCTGATGAATATAAGATTTGTTAAAAATAAAAGTCGGAACTTTTTGGTCGGGAAACCAGACCATAGTCTCCCCCAACTCTAACATCCTTGCCAGTGAGGGGGTACTTGTAAACGGAGCCCATAGCCACTTGGAGACTTTATTTCCTTTCAAACTGATGTGGTGAGTAAATGTACATTGCACATTATATTTCTACAATGTATTCATGAATTTTTCTTGTTTTTTTTCCTTATCTTTCTAGCCTGAAAACCTACTACTAGCAAGCAAACTAAAAGGTGCTGCTGTCAAGCTTGCCGATTTTGGTCTTGCTATCGAGTTGCAAGGGGATCAACCGGCATGGTTTGGTAAGGCTTGTTTGTCCACTCGTCCTTGGTTTTTAATTAAACAAATATAGGAAATGGCCCAAAAAGATTGATATCCAACCAGAAGCTGAGCTGAGAAAATAATTCTGTCAGAGGGACTTGTTTTAGATGAATTGTAAGTAAAATAAAAAGTGAAGTCTGTCATGAGCCAATGAGGCCCATCTCGTCGGCATTTTATATCTCCGGTTTCAGCAGCGTGAAACGACTAAGAATATTTCTATTCCCTCTGGATGGGATGTTAGTCCATCGCAGGTTACTCCCCAGCTAATGCCGGTACCCATTTGTACTCCTGGGTGGATTTTATATCTCCGGTTTCAGTTTTAGAGGTGGGAGGAAAACCCCAGAAGAATATTCTGGGGGGAAACCCACGGAATCAGGTAGGGACTGAAAACCCAATCCACATGTGAACCAGGATAGGAATCGAACCCAGGCCACAGCGGTGGAAGGCGAGGAAAGAAACCACTGCGCCAATCTGACTCCTGATGTAATGAGGTTTGCAGTAGCAACATTCAGTGAGATCTGTTTTGTGACCGTGTGCGGTTCTGGAAAGAACCGGTTTGGCAACACAACATTGTGCAAATAGTATGCTCTGTCCATCATCTTCATACTTCAGATCCAGATGACGACAGGAAATTCCCAGTGGGGAAATTGTGGTATCATTATTGTGATACTTTCAAACCACAAATGCCAGCTTCATAACCACAGGAATGCTAGTGGCACTTTTTTGAACCCCCAGGACGAATTTTATAGCGGTTGCTGCCTGTCTGTTTTTGTTGATATCTTTATCAAACCTGTCTTGTGCTGTCTTTTTCTTTTTCTTAATGCATCGTTGAACTATACCGGGGATAATTAGGCAATTCCACTGCTATGAAAGCCTTGGTCGCGTCATGAAGTGACATATCGTGTGCACAAAGTCCATAGACGATACATGTACGTCACTTTGTGGTGCACCCGACGAAAGGAAGTGTAATGTCCATGACAGAGCCAATTAACCATGATGTCTTCCATAATTAATGATTCAGAGAAATGATCCAAAACTCCTAGTCTGTAATCTCCTCGACCATTACCAGATGATGGATGTATAAGATCAGAAAAATACATTTTCAGGTTTATTCACTGAGCTCTTAAAAGCTCTGCTACAGACATTACATTGCTGGAATTACCCAGATCTAATTTCATGACGTCACGTTTTGAGCGGCATAATTTACATGACGCACATGCCTGGGAACATTAAGTTGTGGGAACCGAACATTTTTTGAACGCTAGCTATTGTGGGGACATTTCGACAGATGTTACATCATGAAAAGTCCGTCTGCGAGACAGGGAAAGATGTATTTTACGGAACATAGAATGTGAAGTACATTGTACATGTAGGCAATTTCAGCGAATAAAAACAATTTTGGCCCCCCCTCCCCACCCCCCCCAAAGTTGTGTTCTGGATCCTGCCTTGGGTTTGCATGATCCGTGGCTTGGTAAGGCGTACTGCTCAAACGTGTCTTCATGTTGTGTACATGGGTCTGTCTTAGATTTTCTTTTTTGTACGCTGGTTCCGTCCAGGGTTTGAATTGAGAGCACCGGGCCCATGGAGGAGCTCGTGATCCTTGTTTAAAAAGGTTTTCCTGAAATCTCGTGTTCCACAAAGAGTCCAACACAAGAGATTTTGGGTAGTACAAAATGGCCTGTAGACCCTAATTCTGCATTGAGTTTTTCTCATTTTCTTGCACCGTTTTGGCCGACAGGTTTTGCTGGAACACCGGGTTACCTGTCACCGGAGGTTCTGAAGAAGGATCCATACGGAAGGGCTGTGGACATCTGGGCATGCGGTAAGTGTGACAAAGAGCTAGAAGCCATGTCTTAATTAGGCACTGGTGTCTAGGGCTATGGCTATTGGAGCTCTGACGGCAGAACTGAAGCCGTAGTCCCAAAGTACTTGTGTTTTGGACATGGCCTTAGACCAGTGTAAAAATTTGTATTATAGACTCCGTGCAGGAAGTGTATGTGTAGATGGCACTCACAAGAGCAAATATCGAAAAATTTGCTTGGAAATCGGAGTTGCCCCCCCCCCATTAATAAGGAATGTAAATCCTCCTGCCTTACGGGCGATTCCCAATACAGTGTGGCACCAAGTGGTTGCCACGGAGAGTCCATTTTTCGCAATGCATTGTGGGAGATGGTCGACAAATTCGCGGCGGTGGGGTCAGTAGTTTTGTAAGCGTATGATTCAAGTATCTTTTGTTTTTCTTTTCATTTTATCAAGACGGTGTTTTTTTGTGAGGCGGCCAAACGCTGTGCCCCGATCTATTATAAAATTTCCTCAAGTTGTCTACTGACATTAGTTCAAATCGCAGCTTGTCGGCCTTGTCTTTGTCAACTGTAAAGTTGAAAAATTGACTGTCCCTGGCAACCTCTTGTTGGCGCACTGTATTGAGAATCCCCCGTATTGCCTGATATTGTAAATAAAAAAAAAATTGCACCGTACATGTGTGAGTACTTTCCCTTCTGTATCTGTATGGTTACGTTGCAGAAACCTATTCAGGCATTATCGCAATAGAGTATAGGTACTCAAGGCACTGGGAGTTATGTCTATTATAAATGAATGAAGTACATGAGGAATATAAGACCCATTATGTAGCACCTAATAAGAGTTTACAAGGTGCTGTGGCCACTGCCAGGACACCGGGGCAAACCCCTTCTCTTAGCGACAAGTGTTACTGGGTTCTTTAAGGTGCATTACACAACACACGGGACCTACGGCTTTACGTCCCATCCGAAGGACGAAGCAAGAATGGTTAAGTGCCTTGCTTAAGGGCACAAGTGTCCGCCGGCGGGCTCGAACCCACGTCACTGTTGCCTCTGAAACACCAAAACATGAGTCCGGTGTTCTTAACTGCTAGCAGAGATGCCAACCATTACTCTTCTGGAGTAATTATTAGGATTTTGAGGCATTTTACTACTCTTGAAAATTCCAGCTGTCCTATACGCCAACAATGTGGTTACTCTAAAAAGTACTGTGGTTACTCTTAAACTTGACTGTTGTCCTATGTATTTACATTAGCATTACTCGTTGCAGGAAGAATCATTACTGTTTTGTAGTCTGTAAAGTTGGCATCTCTGTACTAGGCCATGACACTCCCTTTATACCGAAAATTTCAGGAAAAAATGTCAGGATCCACTTAATCCCTGCATCAGATACATGTGTATTGTTAAATCGAACTGTTATTTTGTATTAATTACATTTTATTTATTCCCTGATGGTTTCATAGAACCTTAACAATACTGTGGTTCAGGGAGGCAGGGTGGTCTGGGGGCATTACTGGGACCATAAAGGGTTTTAGGTCAAGAAAATACGTTAGAAGAAAAATAAAAAAACAAGGCTTGCAATTTATTAAATGCATCCATCGTTGTTGAGAATTTTTACAAATGTGACCAAAGTAAAATAACAGTTAATGAAGAAATGTCTCGTACACGTACACGTACACGTACATGTACATGAATTTCTGTTACAAGTACACTTTTACAAGGACTATTTTGACAGAAAAATAATTGTGTGATTTGAAGACTTGGTGACTATATTTTCCCAATCATCACTAATTGGACAAACTAGTCCTTCATTTGGATCTCATTAATGCGGAACAAACAAGGACACGGCTATCAAACAACTTCACAAAAACTGAATTTAGCTTGTTAGTTTGCGCATTTGCTTAAAAGTATAGTCCATCATTTGTAATTTGTGCATTTTGTTCGTTTGAAGTAACAAAAGTGCTCAAAATCTAAAGAAGGGTACTGATCAATTAACCTGATGAGGTTTCAGCTCAGCTTCAGCTGTATATTTCGAGAAAAACAACATTCTAGGATCTCAATTTCAAATCAAAAGTTGCTGAATCATGTTTTGAATTGGGCCTGAATTCAGCGTCCGATACACGTTCTCACTTAGCCGATTGCAACTACGCGATGTCGCGCACTGATCCGACGAATTATAGCAACCGCGCGTGCGTCGTGCCAATGCTTGCGCTCGCTTCGCCGAATAACAAAACGAACTACAAATTTGAATTTCCTATGGTGCTTCTTAAGAAGCACCGTTGGAAAGGCCTGCTTTTGTTGATTTCTTCAAAATGACAGCTTGCCAGAAAGAATTACTTCACAGGGAGTTTAGTCCCCTTACTATCTTTCAACCAAGTTTGTTTTTCAACAATAATTACGCCAGTTATTTTTGGGATAGCTGGAAATGATGGACTCTGGCTCTAAATCGAACTGCTATTTTGTATTAATGACATTTTATTCATTCCCTGATGATTTCATAAAACCCTAACAATACTATGGTTCAGGAAGGCAGGGTGGTCTGGGGGCATTACTGGGACCAAGGGGTTTAGGTCACGAAAATATGTTAGAAGAAAAACAAAACAAGGCTTGCAATTTATTAAATGCATCCATCGTTGTTGAGAGTTTTTACAAATGTGACCAAAGTAAAATAACAGTTAATGAAGAAATGTCTCGTACAGGTACATGTACATGAATTTCTGTTACAAGTACACTTTTACAAGGACTATTTTGACAGAAAAATAATTGTGTGATTTGAAGACTTGGTGACTATATTTTCCCAATCATCACTAATTGGACAAACTAGTCCTTCATTTGGACCTCATTAATGGGGACAAAAAAGGACATGGCTATCAAACAACTTCACAAAAACTGAATTTAGCTTGTTAGTTTGCGCATTTGCATAAAGGTATAGTCCATCATTTGTAATTTGTGCATTTTGTTCGTTTGAAGCAACAAAAGTGCTCAAAATCTAAAGAAGGGTGCTGATCAATTAACCTGATGAGGTTTCAGCTCAGCTTCAGCTGTATATTTTGAGAAAAACAACATTCTAGGATCTCGATTTCAAATCAAAAGTTGCTAAATCATGTTTTGAATTGGGCCTGAATTCAGCGTCCAAGAAACGTTTTCACTAGCCGATTGCAGCTACGCGATGTTGCGCACCGATCCGACAAATTATAGCAACCGGGCACGCGTTTGTGTCGTGTCAATGCTTGTGCGCACTTCACCGAATAAAAAAACGAACTACTAAAGGAAATTTCCAATGGTGCTTCTTAAGACACACTGTTGGAAAGGCCTTCTTTCGTTGAAATCTTTAAAATGACAGCTTGCCAGAAAGAATAATTTCACAGGGAGTTTAGTCCCCTCATTATCTTTCAACCAAGTATGTTTTCAACAATAATTACACCAGTTACTTTTTGGATACATGTAGCTGCAAATGATGGACTCTGGCTTTAACCTGCTGCCATTTTTTTCTCCATTCCTTTTATACAGGTGTGATTCTGTACATCTTACTGGTCGGGTACCCTCCCTTCTGGGATGAAGACCAACACAGATTGTACTCGCAAATCAAGGCTGGATCCTATGATGTGAGTGTAGGAACCAGACTGATCGACTGCATTTTGAAACTTGTAGTTTTCTGGATAAGGGATTTTTTGCCATAAGAAAATTGATCTATCATAAATCAGCATCTCTGGGCAATGTTAGTTTGAGCAACCCTGGTTTCAAAGCTTTCAGATATTCTGATGCATATATTTCACGTTTTATTTCACGTTATTGATAAGGCTGAAATGATAAACCAAACATTTGATATGCCTTTGTCCGTATTCAGCATTTAAATCTAGTGTTGCGCAATCACAGTTGTCCCACAGTTGTGAGTAAGACCAATTTAACCTTCTAGGTTTAAACTAATATATTTTTCATGGGGTAAAAAAAATTGACCAAATAGGTTTAAACTAAAATGATTTTTTTTTCATGGGGTAAATACCAGGGTCTATTTTTATGGCACTACTCAGCATACAATTTTCCAGCTTACTTCTGTTCATTTTACATACTCCATTGGTAAGTACAACAAAGACAAGATTTAACAAAGATCTTCAAATTTGCATGTATACATATAATTTGTGATGCAACATGCGAATCTCCCCACCTCAACTTTGGAATGAGAAGATCTAAAGTATAATTTTTCCTGCTTCAGTTGACTTATTGTTAATGCTAACTCTTGTACCGTGGCCCAGAACGGACATCAAAGTAAATGTCTTTGCTTCGTCTGCTTTCTCAGTACCCTTCACCAGAGTGGGACACCGTCACGACTGAAGCCAAGCAACTCATTGACAGCATGCTAACGGTCAACCCCACTAAGCGGATAACGGCTAACGAAGCACTCAAACATGCCTGGATAAGCGTAAGTTGTTACATTCTATGCCCCGTGTACTCCTTCCATAAGCACTGTTTAAGCACTTATAGTCACTCATGCTTAGCAGATCTAACATGCTTATTAATTTCTTATACCACAGACATTGTATCCACTTAATAAAGGACCCATGATGTGAATTTTACTTTGGCTCATATTATGTGCAACTTTCTACTACTCTTAAATGTATGAAAACTATTTGACATCCCTTTTGGTTAATTTTATGGAAAAGCGAATTTTTTTTAAACATTTAAATTTTCCATGCTTTTCTCAACAAATGAGGTCACTGTTGCTATGTTGTCATTTCAGTAAGACACTGTTCAGTTGAAGGGTTTTCTGTTAAAGTTGTGAACCCAAAAATTGCTCATTGAAAAATGTTGTGGGGAAACTTTGCTCATTGGCCGGAAGTGGTGTACTGAAACCACAACGAATCACCAAAAAAATATCCAAAATTGTGGCAAATTTTGATGCTGACATAGCTGTAACATTGAGGTTTCTGCCTGAAATGATATCACACCTCTGCTCATGAATATGCAAATTTGCATTAGCATAAAAACCAAATAGGCATCAAAATCACTTAAAGGTAGAGTCCATCATTTGCAGCTATCCGAAAAGTAACTGGCGTAATTATTGTTGAAAAACTAACTTGGTTGAAAGATAGTAAGGAGACTAAACTCCCTGTGAAATTATTCTTTCTGGGAAGCTGTCATTTTGAAGTAATCAACGACAGAAGGCATTTCCAACGGTGATTCTTAAGAAGCACCGTAGGAAAATTTAAATTAGTAGTTCGTTTTGTTATTCAGCGCAGCGCGCACAAGTATTCGAACGACGCACACGCGCGCGCGGTTGTTATAATTCGTCGGATCAGTGCGCGACGTCGCGTATAGCTGCAATTCAAAACAATTCAAAACATGATTCAGTAACTTTTGATTTGAAATTGAGATCTTAAAATGCTGTTTTTCTCGGAATGTACAGCTGAAGCTTAGCTGAAACTTAATCAGGTTAGTTGTTCAGTATCCTTCATTAGATTTTGAACTCTTTTGTTGCTTCAAACGAACAAAATGCACAAATTACAAATGATGGACTCTACCTTTAAACGGGTGCGAGCGCACAAAAACCTCTGGCTGGCTTGCCTGAAAGTTGCGCATGGAAATCTATGGAAATGATCCATGCCAGCCGTCCGTCTTGAAACGTCACAATGCAAAATAATAGTGACCTTCACAATACAACTCTCTTCTCACCTGTATTGACCCTATTTCTAATTTCTATTGTATTTTTTTTTTTTGACAATTACAATTGGTACTGACAGTTTTATAAGTCATTTTTTTAGGTTCGTTTTGGTCATTTTTTGGGGGGGAGACTGACGGACCGACCGACCGTTCGACCGACACCAAAGTGACTTGTTGAAGCACTGTGCCAGGTGCAGAGCTTAAAAATGGCAAAATGAAAATTGAAAATAAGGTTAAATGGGACACTAGGTGAATTTCCAAGGATTGTATAAAAAGATACACTACATGAACTCTTTAAATTGCTTGCTTGCTTGGATGTACAGATTTTCGCATGGAATGGAAAATAATTAAAAATCCCTTTAAATTTGTTTGTCTTTTTAGAATTCAGAGCATGTGGCATCAGGGATGCACAGACAGGAAACCGTCGACTGCTTGAAGAAATTCAATGCTCGACGCAAACTCAAGGTAAGAAAATAGAGAGGAGAATCCAAATGAAGATCACTGGCCACTGATCTCTACTGACTGGATAGCACATTGAGATCACAGGCTGAAGTCGTCGGAGGCCATATTTAGAGGCCAAAACGTATACACAACTGTGCACTGTACTGTGCGAGGGATGTACATAGAGCCAGCCATGTTGGGAGGCCAAAGTGACTCGCTGCTGTGGGTGCTTTGCTGCTTTGTGCAGATCAATGGGCACATGCACTATCCAGCAGTCATTATGTACATGTAGCTGTTGGTAGCTGTGGCCATGTGGGCTTGTGTGTTGAACTAATTCGGGCGTTTCACAATGCAGTGCGCCACCAACAGTTTGCCATGGAGAGTCCATTATTCAAGTTTACGGTCGACAAAACATGGCCCATTTGAACGAGTGTCAGTAGACAACGAGCTAATTTTTGTTAGAGATTTGGCCATAGCGTTCAGCCGCCTTACCAAAAAACACCATATTGATAAAAGGCAAAGAAAAGGGCAAACAGATACTCGAATCATGCTTACAAAACTAATGACTAGAAAAAAACTAACAATTTCAAATGTCCCGCACTGCGAATTTGTCGACCATTGCCCACAATGCACCGGGAAAAATGAACTCTCTGTGGCGCATTGCATTGTGAAATGCCCGAATTGTATTGGCAATAGAACAGATTGTGTGTTTCAGTCCGGCCTGTGCGCTTGTGGTGCCTGTGTTCTTAGGCAAGACACTTTGTCATGATTTCTCTCCATCCAGGAGTAAAGAGTTGTACCTTGAAAAGCTGAGTTGGTTCACAGACTGGTCACGTTGGTAGAACAACTGTGCCAAGGATGATGTTCAAATCCAGCTTTGCCAGTTTTTCTTCAAGTTGTTAGTTTGCCGTTGTACTTTAAGTTATTTTTAAACCGAGGCTAGGAAAAGTTTCCGTTAACCCTAACCCTCAATCCTCCAAAATCATCCTGGCTGTTTTTGAGGATTTTGGAGGATTGAGGATGAATGCAATCTACAATTTGGGAGGATTTTGGAGGACTGAGGATGAATGGTGCTGAAGCATACCGGTATGAGGATTTTGAAGGATTGAGGATGTGTGGTGTTTGAAGAAGAGGAGGATTTGGGAGGATTGAGGCTGAATGCATTTTGAGAGGCAGGACCGTCTGATGATTATAAAGGATTGAGGCGCTGGGTATCCTTCATTTGAACATAAGTGCACAATTTTGGAGGATTGAGAATGAATGGTGTTTGAGAAACATGAGGATTTTGGAGGATTGAGGATGAATGGTGTTTAAGAAACATGAGGATTTTGGAGGATTGAGGATGAATGGTGTTTGAAGAAGAGGAGGATTTTGGAGGATTGAGGATGAATGGTGTTTGAAGAAGAGGAGGATTTTGGAGGATTGAAGATGAATGCATTTTGAAAGGCAGGACTGTCTAAAAAATTTGAAGGGTTGAGGCGCTGGGTATCCTTTATTTGAACATAAATGTAAAATTTTGGAGGATTGAGGATGGTTCCTAGCAGAAAGGGCCTAGAGGGATAAGGTTAAGGGCATCATTAGTGACTCTAGGAGTCAGTCAGTCAGTCAGTGTGAATCAGTCGGCCAGAGCACTCCAGGTCCAGCAAAAATCCACCTGCCTTTTACATGTAGATGACTTTGATGGCGTGAATCGCGTAAACATTGAGAATACTTTTCTTATTGGTCTGCAGGGAGCTATTTTGACAACTATGCTCGCTACCAGGAACTTCTCCAGTAAGTATTCAACCCTTTGTACTTCTTTTAACGTTCATACCAAAAAGTGAATTGTTTTTTGTGTGTGTGATGTGAAACAGACAAATGAAAACAATCTTTCCTCATCTTTTTTTGGAAAATTTGTTGTGTTTGCCAAGTTACCGATAGGCATTTTGATATTGAAAAACAGACAGGGGGAGCCTATTTCTTAACAGACAAGCAAAGAATGTTATGCAAGCTGTACAGAAAGGGAGGAAAATAAATGGTTGAAGACATTGAAGTATCTTGAATTTGAGAGACACAAAGTGAATTATCCATTTCTTAAAAAAAAAATGACAGCTTAACGTCTGTAGACATTACACTGCACTTCTTAGCTTAGTACATTGACAAAATTATTTTCTAAAGAGAGACCATCAAGCTGAATTTATTCCAGCAAATTGTCAATAACACCTGAGTTGTATTCTTCCCCGATTGAATGTAGAGATTTCCTCCACGACTGTAAAAAATGCTATTGCTCGTAAGTACGGGTCTACGACAGAATAGAATGCAATCACTAGGTCATGCCAGCTTGCATATTTCAGAACACTGTTACTGTTAGAACACTAGCGTAGGCCAGCTCAGTCACAAAATCCTGACAAAAATCTTGAGTTGGTTAAGCACCCCTTGTTCTTGAGCACTCAGAAAAGATGACATTTTGAAGAATGGAAGAACAAAAAAAAACCAAATCTCAGATTTTGCTGTATTTGTGAATGAGTTGAAATTACACACAGTCTATGAGAAATGGCTACAGCCACTACCATAGTCGCGTGTGTACTTCAAGTCATAGCCAAATAATTCAGACACGGCTAAGTCTCTTCTTGAATGTGATTGAGCTGCCCTTTTGACCTTTCATGTCATAGTACTTTGACCTTTCATGACCTAGTATTGGACCTTTCATGACCTAGTATTTGACCCTTCATGACTGCAGTCCTATAGATTTGCAAGTTCACTTGTCAATGTTTCCATTTCAACTTGACCCTCACTTGAAATGCTGTACCATTAACACCAATTTCGTCGTGATTTGTGACTGGGTCTGGATAAAACAAAATATGGTAGTCAAAAAATAACATTCAAAAAAATCTACAAGTTGCTTCAAAACAAATTTGCAGACTGCGGTAGATAAGAAGACTTGACTTTGCTTTCAAAAATAGTTCGTTTTTTTTTTACTTCCGGGCAATAACAGCAAAAAGGTATTTATTATCTGGTAACGAAACTCTTGTATATTTTTTTTCAATGTTTTGGTGACTTTGGCAAGAGTTTCAAACCCGGTCGTTTGTAGAGCAGCTATCTACTTCAATATAGAATTCAATATGAACTTTAAAATGAGCTTGAAGGTACATGTTCATGGAGTTGACTGGGCAGAGTTGATCCAAGTAGGAAGGTAACGAACTATTTCACAGAAAGCTCAGATTGTTTGTTTGATTTCAGGACTTCAGCATTTCAAAAGTCACTTTGTTGTATTTGTGAGGGTTTATTGCATTTTGGAAAATAAACACTGCAAAAAAAAGAAGAAGAAAGTCAGCACTCTTTGGAGGGGTCATAATTTTGAATCTGACCATCTCATGATGACGTCATTTTTATAGACCTTTTGCTACCGGTAGCTACATTTTGATACCTCCTTTGCTATCAAAGGCTGTAAATCGTCCAAGATTGAAAATGGAATATGAAAAATGATGCAGTTGGAAAAGTTGCAATTGAAAAGATTACGCGAGGAGAAATTGCTAAGCGTAACCACACATGCCCGTAATTGGCCCCTATCGTAGGCACAGTGCCCAAACAAAGTGCGGGTCATTCGAATAGCCCGCTTGCTCCCATGCATTCAAGCACTGTGCGATCAATATTCCCTGGCATTGGTTTCGGGCAGTGTAACATTGTCACGCAGCAATTTCCACTCGCGTTGTCTTTTACGACGATCAGATTCAAAATTATGACCCCTCCAAAGAGTGTGGACTTTTTTGCGGTGTTTAGTAAAGAGGTCTTGGAATGATTGAGAAATTAATGTGAAATGATTGTTGAAGTTGCAAGAGCCTCTCATTTGCTATTCAAACATCTCTTTATACTTCTGAAGTATTTGTTGTAACGGCAACAAAGTTTAATTTTGCGTCAGCAATGAGTTATCTGCAGAAAGAAATTTGCTTCAGAAGACAAACACCCACTAAACATGCTGAATAAAGAACACTTGCAGTAAACGTTGTTGTAGAGAGTTCTAATCGTCAAGTTTAATTCCTCAGAGGAGAAACACGCAAAGGAACCAAAGTTGAGTATGTTGTATTTGACATTCATGAATCTCTCTTCAGAAATAACCAGAAGCTACAGAGAAAAAACGCCAATGACTAAATGTTTTCTCCCCAGAGAAAAAAATGTATTAAATAAATGATGTATTTTTCCCCCGTTTTCCCTTTTTCTTTTCATTATCTACCCACCCTCGTCACCCAACGTACCAAATGAGAGAATGGTCCAGTAAGATACAGACATTTTTTTATTTCTCTGGTTGAATTTATTGCCTTCATTGGGAAATACATTTCTTTTCCTTTGTTTCATTTTTTTTTTCCCGTTTTCATTCCTCTGTTCCTGTCGCTCTCCTCTTTTTTCGCATATATTTCTTGAACCTGCCTTGACTTGTTGCTACCGTTCCTTTCTGCGGGTTTGAGCCACAAGAATCAGAGCCAAGGTTAGGGCTTTTCGGTGACAACTAACCAATTGCTTGTCCTAATTCCAGAATTAATCTGCATCTTGCACGAATCAAAAACAGTAGAGGAGGTTAAAAAAAAAAAATTGGTAATTTTTCCCCAGTCTCTACTGCAGCCATCTATTCTTGGCAGTTGTCCCAAATAGTTGGGTGCCTTAGGTTGTGTGATTCAGAGATTAATATTGGTGTCAAGGAACCTGTCCAAGATGGCCGCAGTTTGATCAAACTCTGTAAATGGAGGTTTCTGAAATTTGAAGACAAAAAACTTATATTGGGCATGTTGGGTATACTTACCGTTGTGTATGCATCTTAGAAACATACCATTAAGTCGTACTTTTTTTTCTATATTAAAAAAAGAAACAATTTATTGCCACAACTTACATTGGATTACATAATTGGTGCTCAACAGGGTGGAGATATAACCAAAGTTGTGATTCAGTCCTTGCTGAGACATTTTAAATCCAACTTTATCTCGTCTTTGAGATGACTCAGTTTATGTAAAAATAACGAATTGATCCGAAACGTGAATAATAAATGACTTTCAAGTGATCTACTTTTTAAGGAAATGACATTGAAATGACTCAGAAATGACTCGATAACATCTATGAATATAACATGAATTAGCTATGTTTCATCTTGACTGGTGCTGTGCTCTTGGCATGTATTGTGCAAGACGTGATTCCAATGATAGAGATGCCGATGCTATCATGTTCATCATTCTAATTGTAATTTCATTAGGTCTGCTAATGAATTTTACACAACAGCCGCCAAGATTACAGTACCAGCGCACCTGCATGTGTTAACCAAGGCCATAAAGACAATTACTAAATCTTTAAAAAAAAACGAAGCATTAGATTTCATTAAAGAACTTGTGATGGCTTTTTGTAGGAGCGGTGTAGGGCTTTTTTCTTCATTGGTATTTGAAGTTGACTCTTGCATGAGTTTTTTGCACATATTACCAGTATTTAAAGGAAACGGTGCAAGGGAGTCCTTATTCACTTTAGTTCTTTACCAGTGCAATTTTAAATGTGAATACTACAGTGAACTGTAATTGACAAAAGTGGAACCAAAGATTTGATAGTTTATTCCAGTGACTCCTGCATTAATATCTACCACTTAAATGATGTACTAAAGGAAAAAAATGTGTTGAGCCGAACCCCCCCCCCAAATAAAACCCAACCCAATAAACAGTGGATGTCATTGTGATGCACATCAATATGATGTGATATGTGATGCACATATCTTCAGGTTTGATTAATAGCCAAACAGCTTCCTTATTTTAACCTAGGCATGCTCCGCCCTTTTCACTTTTTTAAACACTAGATCAGGTTTTGTTCTAGGCTGAGAAAAACCCCAGAGTTACCACTGAGCTGTGAATATTAAAACCAAAACATCACAAGACCTAAAGAATCTGACTTGTGGAGTGAAATTTATACCCTCACGGTCCAAGACTTCCTCCGAATAATAAGAATAAACTCCTTTTTTTTGTTGTAAGAATTTTTTTTTTCAAGAATTAAAATCAAGGTGGAATATTCAACCTTTGATTCACAGATTTGCAAAGAATTTTTCCTGAAAATTGTTTTTCCAAGGTTTTTTGAATGACCAAGGAATGCTTAGTATGGCTTCCTCATGCAAACATGTACATGTGATAATTCTATAAATTGAAGATTTTCTGTGGGATCTTTGTTTTTCACCTGTGGCTGCTTCTATCATTTATTTTTAACACCTAATACAAAACAAGGGCTGCAAAATATGAACAACTGATATTGAGATTGACGTTGTGTGCTTCCCTAATTCAAAATCCATTGTATTTTTTCTGGAACTTTTTTAGATTTTCAAAATTGTTGTCGATTTTATAACTCAATCGTCACAATATACAGATTTTTCCCATAACAAAAAGAATTATATCTTCTTTGTATCTTAGGGAAGGATATTTTGTAATTTGGCATTATTTGTACGTACATTTGTAATGCTTCAGACGAATAAATCTGAAATAGAATATCATATTTATTCTGTCAACTGTAGCCCCACAGGGCATAGGTGCACAGTTGTCGTTGGATTTTTCAAAGAGGTTTTTTTCCCTTCAATTGTTGTGTCATTACCCTTCCACGTACGTGTCATTTGTTTGTATTTCCTGAGACATTTTTCCCGAAGCAAAAAACCCTTTCTCAAAGCAGTCACACTCTGTCCCCTTTGCCCTGCGTCGCTGCAGTTGATTCGTAACGTGAAATATTTGGACTCTAGATGAAACTGTGTTGTGTCATTGATGTTTCCGGTGTTTTTTTCTTCTCTTTCCTCCCCCCCCCCACCCTCCCCACCTCTTCTGCTTCTGCTGATGTAATCATCTCCCGCTCTATGTTTGACCTTACTTCTCTTGATTTTCCCCTTTTTCCGTTTCTTATCTACCGGTAATTCTGTGAATGCATCACCATTCATCCTCTGTCCTAATTCTTACTTTTGTTTTTGTCCTATCCATCATATTCGTCTTGTTTTCTTTTCCTTGTCATTTAACGAATCCGTCTCATTGACGTTTGATATTATGTCTTGTCCAATCTTCGTCTTGATTGTGTTTCCCACATATTGTCGTGTCCTTGTTTCCTCCTCAACTCAAAACGTCTTTCATCTGTTTCATTTCCCAACTGTTCACCCCTGTATCTGTTGTTTAATCCTGATTGTAATTTTGGCCTTCTCTGTACCTTATTTCCATTGTCATGTTTTCGTCATTTCCGTCCATATTGTCTCCGGATCACTGTCCGTTCATCATCTCTTACATGTCATTTCAATGTCCGATTTCTGCCTGTTCGTCGTCTCCACCATATATCCGACTCTCAAATACTTCTGTCTTTTCACCGACTCCTCTTTGCTCCTTTCCCTGTCAAACTTCTCTCTTCCTTTCCGCGCCCCGTCTTCCCCTGAACCCTCTCCGTTTTTTTATCGTTTGCATCCAAGGCTCTCCGCAAACGAAATCAGGTTAGCCTCTCTCTGTAGTTGTCTGTGGTTTTTGGTCTTGCATGCAGCTTGCTGTCTTGTGTTGTGTGCTGCTGTTGTTTTTAAATCAAGCCGTTCCAGCCGTTGACATCATTACACAGTGGCCATCTTTGATTGAAATACTAAACAACAACAACAACAACAACAACAAATTTTAAGATGAGCATGGCATTCAAACTGGGTCCTGAAATAGTCGGGTGCCTGACACATATTTGGTCCCAATTACAGTTTAATTCAAAGGATCCTTCGGGAACTAGTCCAAGATGGCCACAGTGTGAGTACATAAGATATTTTTGGATTGACAGACTGTCATGGCTGGAATGGCTTCTCAGTTTTGTGTCCAGGCTGTTTGTTGTGATTGTGGTAAACACGTTAAACTATTACACACACCAAGTAATATTTGACCTTTGACATCTCAAGCAGTGGCCATTTTGTTGTGATCTATATTTGGGTCTTTACTAACGAAGCTTGGCCGGCAGATCAATTAATTTTTCTAAAGCAATTTTTTATCCCATTAAAGATTGAGTTTGCCATCAGCTCAAACCAAACTTTTATTTTTATTTTCAAATGCAGAGTTCTAATGCACTTGGAATGTCCAAAGGATTATATCAAAATTATGAGAATATGTTTGAACCCATTTTGTTTCATTTTAATCATTGCTGCAACACAAATGCTTGATGGCTGCATGTTTTTACTTTGTGTGCGCCGGAGATGGCAACTGCTTGAGATTGTTCACAACATTAACTGCACTTGTTGCGCATAACTTGTGACACGGTGTTGTGGTTCTCACATTGATATACTCATAATGGTTACTCAAATACCCTTTTTCTGGACTCATACTCATGAGATGGTACTCAACTACAGCCTTAAGGTTGTAGTACCCATTAAGCTTCTGAGGTTGGTTCGTCAGCCATGTGAGTGGGAGCAAATTTGATTTCACACAACTTAG
This sequence comes from Patiria miniata, assembly GCF_015706575.1. Classification (NCBI taxonomy): domain Eukaryota; kingdom Metazoa; phylum Echinodermata; class Asteroidea; order Valvatida; family Asterinidae; genus Patiria; species Patiria miniata. Next base: position 1,956,140 of record NW_024037062.1, read on the forward strand.
GCGCTGAACTGTGTCAGAATTGAACATGTGTTTCAAAATGTGTATCGCAAACGCTTGCGATAACATTGCAAATTTGCATCCGCGTTCACTTTCTCACTGACTACGAACTGGCCTCTCATGTTCTTGTTCTTGGGAACATTTTGTCCGTGCTTATGAACCCTACATGTAAAACACTGTTGGGACACGTACAGTGGCCTTGATTTTGTTATAATCAATGACATCACTGTGAGTCGTGCAGTCTTTGTATTTAATAAGAATGTAATGTCACCACCCATCAATTGGCCGCTCACCATGCACGCTGCACGTATTTTATCTAAAAGTTGATGAACCTCATGAATAGCTTGACTAACATCGTATTTGATATCGGTCTATTGTTTTTAAGGCATTATTCATTGCTTTCCGAGTATTAACTGAACATTTATTGGTTGGATTAAAAATTAAGTCAGTCTGCTTCCCTGACTCTTCCCTCCCTTCCCCCTCTCAATTCAATGGTAGTAAGTAAAGTAAAGTCTGTCACGAGCCAATGTGCCCGGTTTCAGTAGCATGAAACAATTGAGTATATTTCTACTCCCCCTGGATGGGATGTTACTCCATCGCAGATTACTCCCCAGCTAATGCCCGTACCCATTTATACTCCTGGGTGGAGAGAGGCAAGTTGGGGTGAAGTGGCTTGCCCAAGGACACAACGTATGGCCAGCAGCTGGATTCGAACCCCTGACCCTCTGATCATGAGTCACAAACCCTAACACTAAGCCACACTCCTCCACACCATTCAATGGTACTTATACCAAAAGCATTCAACAAATTATTATTAAAGTTGGTTGGATTCTGACAACAACTCTTTGATTCGAACTTAAAGACTTTTATGCTCTGTATGTCTACAAAGAGCAGACAAAGCATTTTTAATTATGGTAATTAGTATTTCCGATTCCTGTTTGTGATTAAGCACTTTTTGTGCTCAGTAATTGAAAAAGTAAAAGTTTTGACATCTTACAAGAATGTTATAGTAACATTTTATAGACCAGACCAATCCATTAGGCTCCACCCACTGTGCATATAATCATGGCTGTGATTGGTCAAAACACCATGGGGGCGGAGCTTAATTCAATTCAATTCAAATTCAAAAATACCTTATTTATCCTTAAAAAAGGCAATTACATACGGTTGACAGCTCATTAAAAACAGGGCCCATGACAGCAATTAAAAAAAAGAGAGGGCGCTGTTGCTGTGATGTCATTTCAGGAAGACTCTGTCCAGTTCAGGGGCTTTCTGTTAAAATTGTGAACCCAAAATTTACTCATTAAAAACATTTTGCGAGAAAACTTTGCTCATTAGATTATTGTCACGTACTGAATTAACAAATCAACAAAGAAAACATTTACGACAGCAAAATATCCAAAATTCTGGCAGTTTTGTGCTGAAATAGCTGTAACATTGAGTTTTCTGCCTGAAATGACATAACACTTTCAAGCGTGAATATACAAATTATCATGAGCATAAAAACCGAAACGGCACCAAAATGCCCTTAAAAATAGGTTAAATGGGACACAAAAGTGCATTTACAAGGACTGCATTAAAAAAAGTACATTACGTGGGCCCTTTAATGGATCGGTCTAAAGTCGACACAAAACAGTGTCGCCGCTATCCCAAGATGCGTGCGACGTTCCTTCTGTAAGCACGTATAATGGATAACCACTGGAAAGTTTGTGTACTGCGTGCATGTTCCATGTGCGTCTTGCACCCCACATTTTCGGCCTCGTGGAATGTGGGACACAGACCACTCGCACCTTTGGTATAACTAATGTATTCAAACATGTCATAAGGATATCAAACTTAAGGAAATGAAACTAAATTTACCTTTTTTTTTGGTTAATCACTGACTTGTTAATATCAGATGTTATCCTCCTTAGTTTGACTAACACTTTGGCCAAGATGTTCCACACGAGTTGATTTATATTTGTCAGTTTTGAAATAACTGTAATTTTGTTCGTGATATTTGCTCATAACAAGTAAAAGCCAATATCTTTTGTTTAAAAAAAACCTGTTTTTGAGATTTCTTGTGTTAACTAATCAAAAAGTTCTGAAGATTTATAGCCTACATAAGTTGATTTTCCAAAACCCAAAGAGGCAATTTCAAATAGTGCCATTGGTGCTTTGCCGTGAACAATTAAACTTAAAATATATATATATTGCCTGAGGAGTCATCTCAATGGTTATCCTGGAATTTTTTGTCCAGTAAAATCTGCTTGGAATTTTGGTGGGAAAACTTTAGGGCAGAATGCAAAATTAAACAAGGAGTAAATCAAGGTTTTACCCTGAGGTACCCCAGAAAACCGTGCTAAACCTCGTAAAACCTTCAGGTAAACCTCGAGGTAAACCTCGAGGTAAACCCATTTTTCTCAGCTTGTTTTTTTTAGATGAGGTAAACCTCGAGGGTAAACCTCAAGGTAAACCTCGAGGTAAACCCATTTTTATCAACTTGTTTTTTTTTTACGTGAGGTAAACCTCGACGTTAAACCTCAAGGTAAACCTCGAGGTAAACCCATTTTTCTCAGCTTGTTTTTTTTTTTACATGAGGTAAACCTCCAGGTTAAACCTCAAGGTAAACCTCGAGGTAAACCCATTTTTATCAACTTGTTTTTTGGTTTTTTTTTTTACATGAGGTAAACCTTGACATTAAACCTCAAGGTAAACCTTGACATTAAACCTCAAGGTAAACCTCGAAGTAAACCTTGAGTTACCGCCTGTTTAATTTGCATTCTACCCTTATGTGAAAGCCGCAACTTGAATGAGCAGAACTCTGATATTATTCAGCGAGATTAGGAGGGTGAAGGGGGAATGTCCACACAATGGGAGACTTTTTTAGACGGTGGTGGCAGCGAACACACCGGCCCTTTTGTTTACGTCATGTTTAAGCTGCGCGCATGCTCAATATGACGCAAACAATGGAAAAGGGACTGATGAGTTTGCTGCCACCAACGTTTCTAAAGTCTTCCATTTGTCTCGGCTTGTTCTTTTTAGATGACTCTGTAGGACTTCACCTGAACCCTAACTCAGTAGGCATATTTGTCTGGTAACCTTCGCATATCAGCAAATATCCAGCACCCTGAAGCAACCCGTGGACTTTCTTGGTGCATTTTTTTAAAATGGGGATGACGAAACCCACATGAAGAAATAGTGGCCGAGGCATACATACTAGGAATCCATTAAACACCATCAAAAACCAGTCATTGGATTTCAGACAGATTATGGAAGAGTGGGGGTTATTTATGGCCTAACAAATAACAGTACTTACTACTTAACTTAACAGATTTCTGTTGTAGAATGTGGCTTGTGTTTAACTTTATTAAGACTTTGAGATGAGTCTTACTTTTAGACAGTTGACCATAAAGAGGGAAGGAAGGACATTTGAGTCTAAAAATCACCATCTTTGTTTGCACTGGTTGGCTACCACACCACATGCATGCATAATGCGTGTACGGCCAAATGCATGGGAACCAGTTATTTTTGATTTCTTTATTTAAGCAGATGCTTTGCTACACGCAAGGGAAATATACCTGTGTAAAAATTTGTTGCTAAATAGATGTTTAAGTCTTTTGGTACTAAAACTAAAAACTTCAAGTTAACAACAAAAAAAACAACCCAAAACATTAATGATTGAATGCATGTCTGTTACATGTAGGACTAAAATATTCTGAATAAAAATGTGGCTCATTCCTACACTTTTGCTCTCATCTGCCCTGCACTGTATGCACGCAAATCTCTCGCTGCTTTGAATCTCTACTGCTTCTGCTTATTCTTTCCACCTCATGCTTTCGTCCAATCTCGGACTTTACATGTACCTAACACTTTTTCCCTCTTGTTTTGTGTACGTAAAGTACAACTCCTTCGCATGTTTGGATTGTTTCCATGGATGTTTTTTTAAAGGGCCCATGCAATGTGAATTTTTTTTAAACACCTTTGTGTCCCATTTAACCTTATTTTCGATTTTTCGTTTTGCCATTTTCAAAGGTGTTTAGGTGCCGTTTTGGTTTTTATGCCAATGCAAATTTGCATAATCATGAGCAAAAGTGTGATGTCATTTCAGGCAGAAACCTCAATGTTACAGTTATTTCAGTACCACAAGTTGCCAGAATTCTGGCTATTTAGCTGTTGTACATTTTTTTTTCTTTGGCGATTCGTTGTTGTGCCAGTACATGGCAGTAAGCCAATGAGCAAACTTTTCTCACAAATGTTTTCAGTGAGCAAATTTCTGAGTTCACAATTTGAACACAAAACCCCTAAACTGTAAAGTGTCTTCCTGAAGTGACATCACAAGCAACAGCGCCCTCAGTTGTCCAGAAAAGCATGGATCATTTTGGATGTTTAAAGGGTTGCAGTTTTTGATAAAATCAACAAAAAAAGGGATAGTTTTCATACATTTAAGAGGAGGAAAAAGTTGCACACAATATGTTCCTCAAAAAAATTCATTGCATGGACCCTTTTACTTGTGTGTTGATTAATATTGATATTTCAAATTTTTTCCCCATCTTTTTGGCATGATTGTTTCTAAACATTTTATTATTATTTTTTTTTAGCCTGGGGTAGTCACAGGGTTTGAGAATATCCATAACCATTTATCTGGGGTTTGTTAACATTAACATGTAACATGTTACATTTTGGATTAACATACTGAAGTCATACGTAGGTGGTCTGTCATCTGCCACGAGGTTGCTCAACCAGATCCCATTTCATAATGCATTGATCTAAAGTCTCGTCTCCCACACATTGCAGTGAACCTCTCCCTGCTGCGTAGTGCAGAAGTAGAATTTGTTCATTTACAGAAATTGCTTTTTTTTTCCAGTCAAATTTGGAAAATTAGTTGACGTTGGAGCTTTGGTTCCAAGTTGCAGTTGCACATTCTGACGTAATTTCTTCAAGTTTTGGAGGGATTGTGGAAAGAATTCTTTTTACATATTCAAGAAGCAAAATTTTATACATCAGTTTATATTTTTAAGTTTGGAACCACTTTTTGCTTTAGTGAGAGATGAAGTTTCAAACTGATTGTCTAAATCTAACATCATCCAAAGTCCTGTCATACATTAAGAACAGTTGAAACTTACAGTAGCTACACTAACGCTGTTTCATGTAGTTCATTTTGGGAGTCATCTTTTCATAAATAGATAAATCACACTGGTATAATTTAACTGTTTTGTAGCTACGCATCAAACAGCAGTCTGTTACCCATTCCCCCGATTTCTAGTTGACATTTAGTTCTCAGAGCATGCCATGTTTGTACACAAAACAAAACTTCCAGATTTTCCCCTGTGTGTTATTGATTTATTTTTTTACCCACTGGTATTAGAATGTCCTAGAGAAATGTCCTGTTGCATGCTGGGAAAATATGGAAACAAAAATGACCAGCAAAAATAATATAAGCTTATCTGAAAATACACAAAATAGCTCACACACCATAGGCGGTATAACCCTGGATTTGTTAAAAATATGTTTAATTCCTTTTTTTCCTTCTCGATATTTATCCTTTTTTTTTCTTTTTCTTTTTTTCTTTTTATGAATTTTTAATTATAGTACACAATGTATGTGAATGCACCAATTACACAAAAGTTATGTTGATATTTAAAACGCTTTTTCCCCCCTCGTGTAGCACTTGTCTTCATGTGATTTAAATCATGTCTTACAATTTTTGTTTATTCGGTGCGTCCTTTTGTCAAATTGTCAAAAGCCTCATGAACGTTTTTTTTATTTCAAAGTTGATTTGGTTTTGTTGAGTGGATGATATATCCCACGTCAGTTCCTCTCAGAAAGACTCTTATCAAATAAATGACGGGACCAAAAGGAAATAATTTTTAAAGCATATTGTTTTTGCTGGCCATTCCTGTTGAATATTGCCCATCCAGTTTTGAAATCCATCACAAACGGAGAAAACAAAGTACTTTGGGGGAAAAGGACTAATCAGTTTCATATAGGCCGCCATCTTTGTTCTTACACCGGTGTCAACAAAGGGTCATTTGGTTGTTACATGCACAATTTTCACTTTAATCCACCATCATCTTTTTTTAAATTTTTTTTATTTGTTTGGTTAATGGACATTGGACTTAGTTGCACTAGTATTTTATTGTGCCCTATGTATTTTTGATTAGGTAAATATTTTCTCTCCATTATTCCTTCTAGTCAAGTTCATTACACCATTCTAAATCCTTTGAAAGCATTTTTACAGTTTTTATTTCTTCACTTTGTACATGTTAACAAGGCATTCTTTTTTCGCATTTTAAGTTTTTCAAACATTTCAATGTTTAATTTTAAGATTTTTTTTTTAGCCAAATTTTTAAGTCGGCTATTATTTGGAAATTTTTATTTTGATCAGTTGAAGGCATAATCTCCAAAAAAAACCAGGGAATTTTGTTCAAAAATGAAATTGGAGATTGAAGTTTCCACTGGCGGTGGTCCTCCCGTTCGGAAAGTTTTCAAAGCAAATGACTGGATGTGCAAGAACAAACATGGCCGCCAGCGTGAAACTGACGAGTCGTCGTTGTGTAACAATATCCTGACCTCTGACCTCATTCTCTACTTGTTTTATCTCCTATCACTCGTTGCTGTCCACACACAGGGGAAAGTACGGAAAAGGGTAAGCACGGGCCTCGTTGGTTGTATTTTGGGCTCTCATCAGACAGGAAACTAGAATCAATATTTGAAAGGCCCGAAGGATCATTTGCTTTTGTCACATTCGGAAAAAAACGCAAGACTAGACTTTCGAAAAAAAACACACCCCGTGAAATGTTTTATTCCGGCACGTTCTCATTGGAGATACAAAAAATTGTAGGCAACAAAAAGATACATGACTGACACATTTTGATTGTTCTAACCCCTCGACTAATTGGGAGTGCTATAAGAATTGACATACATGTACATGTAAGTGACGTTATATGTCGCTGTACTGCCATGCATTTGAAATGGCGCTTAACCTCTGCTAGTCTGAATATATCAAAATTCAAAGGGTCTTTTTACATCGTACTTCAGATTTTCAGCGGTGTTCAGGAAGTTGTTTAAAAAAAAAATTAATGTATAATGATCCTATGGGCCTTTAAAAGGGCTTATCGGGAATTTAACCAAATCGAACACATAACATTAAGCACATGTCTAACATTAATTAAACTCAGAAGTGACAGGGTTAGAGTCAAAATCATAGTTCTAATAAAAAAATCCCAAAAACCTAATGATTTAGTCTAAAAACCTAGCAACTCCCTTATTTAACATTATATTTGACAGAAGAATTAAACTCAACCTCCAATAGCCCTAAGCTTTTTTCCCCCCATACTTTATGAACTTAATGAAAATTCAATGAAAGGGAATCCTCATTAAAAAAAACAACACACACTTAAACCAACAGTATGACCACATTTCATAGGAATGTTTTTTTTGCTGTGACAATTTATTTCTTAAAGAAAAGCTTTTGATCCCAGTTCCTGATATAGTTAAATAAAGGCTATGTCCATCTTTAGCGTGATATCTCAGCTGTACGATTGCGTAGTTTCTGACAAAATTCAAATTGCACTGTATGTTTAACACCTTCTGTGGTTGAGCTAAAAATACTTGGTTCACAGAACATTTCTCAAGGATATCTCAGTTTTTTGTGGTTTTTTTTTTTTGCCTCTGACTGCAGTGCAGTTATGAAGAGTAAACATGTATTTTACCCAGATTGTCACAACAGTTTACACATGGAGCGGAATTTTGTTACCATACTCCTAAATTTTTGTTAAAACTAAAAAAAAAGTTTGAAAAGTGGCGACAAGATCGGGTTGTATAGGCATATGAGTTCAACAAAACAGTGGAAAAATCAGGATTAAATCTATAAGTTCTCTTTTCTGATAAAGTAGGCAGCTTTGCGTCAAGTCAAAAAACAGGTTCACATATTTGTCAAAATTAAGGCCATTCTGTAGAGTACAATATGACCCAAGAATATCTCCGTTTTTTATTTTATTTGGAATTTGAGTTGTTTGCAAGCTAGCTTGCATGAATATTGGCTGAATTATACTAACTCATTCATTTTGGAATGATCCTCGTTTTTTGCACCGTGCTGATACATTGAATGTCAAAACCGTGATTGGAGGAAGTTGTGCCAACAGAGGGCGGCATTTACACTGAGCGGGGAACTAAAAGACAAGAGAGTTATTAAAGGGGCTTCTGCTCAGCTGAGTACAGGGTCTAATTTCATGCAGCGCAGGAGCAGCTAAGCACAAAATCTTGCTGAGCAAACATATCAGCGTGGCCACTCCTTGGGATTTTTTCCCAAGACCTTGGGAATTTAGGCCAGCCTTGGGAATGTTTCACTGAGCCTTGGGATTTTTTTGAGTACTGTGAACACACGAAAGTATTAATTGCTCATGCACAAAGTGTTAACTGGAGCACTTTGTGAGACTCATTCACATAAAATTAAGGTCTGTCCTGCTATTTTGATACAATAATCCGGAAATCTCGGGAAATCTTGGGAAATCTTGGGAAATCTTGGGAAATCTCGGGAAATCTTGGGAAATCTTGGGAAATCTTGGGAAATCTTGGGAAATCTTGGGAAATCTCGGGAAATCTTGGGAAATCTCGGGAAATTTCGGGAAATCTCGGAAAATCTCGGGAAATCTCGGGAAATCTCGGGAAATCTTCACAGGTCATCTTGGGATTTTCAAATTTGATGAGTGGCCATGCTGAAATGTATGTTGTTAGCTATCAGTTGAGTACCAGTCACAAGCAATATACATTGCATGGCACTTTGACTGGTAACCAGTTGTTGCTAAGCAAACAATTGCTGCACTTAGAGAGCGTCGTGAACTTGGCCCCAGGTGATATCAGCGCAGTTGCTGCTACGTTGGTATTAATTTAAGGACTTTTTGTGCCCTGCATGATGTACATTTTTGCATCGATTGAAAATTTGCCTCATACATGTACATATTGCGCATGTTATTTATTTATTCTTTTTTTTTTAGTATTAGAGAATACAATGTACCTCATCTTCAGCAGGGAATCCAAAACATTACTAAGATCGGAACCCAGGCCCGAATTACACTCAAGGGACATCGCAATTTTGGGGTCCGCTCGATAGTCCGAAGGTTCAATAGTCTGAAGGTTTATTGACTCAAAAGTTTGATGGTAAAAAAACAAATTTCCCATACCTAGGGATTCATTAGTCCGAATATGAAATAAGTTTTGTTGATCCAAGCATTTGATGCGATAGTCTGAAGGTTTGTTAGGAGTCGGACTATCGAACCTTTAGACCAATGAACCTTCGGACTATTGAACATTTGGACTATCGAACCTTTGGACTATTGAGCAGTAACCGCAATTTTTGCCATTGCCATGCGGAGGCTCTAGTTGTCAGGGATATAATAAAAACAAAGATGCATAATTTTCAGTAAAAATTGCAGTATCCCCCATACCATGCTAAGTTAGCCCATATTTGACATATCACTCTCTGATTATTACTGTCTCAGTCAGTTTGAATGCTGCCCTCTTGTGGCCACTGTCATTGCAGGACGCTATTAATTTTAGAACATGTAGTTGGTGTACATTAATACGGCATGGTGCATCAGTCGGTCAGCAGTGCCTCGGATACGTGTATATAACAGAACAAAATCCAAAGAAAGTGAAATCACTCTGTCAGTGTTCGCCACATTCGGAGCTGACCTCAAATCTAAAAATCCGCACCCAAGTTAATACCAGTCTGATGTATCGATTTGTAAGCAGCGTACTTTTGACCAGCCCTTGCGGGCTTCAAAAATTGCAGCCCTTCATTCCACAAAATGCAGTCAGAGGGAGCAAGTTATTCACCCCTTATTGAAAGCAATTTGCTACTGGTGCCACCCATGGTAGTGTAGAACTTCAGAAGTCAACTAATGCATCACAACACTCCATTTGGCAAAGTAACATAATTTTTGCAAAATTTGAACTACTAAACAAGAACAAGGGACGATTGATAACTTCGTGGCCTAAGGCACAAGGAGATGAGCTGTACAGTTTTGACTGATATTGTGTGCCGTTCAACTTGTTGAATGATTACACAGAAAGTTTGAAGTTACTGTCTTTTCTTGTTTTTCTGTTACAAATAATTAATCCTTGTCAGTCACTGGTTCCTGATAATTCAACCTTGAAAATGAAAGAAAATGGGAAAAATCAGCCATCATGTCCAAAACAATGTTCAAGGTGTCAGCTCGTTGGGTCCCGAAGATTATTGGACCTGATAAAAAATTTGGACTCGGCACAATCAAGGGACAGTTTTGCCATTTTTGAGTTCGTTCGTTCGTTCATTTTTTTCCTTCAATCAAATTTTTCCATTTTTCCATTTTCAGGGTTTAATTCTCAGGAATAGGTAACTGTCAAGGTTACATTATCTGTAACAGAAAAAACAAGGACAGATAATAACTTCAAACTTTCTGTGTAATCTTTCAACAAGTTTAACAGCAAACAATGTCAGTCAAAACTGTACCTTAGGCCACGAACTTATCAATCACCCCTCGCATTTGTAGAGTTTCGGTAGCGTTATCTCTTTTGCATAATCTCCAATGCGTTTCGGACCTTCAAAGAGTTGATCTCTGACTTACTTAAATTTTTTAAGTAGTCCTGATATCCACATGTGGTAGCCCTATCTCTTTTACAGCATTTTTAATAAGTTTTGATGAATGAGCAAACTTTAACTTTCTAAAATGTAACTAGTATAGTTGCCATTAAACGGAAATGGTGTCACTTTCCCTTGTATTTTTTTTTTTCATGCCCCAAATGGTAATATAGGCTATTTTGAGGTATAGCTGATTTAGTTGTGAGGTTCGTAATTTCATTACACCGTGATGGGTGATGCACAGAATGCTGTCTGCACTCTTAAGCGAGAGGTTGTGGGTTAGAGTCCCACTTTGGCAAGTTTGCAACAACAAAAAATCTCGCAAGCTGTGAGACAGTACGTGTTTTTGAAAACTACGTTTAAGGGCAAAGTTGGACCAAGACAGAGAAGATGTTGGAATCTGCTGGTAAATTTAAAATATACAGAAATTTCAATCTTGAATGCAACATTTACAGTGTACATTCCTGCATTCCAAAACTGCTCTTTTTTAAAATCATAATCACTCAAAAAAATCTTCTGCAAGTGCTTTTTTTTTTTAGATTAAAGTACATGTACTCACGCAGATCTGTCGATAGTTCTTCAAGCACTCTTTTCGAATCACAATCTTTCACTTTAAATCTTCCTGAACTGAGCTTTCATGGATTAAAAATATACAGTCATGCAGATTTTCATACATGTACAGCAACCACTCTTGAGTGAGGTTTTTGTCTATAACCGTAGACCGGTGCCAATTACGTGGTTATTCACATTACAGTGATCGTAACTATGGCTTCTGGGCACCATGCAAAGATGGCTGCTGTGTATTTGAAGACACAACATCAAAAAACAAAATGACTGCTGTGAATCAATTTCCATGTCGTGCATCTTTCCTGCAGTTTGATTAAAATCCAGCACGTAAGAATTTATCATCTTCCGATTTTGTAGAAACACATCATCATTATAACCAAGTAAAGCCTGAATCTAAATATACATGTAACTTGCTTGATATCTTCGTTAACATCTTGGGAACTCACTGAAACAAGTTGAAGTCATGCAACAGTCATAAGGCTTGTCTGAATCAACTGGCTGCAGCCGGGAGTAACACACACGTCTATGGGAATTGGCTGTAGCCACAAGCCAGTGGCTTCCATAGGCGCATGTATTATTTCTAGCCGCAGTTGCAACTTTCAGACATCCCCAACCTTGGAAAACTGGCCAATGGTCAATGCTCAATGTATGAATTTGTTGAGCACAGTACGGTATTCAGATGGTCGCGGGTCCAAATCCCACGCAAGTCATTGCAATAATTTCAATGAAACAGATTGTAGTATGTGTTTGTTGGCGCACAACAACTGAGGTTTAGTTTGAACCATGCACAGATAGTCAACAAATGGCTGACAGATTTTCAGTCGTTCCGTTTGCTACTCTTGAAATAAAACCAACAAGCCAACTTTAAAAAAGCACAAGATGGGATGGGGTGGGGTATTGTCCATGACTGCTGCATATTTCAACTCCTTTTTGCCATCTGGGACTGTAGATAACCACTAACAAGTAGGAATTTGACATTATGCCAAACCAACATAACTCTCCACAGTCAAAGCAGCGTATCCAAAAGTCGCAAAGAGTACACCACAGTGGCTGCAAATGCGAAACGCTAACGCTCACCATGTATATCAACATTTTTATTGCCTACCAAAATTTGGAAGATAACCACTCTCATCAGAGTTGGAATTCAGGTAGTTGGTAAAAAGAAAAACAGGAAAAAAATGAGTGTACTGGGCCAAACATTCTACAAGATCATCAAACTTCAATTTTTAAAATGCGAGGAATATGGTTGTGTTGTTTTGACATTAGCTTGTAACCACCTTTTCACTTTTTCATCATTTTTTTCCCCTTCTAATTCCGCCGAATGTTGGCATGAGGTCTTACCTCAATTGTTATTTTTCCCCGCTTCCCAAAGCAGGTGGAAAGACAATGGTCAAGAAGGACAATGACATCAAGGAGTCGCAAGAAAGCAGCGTGGTTGAAGATGATGATGTCAAAGGTAAACATGCAAAGAACAGCGATCAAATTGTGTATGATGGAATGACATCTTCACTAGTGGGGAGGAGGTCTTGGGTTCAACAACCAACCAAGCAAGTTTTGTGAGTTATTTCCTCACAAGATCTCTGACAGCACTGAGTACTCGGTGCAGATAAATGTCCTCATTGAAAGGCAAAACCCAGTATCTTACATCTACATGTATGTGGGCCATAGAGCTATATTAAAATACTAGAGCGCTAACTCATCATTCTTGCGTGCGGAGATACTTTGCAGCCGTCCTGGGCGCAGACATTTTGAATTTATATATATGCGTGTTTTTACAACAGAATGAAGTTAGATGGAGTGAAGTTTGAAAGTGAACTCTGAATGCAACTTAAGCACGTTGGGACGGTTAAAAAACACCACAGCAAAAATCCTCTACAGCGGATTCCCTCGCACGTTTGCATTGTTTGCGCAGAGCAAAATGAAACACTCATTTATTGATTGTGTGTTTCGGTTTTGGGCGTATCGGCTTTGATAACGCACCGGTATAGAATACAAACGCAGATATGCAAATAGCCATACACAATTTTGAGTTTTCCATGGGTTTGTGTGCAAAAATGGATGCGCCCATGGCCAAGCAGGCATCGCATTGTGCATCAAGTCAGCGTTCTAGTAATTTAATATAGCTCCATGAAGTGAGCACACGTTGACTGCAGACATACATTTGTAGCCATAGCTCTGGATGGCAATTTTGGACACAGTCTGACTTTCTGCTTGATTTCATCCCTAGCACGTAAGATGGAGGTGATCAAGGTGACGGAGGCTCTCATAGATGTCATCAACAACGGAGACTTTGAAGGATACACGTAAGACACAGACCTGATGTCATCTTTTGGAGTTTAAGATGTTTCCGACTCGTGTTCCAGAGTCGCGATGAACCTAAGCAACATTAAGAGCAATCCTAGTTGACCTGGATAGACTGTTGGTTTCTTACAGTCAATATTTATACATTAATATTCCATTGACTAAAGTGAAGTCTGAAATCAAGATGCTCTGAAAACATTCTGAGCAATAAATTGTGGCGCATGTGGACTTATGCCATTCCGTGTAAGGTTTTGTGAAATTGGCTGGCCGCTGCAGGTCTATTTAATGATCAAACACACGGCTTGGCTGGATACCGGTTACCTGACCAAAAATGGCTATATTTTGATCTTATGTCCAACTAGAGGTACCTAACATATTTCTAGAAACACATCCTTAATAAAAAATTCAAATCTTTATTTCTTCATCCTTTCCTCAGAAAACTGTGTGATCCGCACATGACCTGCTTTGAGCCTGAAGCGTTCGGCAATTTAGTGGAAGGCATGGATTTCCACAGGTTCTACTTTGACAACGGTACGTTGCTTTCCCGTTACAATCCAGTGCTGACAATTGCCGGTTTTGTGTAACAAGTGTAACACCTGGTTTTATTTGTCCTGTCCCCATGTAGTTGATGTTGGCTGTGTGATTTGTAATCATGTAGTTAATGTGAAGTTGAAGTCAAATTGTTGTAGCGCCATCATGTGTTGAAAGGTGGTCCAAGTTAATGAAATGCACTTTTTGGTTTGATGAAGACGATTGACTAATGTGAGATTCGAACCTGCAACCTTTTCGGGACAAAAAGTCGCCACTGCACACTGATCTTGTACCCAACCTAAGAGCTTCTATACATTTTTACATTAGGTTGATATCAAATAAGTATACCAATTTGTTTGTAGTACTTATTTTAATAATAAAATTTATTTCATGGATCCATGTAAAATTGAGTGCAAAACTCCTGTGAAAAAGTATGTTTCAAAACTTTAGGTTGTATCAAAAGTATATTTTTTTTCAGAATTATAGCCTTTTTATGTCAAACTCTTCTTCAAAAACTGTTTACATTTCAGTCCAATATTAAAAAAAAATTGACTGGATCATGTACCCATCCATTGGCAGTTTACACATTTTAAAACAGAATTACATGAACATTGGAATTTATCAATATGCTTTTAACAAATGAGATATTTACACAAATGAATTTTTTTTATTAAGGAAAACTACTCCTGATTTTGTTAATGTGGATAAGTTCCTCATTTCATTCTTTGGGAAAGGTTTTTTTTAATCAAGATTTTGTGATCGAGGGTGTGCATTTCACCGTTATTGTGTCATTGAGATGTCAATTATTGTATACGCTTTCCATCCATTTGTAATGTTCACAGTTCCTTGTTTTCTCAAAATGGATGTTGGTATGATAGTCTTGTGTGGCGCCCAATGGACCACGTACCCAAACCACTCACAATATGATCACAGCACCTGACCGTTCCCATTTAGTTGAAGTATGAAATGCGCTTTTGTTAAACATTCTCCAGAGGAAAAAAAGATTCTGATTTCATTTTTGGGTTAATTCGCAACAATTCAAACAAGATTTTGGATTTACTACAAATCATGCTATATTATGTGTTACTCTCCAGTATCAAAATCTGTTCTCTATTTATTTTTTTTTAAAGAGAGTTTGTTTATACTAATTATTTTTTGTTTTGTTTTAAATTTTGCAGATCTGTCGGGTAATTTTTATTCTGAGTGAATCTCGGCGCAAAATACACATTTTTTTGGCGTACAATTTCAAAATCTAAAAAAAATTGTTTGCTTGAAATACCAGACATTTTAAAATATTCTTCACTCATTAATCTTTGACCGTTTTGTGGCTGAAGTGCAAAAAGAAAAGAAAAAAAGAGTGAAAGTCTTCTGAAAATGCAAAGAATTATAATTTGTGCAAGTCTAGCTTTCAAGTACTGGTCAAAACAAATGTGGGCTTGTTGCATTTCTTTTGAAGTTTCCCAGCAGGCTTTCGTAAAATGTTTTTACTGACCTATGCAAATTCTACTCTTCATTAAAAAAATACCACAATACTGGCTATAATAAGAAAAGTAGAATGAGCCATGCAGGAAATCAGGACAAATCTGTGGTCGGAAGCCTGTCTTGGTTTTGCAGAATTATTGAAAACATGGATTCGGTTTCAGTATTGGATAACATACGCGGGTTTTATTTTTTGTAAGCCATACTGACCAATTCTTATCACACTTTGAGTAATGAAGTTATCAGGAGACACTAGGGCCACTGGCAACCATTTGCATGAACACAGCATTGATATCGATGTGGAATGCATTAAATGTGATGTCACCTCCCCCTAAGTTCGGTATGAGACTCGGTAAGTCACTTGACGGACGTTTATGCTTTGGAACTGAAAGATATGTGCAAAGTAGAACATATAAAAACCCAGGTTACAAAACCAGTATCACAGTGCTAAGTTACAAATACCTAGCATATATGAAAAAAACTGTTACCCTTTTCTACCAACTTTGCCCCCTCAGTTTAAGCCCAGTTTCAAGGCACATGATTTGCTGCCGCTGTACATATCAAAGGGGGCCTCACCAGTAAAGCAGTGCTAGATCAAACTCACTTTAGATGAAGCATTGGCTGACAAAACAAGGCAAGCCGAGAGCACATGAAATGTTATTCAATCGATTTAGAATCGCTATTCACTGGAAGTCTTTCATATGTGTTCCACACAGTAAGCCAAGTTGTATCCGTGGTCCACCCCATCATATTCTGTGCACAAAACATTTTAAAACTGTCATATCTGTGGTTCAACCTCGTCATCTGAAACAAACTTTTGGGCAAAGCTTAGGCTTAAAGGTAGAGTACATAATATTCATCTATCCAAAAAGTAACTGACACAATTATTGTTGAAAAGCATACTTGTAGTGATGACACTAAACTCCCTGTAAATGTTTTCTTCTGGCATGCTGTCATTTTAAAAACAATAGAAGACGGTTATTTCTAAAGACGCGTTTTTGTAAATTTCCGTTAGTAGTTCGTTATTAATTCGGTGAAGTCGCAAATGGGTGTGCGCAAGCTAATAAAACTGCCAAATAAAACGCTGTCTTTGTATTAACTGTTGAGGTCGCAAAGAGAGCACAACTTGTGCAGGTTTTCCTGGAGCTCACATCAGGAAATTCCTACACTCTGACAGACTCTGTCACATATCAATATACAGTTAAGTTAGTTGAAACTAAATATAAAAGATATATACCCCGGTTTGACTTTTGCACATTAACTGTTCATCCAAAGCATAGAGTCCGTGCCAATGGTAAGTGGTTAAAAGAGTCACCAGTGAAGCTGAGAACTACTTTTTAATCAACCTCCACCTTTCCACAAACTTCAGTTGAGTAGAATTAGTTGACTCTGTGTTCATGCACAGAGTGTTACATATTAACAGAACTTAACCACTTAATTAGTGGATAGTTGTATATGTATCTTAAGTTGGTGGATTCGTTCTGAACTTCACTGTTGACTCTGCCTTTTTCCTTTTTGCATTGCATGCCATGAACCATGAATGACAGGGGTTTTGTACACCGTGCCATGAAACGTTTCCCCTCCAGTTTGCATGCCTCGTGTTAATTTCATGATTTGATATTTTGTGTTCCTTGATGTTTACCAATGGAAATGACAAAGAGACTTGTTCTGCTCAGCAATGATAAAAGTTGCGTAGTCTATTTGGTGGTTGCAAAATAATCCTTTCTCTACATTGCAAGTCCAAGTTGAAAAAATACTGAAAAGCCAGAAAAATCTGCTGTTAACTCAGAGTCAAGAACATACATGCTTATTGGAATGTAGTTCGGTTTAAAAAAACTATGTAACCTGAGCAGGAACTGTGTCTTTTCATTTTTGTTTTCCTTGGGAACAAGTTTAAATACAAATTGACTCTGCATGGACTGTTTTTTTTTTTTTGGAAAAAACGTCAGGACATTTTTTCAACTTCTCAATTTTAGAGTTGTGTTGCTTTCCAAAATTTTGGAAAAAGGGACACCAACTAAAACAAAATCACAGATGAATTTGATTTTTTTAATAC
This sequence comes from Patiria miniata, assembly GCF_015706575.1. Classification (NCBI taxonomy): domain Eukaryota; kingdom Metazoa; phylum Echinodermata; class Asteroidea; order Valvatida; family Asterinidae; genus Patiria; species Patiria miniata. The sequence goes on from NW_024037062.1 coordinate 1,973,674, forward strand.
CATATTACTTGCACCAAACAATGTCATTTACTCCTAGTTTTTGCTTTGAAAATATAGAATCAGGATTTGACCCTTTTTTGTTTGATTCTTAAGAAATTATTGCTATCCTTCAAAAACAATGTTCTTCTTCAATGTTGTTTGGTGAAAGTAAATGGATTTTTGTAATTAACCTTTAATTAATTTCTATATACATTTACTGATTTGTTTTTCATAATTTGCATGTATTGTAGCAGGATTTTGTTACAACAGCTTGCTCGCCCTGATTCCAGAAAAAAAATTCTTCCAATCAGTTACCGCTACTTTCAAAATGATTTTCGTTGGTGGCAGTTTTGAAAGCCATCTTTTCTTCGTACTGAGCGAAATGTTGTAACAAAGTCACCTGAGTTTTTTTAATAGTGCTGTGCCTTTTGAAACTTTCCAAAAATTCAATTGTTAGAGTTTGTAATCGTTCTATTATCGATTCCTTTCTTTGCCTTTGAAAACATTTCCCCCATGTTGTGTTTCTATCAAATCCAATCCTTCCCCTTCAAATGCAGAAGCTTTAGCAATGAATGACACTTCCAAAAAGACCCTACAAGACCTGCATCTCAGACTAACAAACTATTTTCCCTCAAAAAGAGGAAGGTTAACTGCATGAAGAGTGAACTGCTGTTCTTAACCAGTTTTCTAACATTGAGAACATTCGGTGGCAAGTTTTCTGTAATATTGTGGTGTGTCCAACACAGAGATGACTTACTCAAGAAAGGGAAAAACAGAATTATAAACTACTTTACAGACAATAGAAAATTGATGAGACAAAAAAATTCTGTCCATTACATTATTGATCAAATTTTATTTTTAGACATCGTGAACAAAACGTGAAAAAAAGAAGCAATGGAAAAAAGAGAAAATTGATTTTGAAAATAAAATTTTTGGAAAAAAAAAATGAAATTTTGAACAGCACATTCACTCCAGCTGAGAATAAAATCCATGAAAACCTCCAACCCCACCTATGGCAAGACTACAAAATCCCAAAGTATTCGATAATCGATCGATTATACTTCTCGATTTCTTTCTGAATTTTTTTGTAAAAGAAAACTAGAGACAAACTTTTGTAAAGTTTTTGGTTTCAAATTTGGACAAACAAAAGAGGGCATGGCACTAGTGAACGGTGTACTAAAACCCCTTGTCTGCCTATTGTTCTGGCATGCATTGCTACAGCCTCCGCCCCGTCCTACGCCAGTGGTCCTAGTGGTATCAGTGCTCTAAACATGAAAGAGTCTGAAAAACGCCGTCTGGCTTTTGCCTTTGCAGTACTGTCGAAGAACAACAGAGCGCGCAACACTACCATCCTCCACCCTCACGTTCATCTGATTGGCGACGACGCAGCCTGCATTGCCTATGTCCGCCTCACCCAGTACATAGACCGGTGAGCGTCTTATCTGTTTGTGCTCTTGTAAACAACGCTGCAAAAAAAAAAAACCACACTCATTGGAGGGTCATAATTTTGAATCTGATCATCTTGTGATGAAGACATTTATACAGACTTTTGGGGAATTTTGTTAGCTACATTTTGATACCTCGTTTGCTACCAAAGACTGTAAATCATCCAAGATTGACAACAGCTTATGAAAAATGATGCAGTTTGAAAAGTTGTAAATTTATAGAGTATACGCGAGTGGAAATTGCTGCGTGACAATGTTACACTGCCCGAAACGAACGGCAGGGAATATTGATCGCAAAGTGCTTGTACCGGTATGCATGGGAGCACGCAAAATTGAATTACCCACGCTTTGTGTGGGCACCCTGCAGTCGATAAGGGCAAATTATGGGCATGTTTGTCTGCGCTTAGCAATTTCTCCTCGCGTTATCTTTAACTTTGCAACTTTTCAAACTGCAACATTTTTTACAAACCTTTGTTAATCTTGGACGATTTACAGTCTTTGGTAGCAAACGGGGTATCAAAATGTAGCTTACAACATTCCCCAATGGTCTATATAAATGACGTTATCATAAGATGACCAGATTTAAAATTTTGAACCCTCCAGTGAGTGTGGACTGTTATTTATTTGGCCCAAGTATGTTTGCTGTTTATAACTGTTGCCTTTGTCTTTTAGTTGAAAGTACCCTGTATGTACCAAGTGCAGTTGTCTAAGAGCCAGTTCATGAAGGTGAACGTCGCGATGAAACAATTGTTGACATATTTGCTTGCTTTTGCATGAAGTGTCCGCTGACCCTAAGACTCAAGTCACAAACTAACCTGCTGTAGAACGAATACAGAGACAATGTGCTCGTGTTCCGTTTTCAATGTTATGCTATTTCAAACACATGGAATCATTCTCCCCCTAGTGTTTTTCCAATTCCTGTTCTTTAAAGCAGACTCTGGATACTTTTTGATAGTTGTGATGATGCTGCAATGCTTTTCTGGACGTAATATACACAATTGTTTTTAAAGTGCAATTGCTGTTCTTTTTGCAGCCTGCCATTGCCAGATGCTTTTAGACCGAGCAGGCTTAGTTTCTGTGGGGGAAAAATCATTGAAAATATTGGCATTCGGCGGTTCCCTTAATATTGACAACATCTTGTGGCCTTTCTTCCAGGAACGGCTTACCTGTAACAGCCCAGTCGGAGGAGACGAGAGTTTGGCAACGCAGGGACAACAAGTGGACTAGCATTCACTTTCACCGATCTGGATCTCCGAGTGCCCCCTCCAAATAGCCACACACCCAGAAAAGTTTCTTCTTACCACCACCCAACCGTGTCCCCTGATCCACCTGTTGAACGAGCGCATCCCTTTAAAACAAAGTAGATGTGTTCTTTGGTACAGTCACAGGGTCGGTTCTTTAAAGGGGTTTTTGCCAGAGGGAAGAGAGGTTTTCTCAATTGGGAGAAGGAAAAAAATGCAAAAACCTAGCCAAGCCATTGCATTATTGAGATCCAATCTCATTATTGTGTAATCTTCAAAGCAATGGCTTTCGTTTTTGTCTTTTGTGTCGGATTCAGTCAGAGTATCGTCTTGGCATTTTGAGCCAAAACTGAGGATGACTGACTGGTTGATAGTGAATTTTTTTCAGTTTCTCGGAGATTGTTTGGAGGAGTTGGATCAGTGGATGAAGCCCTTGGGCTGAATATCCAAAAGGATATTACATTTTGGACAGGAAAAGTTTTGGATAAGTTTTGAAAGCCTTGGGCGGAATCAAAACGAATGGTGTCACTTTTTGAAAGGAAGAGATGTATCAGTGCTGACTAAAAGTAGCCTGAAGCGAAGCTGAGAGTCTGTTTTTCCGCGTGTTTAATCTTTGAGATCTTGAAGTGGCAATTTTTCCGGGGGGCTAGGTAGGTTTGTGTTTACCAATTTTTTTAATCCTGTCGTGTCTGTCATAGTATGTTTACAGCCCACTTATGAGGCTTAAATTGAGAATAAGTAGAGATGCTTGAAACTATTTTTTTTAGTTACGTATTTAGTTATCCTCATGATCATTGCCCGTCTTTCCGTATTTTCCTGGCGCTCTTCGGCACTTTTCTTGTTTAGTGATCCTTAATCATCTCAATCCCTCAATTGTACCATCTCGTTCCTTCGTGTTTTCCATACCTACATTATATTCAAATATCTTCATTTTTTGTAATTTTTTGATTTTTTTTCTGGTTTGAATTTTTTTTTTTGTAAGCCCAGTGAACCCCGTTGTTTTGCAGAGTCCTACCAGTGCCGTACCTAATCTAACCTGTCTTGGTTTGCTTTCCAGTAGTTGAAAACCCGTCCTGTGTTGGTTGTATTTATTCCTACCTGTTTGAAGGTTTTCCAAGCCCGCCCTATATTTAGCATTGCCATAGTGTATGGAAATACCCAAACGCCACATTGTGTTTGCCCCTTAACAAGTTGGGAGCCATCTCGACGTTTCTAACAAAAAGATATTTTCCCATAACTTCATCAATGCACCATATGCAACTGTAGTTTGTGGTATCATCGTTGCTTTGTTCTTTTTGTTTTTGTCAGAAGAGGAGTATAGTCGTTGGTTATATTGGATATCAGGTCATGCCTTTGAAGTTTCTGCTTGTAATTTAAATCACTGTAATACAGCTGTAATTGTGTAGGTTAGCAGACAAATTTCCAATATCAGGTGGCTTGACATAGATTTTGGCCACTAGGCGCCTATTTGTATATTTGTTGAGCTGTATTATGCAAAAAAAAAACACGAGTGGACATTTATCATACCAATGTAAGATTTTTCGATTAAGACGATTGAAATTAGAGAGATCGCTTTTGTGATGAGGGGTTGTCGTTTCAATTTACCTTTTATTTGTACATTTTTGCTGCGTGTAATGAAATGGGATTTGGTTTTTCTTTGTGTTTTCAATTTTTTTTTTTTTTACTTGGTAGACTTCTTGTTGCAGTGCCTGTGTATGGAATCAAAAGAAGCAAGTTTTAGGTGCGGAACAGTTGAAGAAAAGGACAGAAGCGATAAAAGTTTCTGGTCAAAAGACGGAAGGGCATGTTACGGTGATTTTGATTGATTCTTTGAAGAAGGAGCTATAGAGAAAAGTACATGCTTTTATGTACAGTTTAAGATAAATTTGATATATTTAATAATGGCGTATATATGTAAAGAGGTCAGATCGGGGTACTAATTAGTAACCTAGAAAGCTACACAGCAAAGCTGAACTGAAATTTTTGAAAGGAAATTAGCGGTAGACTTTCGTCTTCTTATTTTGATGTTCTTGTGTCAGTTTATTACCAAAAAAGAAAAGAAGTAAACTCTTCTCGGTGACAAATAACTCATATTTACGATTGTTACTAGGAGTGTATCATAAACTTTTTCTTGTCCAGTAGTGAGCAGGGTTGTACCGTGTAATTAATTGTTATATTGGTGATATAATAACTCAAACATTTTGTTCGAATATCTTTTCTTTTCCCTTGGTGAATATGACATGTATTGCTTGAAAGGGCGGAGAAATCCCCTCTCGGGGTATTTTTATATGCAGAATTTGTGGGAGGCCCTTGCTCTTCGGGTGAGTGAGAGGTAGTTGAAGAGACGGGTGCAATTCTTGAACGATCATGTAGGTCTAAAGATTATAGGTTTCCTCACCACTTTGTGTCGAAACTTAAATCATTTGTTGCGAATCTCCTAAGATTACTTGAAACTGTCAACCCGTGCGCCATAATTAAGTAGCCTCTTACCTTTCATGTTTCAAATTGCGTGTGGATTGCATGTAGGTAGCACAAGCCGCTATTTGCACTACTGACACTCATCCTGGAGATTTATTGGTCATTTGTGATTGCGGATGTAGCTAGATAAACGCTTCCACATCATCAGCTGCTCCGGTATCGGACGTTAGCAAGGGCAAGCCGTACTTTGCACAAATGATATAGTTTGTGCTCTACAACATTGTCTTAGCACAGCCACAACCCCAGAACGCAAGCTGCCAAAGAAACCTGTCAATCTTGCCCGGACTTTCCAATTTTGGCAAAAGGTAGCTTTTCGCAAGCGACTGTTTTCTGTGGGATATTTTGGCCTTTCTTGAAAGCCTGCTACCTATTTTGTAGAAGTCAAACTCTTGTGTAAGTCTTTAGTCTGCGTGTTGAAGAATCAGATTCCCTACTCTGTATTCGTGAAGATGTAAAATTGTATGATACACTGCAGAATTAACACTGATGTAATTTCTCTGCTAATATGCACACGTTGTGAATTGAACGGCACCAGAATATCTCGTAATTTTACTTGTTTTGCAGTTTTGCTTGACTTGATCGTCCAGTCGAGGGGTTTAACGTGTAAAAACCTGCATTCAGGAAATAGTTGCCATTATTAGCAAAAGATATCATTGCTCTGAAATTTCCCCAAAACGAGATAAAATATTGTCTTGTGTACGAATAGCCGTTGAATCATGTGTTGAAATTGTGACCACATCATGGAAGCAGAATACCAATTAAAGTGAAACGTATTTGACATGGAATTACGTCACCAATGACGTCACGTTTCACGTCAGCATACGTTAACTTGTCAAGAGTTGAATACTTGATAAGTAACATTATCCGCATAATTATGGTTTTGCATTGGGTTAAAGTTTGATCCTCATTAATTGCTTTGAATGAAATACCAATTTAACCCATTGTATACTACATGACATATGTGCCTTTTTCGCCCCTTCGTTGGTCTTGAAACGCATTGCTGTTGACGGGAGTGTCTTCAGACTCAAAGCGAGAAACAAATTTGGTCATGGACAGAGGTGAAATGTGCATGATGTTTAAGTTTGCATTAGGGTTAATAAGTTGTTCATGGGACCAGTTATCTGGATTGGCGGTTTTTCTGGTTCAAACACAATTGGTTTTTTTCACATTATTACCTGAGGGTAACATTCAAGTTAAATACATGTTGAAATTGGTCAACCCTTTACGGCACCAGCATTTAGCAGTTTAGTAGTTCAGCTGACTTTAATAGTTGAGTTTCCGATCGCGAATTGTGGCTTAAGTTCTTCTCTGAAAAAAAAGGTGGTATTTTATTTGTTGCCTATATTACTTTTCCCTCAAAATATCGGCCTATTTTACTGCTTTATTAACTGTGTAGTGTATGCATTTGCAGGGGCACAGATTGGTGCGCTTATGGCTCGCATCTGTGTGACTATAAAGTATGTGTACATTAGCTAGAATTCTATTTCACAATTTAACTTTTTTCTCTATTGGTTTAGAAGGCGTTTAAGGTATAAAATGTAATAGTGCTATTGAAGCAATTATATATATTATTGATGTAACATTTCTTATATCTCCAGGTCCTGTAGCTGTAATTATTTCTGGCAGGCGTAGAAAGGGTCTGCCAGGCACTTTTGAATTTTAGTCATTGTGGCTTTTACCACGTGCGTCGCAAAACAGCCACCACAGTGTTCGCTTCGTCTTTCCAACTTCGTTTGTAGACTGCAGGACCTGACTTGCTTGTGTTTTTTTTCCATATTCATACAGTAATTGTGTGGTCGGTTTAGTTCTACATGTACCGTGGTGGCTGTCATGCGCACGCACATATTAACACGATCACAAAGTTGTCTCTGGAGGGCGCCCTATCCTGTATTTGAAACCGGTTTCATATATCAAATTATCTGGTCGAAAAAGCAACACCACGATGACATATTTTGAGGTCTTGCCTTGTACCTGTTTGTGATTTGTTTAGCACCCTCCAGTGGCAGTACTTGTGTGGTGTACGTGATCACGTTTTTCTCACTTCTCTCGTACCCATCGCCAAATAACCGCTGATCTCCATGTAACAAATATGCACAGCTATTTGCCATTCCGAGTGTACAAACAAGTGAAGCTACGCGCTGCTTCCCGATCCTTCCATTCGAATGTGCGGAGGAAACCAGTATCAACCGCTCCCATCGTTCACAATTAAATAAGATATCTTTCTTTACAAATCTATTGTTCTTGGAGTGGTAATACTGCGGACGGCGGCGTCAATTTGAACAGCCAACGGGCTATCCTGATTTTTGTTACATGGAGATCTGTGCAACTAACTGTGACCACTGTTACCAGCTGATCATAACAAGAGCTCCCTCATTTATTAAGAATGAAAGACTACGCAACGTGGCTGTCACGCTAATGTGTAGACGTCACTGCTTAAGGTCAATTTACCCAGAGGCCATTGCCCATTTGGTAGCAAGATTCTGTTCAAATTTGATCAGCCGGTACCAGGGATCTTGCTTGATATCGATGGGTACCAGTGAAGCTCTCCTGATGTCCAGTAGACCTTTCCTTGACGTCACCACGGTTTGGCAATCAACAGGTTGGAAAGAAAGTTATCGGAAAGCGAATAACACAGTGCGATTACGTATATGGTTAACGCTTCAAAGAATGCTGACTTACTGTCAATGTTTACCAACGAAAAGAAAGGTCTATAGGATTTCACTTTATATGCTATTATCGGTGTCATTGTTTGTGTCAAACTTTAAAAAGGAAGGGTAAAATTAATCGTTGTTAACTTCCGATAAATATATCGATTTATTATGAAAGTTGGGTGAGCGTTTAACAACATACGAAATTAAAAAAAAGAAATAATAAAATACCTGTTGGAAGCATGATGAATGTATAGAAAAACATATCGTTCGTAATTTCTTTTCTTTGTACCTGTGTTTACTTAGGAAAGAATGTTGCAACCCTGATGACGCCGCTTTTTTTCTTCACATTATGTCATCTCAATAAAGGTCAGTCTTTGCAAAACTGTTGAAAAGAAATGATTCCGAGACTGAGAAACATTTCTAAATTTTCAGGAAATACTTAGAACATTTTCTTGACTCTCCATAGACTTTGTACGCAACCGCTGAAGTGACGTCTCGATACCACACTCTGTTCTTTATTATACTATATGCATGCGCGAGATACTGTACGGGATCGATAGCCATAGCAGACATATTTTGTTCAAAAGCCAACAGCTCAGATGTAGATCAGTGCAGATGGACGTCGCCAGGATATTTTCTAGAGAGAGGCAAAATCACTGACGGCCAAATTGTCCGACAGACAACTCCGTGCTGGGTAGACTTTTTTTCCGGTCACCCTGCGGCCGGAAAAAAGGAGGGGGGGGGGAGGGGCTGTATGCTATCTGACTACAGGGATGCTCTTCGAAGCTGAAAATGTAATTACTTTGATTTTGGAAGTGATGGTTAAAAGCAGGCGAGGGTAACACTACTAGTAGCAGTTATGAGGCTATTATAGCTTCTCTTTATTCGTAGCTTCGCCCCTCTTGTCTTCTTTTTTATTTTCATTTCTCGGTTTTTGCCCTTTATTTTTTGCATTTCCATCGCGACCCCCATGCATGTTCTTGGTTTTGAGCTGTATACCAGAACTTCTGCATTCGTGACTAATGTAATTATTAATTTAAATGTGACAGTCTTCCGATAAATTTTTGTTTACTCTTAAAACATCAATAATAATAAGCCCCACCCGCCTTGGTTACCTAGCTACCGTGATCACCTGACCAAAACTCGTGATCTAATTGGCCAAAAAAGTAACGATCTTGGCTGCTTCGAATTGATCTTGATGTGGTGCCATACTTGAAATTAAAGGCCTTTTCGCAAGAACTGAAAGACTACAGAGTGATATCAAGAATTGACAGTCTAGTATGATCTCAATTATACTCGGACATCTCACTGTTTAATCTCAGTTTTTAATCTCTTTTTAAGAAGACTACACAATCTCTGATATGGCTTGTGCCTCGAAACAGTAGTGCTAGATCTCATAAATTTGGAAATATACCAATTTACATAATTCTGATATGTATTTTAATAAAGCGTTAACTTACATGAAAAAAATATATGTAAGCTTGTTAAATTACTTGACTACCTATATAGTTACTGAATGGAAGTTGTTTGCCATTTTGTTACGGAAAACCTACACTCACTAGCAACATTTTTATACTTGTACAACGAAAGTCCATAGATAGTGCGAACTACCTCTGTCAAAGGTATTTTGGGACTCCATGATTTCAGCGCCTAAATTGGTTGTAGATTTTTAACTGTTATTTACCCATAAGATGATAGCTATTATCAGTGTGACCTATCTAAATACGTGCACCAACATTTGGACATCTTATTCAGTTTCCTTGAAATGGATTATTTTGAGCCCACACGGACCTGTCTATACCTTTACGTATAGGCGGCATACACTAATAAGTTATATGACACCTTTTAGCTGAACACTTTCGGGTGAAAGCTGTCCCGTTGTATTTGTAGCGGATCTTGGTGTTTCGCTCTACATCAGTTTGACTTTGATGCATGGAATCAATATAGTTCTGTTTATTCTCGATACGGCAATCGTGTCCGTTAAAAGCTCGCGTGGCACTTCCCGCAAGTTTGTTTAGCCATTTGCAATTAGACCTCTTGAAATGTTCGCACGATGGCTCAGACTGACATTTAAGTGCATGAGCAGAGACATGAAAACGAATTGGTCACGAGTTTCCCATTAACTATATAGGTCATCTATTGTCAGTGTGAAACTAGAAATGTGTTTGTTTTTCTAAAGGGGGCTGTCAGCTTCGGAGAAGTTTGTATCTAATTATTTCGTCCTACTTCCAATTCCTTTCATAATTGATATTTACACAGTTTGCAACGTAGGCTTATAGTGAAATGCAAATGGATATAATAACTCAGTATAGTATGACAGCGGCTATACCTTTTTTTATTTACAAGTCAGTCATGTTATTTCTGTTACTTTCTGCTTATTTCAGTTTTCGGTTTCTTGATGTCTCGATTTATAATAATCGATTCTCGTTCAGCGTCGATTCCGATGTTTTTCGCTGCAGTCTGTTTCCGAGACCATTTGGAAACCATTTGGCGCCTTGTCTTCAGTCGAGTTGGTATATTTGCTTTTCGTCAATTGCCGCAATGGGTTTTGTCGTGTTGGCGTTCTGCACTGTCACCATCATCGCCGAATTCATGCGGGTTTTACCGATGTCGTCATCAGCCGGGTTGACTTTCCGGATGAAACGATGACATCTGAAGAGCTGTAGGGTGAAATTGGGAGAGAAAAAAAAACCAGTTTGATAATGATTTCTTTTCATAGACATCCTGGGCAACTCTGATGAAACTTTACATACAAACAAAAACAAGACAGTAGAAATACACTGGAAATTCATTTTCAAACGCTTGGCATTGCACACAGGCCCCAAAACAATGTCGAGTTTTTTGAACTGTGAATTGCAGTACATGGGGCTCTGAATGAGAAACAAGTGAACGTACCACAACAAGTTTTTTCCCTGAAATTTCGGAAACAGAATGTTAAGATCAATGAGGCGAAAAGTGAAAGTTTACGCACCTGCGACATGCCGATCTTGAACCGTCGACTCATGAAAGCGTAGACCAGGAAGTTGAGGGCGCTGCCGCCGTAGGCGATGAGACACGCGGTGACCTCCATAACGCTGAGTTCCTCCGGTGTCATCTGAACCACGTACTTGAGCAACCTGCTGATCAAACTCGGGATCCAAGACACGGCAAACACCACCACTACGATGATCACCATCTTGACTGTCTTGTCCGTCTTGCTGGTATTGGTCCTCGATGATTCTTTGTTGCCAGCCGCTCTGCGTTCAGCTGCCTTGGCGGCGCTAAGGATGCGCGCGTAGCTGATCACCATAGCAGCGAAGGGGAATGCGAAGCAGATTGCCAAGACGATGAACTCGTACTCACTAGGCATGAAATAGATGACGACAGCTACGGCGGCAGACAGAGCCCAGATGAGCACCAGGACGGGCCTGCATCGCTGGAGGGTGAGTCTCCGGGACATGGGATGCAGCACGGCGTCGTAGCGATCCAAGGCGATGGCTGTCAGGTTGAAGATGGAGGCAACGGAGGAGAAGTAAAAGAGGAATTGCTCCACGCGATAGGAGACGCCGGTGTGACCGGAGTGCACCAGGATACCGACTACGAGTAGAGGTGAACAGACCATGCAAACGAGGAGATCCGCCACGGCCAAGGAAGTCAAGAAAACCTCGGTCACTGTCCGACCTAAAGCGGGGTTCAAACAAAATGGAGAAGTGTCAACATGAAACAGTGTATTCAGCGATGCCTTGAGTCATAAACCAATTTCAAAAACACCTGTACAGCAAAGGAATGATTTCATGGGCGTAATTACTGGGGAGAGGTGGAGGCGGGGGGGGGGGGGGTTGCTGAGGATATATCCCCTTAAGCTTTTTGCTTGAGGGGATTGGCCATTAGATTAAGCCGCCCCTCCCCCTCCAGATTTTGGTGCTGAACAAAACACAAGTTGTATTTGTAAATATAAGTATCAATGTAAGCAAGAGGAATATCAAAACCACTCATAAATGCATATGAAATTTAAAGTCAAAAGTATCATAAAAACTGCCTTTAAGAAGAGACATACGTTAAAATTATTCTGAAAACAGTTATGTTATTAACAGCGCCGACAAGTGTCGAATGGTGTTCAAACCCCTTGAGAACTACACATCTCCATTTTTATTCATTCCACGCTGTTTATCCAAATGCAACTTCTTGTTACCATTCGCAGCTTTGAATTGCTTTAAGCCTTATACTCCGTTAAATTTTCCCCCATTAAAATGAGGTCGAAGGAAATTTAATATTATTCACTTGGAATTCTGTAATTGACACGGTCACATGTTATTATAATAATTAATTGAGTACCAAAGTGTGACGTCATTCTGAACCGGGAAGTGTAGTGCAAACGAATGGAGTACGCAGCGTGTTGGTTCACGGGCTGAATCACGGGCTATATCTTTTTTTTACACAAAAAATTGTTGTTCGCGTGATGTATATTCGGCACTCTATACGGGCAATTAATTTATTGGCCTGTGTTTAGTTGTATTTTTAATTCAATAAATATTATTAATGAAAAACCTCTTTGTCAGTAAAGGGAGTATTTTTTCGAACGAGGTCAAATATAACAAAGGGGGGGGGGGGGGGGGGTGATAGATTCCTCCCCCATCATGCCCCCCCCCCCACCCCTCCCTCGATGAGCGTCTAATAACACAGGGGCCTGTCAGTGAACGTCCCAAAAGAAGGACGTTCATAACTTATGAAAGTTTTGATTTTCTGCAAAGTGATCTCAGCTGTGACCTCAAAAACTCACGTCAACTTTTTCGTTTTTCTATTTAAAGTCCAACACAACTCATACACACAATATTTCAATTCATGTACACCGCACGCACAGCGTATACATCCTGAATAACAAAATATCATCATTTAAATTCTCCCAAGTGCCCCATGTCATTTGCATTTAAAAGCGCGCGCCAATGACCGTCCGACATTCCTGCATAATTTAAGTTTTCACAGGTGTTATGTTGAATAGTGTTTGGACGCGTGCGTTCGCTTTAATAAAGCACACATCACAGTATAGTAAAGATGGCCGCTGGATGAACTTGTGAAGTCAAACAAGACTTTTCGTTACGCTACAGGACTTACGTTTGTTGGGAAAAAAATTATACGTTGGCGTGAAAGAAACGTTCCAGGCTTTAGAAGGCTAAGCCATGAATGTTTTCTGGCTTACGTGGCTTATTTTCTCTAACTTTTCGCAAGTTCAGTTTCATTTCAGTGCACTACAACTACAAAGTGACAACGTTTGTTTCTGCAAAACACCACAGTGACTTGTTCCGTAAGTTGAATGTGAAAGAAGTGGTCGCGGACTTAGTATGGTTGCCACGGTATTTTCGACAGCTGCATGAGTACAGATTATGTGGAGGGATATGAACTGGTTACTTAGGCGAAGAGTAGCAAAGGAATAAATCAGTGTCTGGAACATTTTTATCAAAGTTTGCAGTGCCTAAATCAAAAGTCCACGCGTTCACACAGTTACCGCCTGTGTCGTCTCTACATGTTGTTGCAAGCAAAATACCGAGGTAAGACATTTTCTTGTCATTTCAGTGTTAAAATATCAGTTAGGATGCATTCCCGACGTCATTTTTCATCGTATAAAAGCCTCATTGTTGGTCACCCGTGTTGGAAATACTGAGATTTGGGGTTTGATAAGAGGGCCTAGCTGGTTGCATAAAAAGACGGCGATTATGTAATGGCAGTGGCTATTTAGCCGGATCCGGCTTTCTTTTAGTAAAGTGAACATGTAGTGCAGTGACTGCTTTGGGAAATTTTTGTTACCGCGACAAATATCAGTCTGGTTCCGCGCCAACATTGTCGTTGTGACTTCGTATTCGATGAGAATCGGACTATTTTACAATTTCGGACTATATTTCCCTTACAAAAATGTTCCAGAGTAGGGTTATATTGATACGTTGAGGCAAGCTATGTAAACTCCGAAAATGAAAAAGTGCTGATATTGTACAGGATGAGTCCAAAAAAAAAAGCGGAACACAAACCCCCAAAATTATATTTCATATTTAAAAAAATATGTAGCATGAAAAAAAATAATGACTGGAAGGCCAATTTCATAAGCTACTTTTATAGGAAAAAATTACTAAAATTTGTCATTCCGTTCAAGGAATATCACCATTTAAACACAGTGACCCTAAAACCTGTCTCGTCCAACAAACAATGCGATTTCAAGAATGGTCGTCACAACTGTCTTTAAACATCACCAGCGATAAAATCTCATTTTTAACTTTTACAATATTCAACAAAGCCCTTTTGAAGGCCCGTCTTAAAAAGAGGAGATTTATAAATCATATTGTTTGCCTAACCAGGGTTGTTAATAAGATATTGTGTACTACCGTTGGTGACAGTTATTGAAACAAATATTCTGTGTCATTTTCTTCGTTGTTCAAAACAGTCAAAACACACAATAAATTGCCTTTTTTGGACGAGACAGGTTTTAGGGTAATTGCGTTTAAATGGTGATATTCTTTGAACGGATTAAGCAATTTCAGTATTTTTTTCATCTAAAAGTAGCTAATGAAATTGGCTTTCCAGTCATTATTATTTTTGGTGCTACATATTTTTTTTAATATGAAATATACTTTTCGGGGTTTGGGTTCCACTTTTTTGACCCTGTATCTAAAACTTAAGAGAAAATATAGAACTGAAGCTAGTCATGTAACATTAACTAGTCGAGGAGCTGTATGTGAATATTTGTACCGTGAACTTTTATCAGGTTTGTATACACGCTATCCGATAAATCTCTAGTAAATTAAAAGGCGAATGTTAAATGTCATAAAATACATCTCTTCAGTTCCAACCGAGAACATGGGGAAGTATAAAAAATAACCTTAATAGGCCGAAATCCATGTCTCAAAATATTTCTTGAATTTATGACACCCCCCCCCCCAAATGTTGATTTCCAATGTTACCAAATTATTTCCAAACCTGTTGGTCGGAGATTGTCCTTGGTGATGTGTGAGGCCAGCCTAAGGCGTAACGAAAGTATAATGACCCATACTTCATTAAGAAAAAAACCCACTTGGACAGGCACGCTTGATGAACCATGTTAGTGATGAAACAATCAACATTTGCGATTAACCTCGCAAAACGTCAAGCTTTGTGTCTGTAGATACCATTATCGTTTATCGTACCAATGCCGTTTCAAAATTGCTCGTGACTTTTTATCCTTTATTGCCACTTAATAAGCCCATACAAATAAGTACGTGCAATTTAGAACTCCGTCGCGTGAAATTGATGTTTATCAGATTTCATTTTATTTCATTTCTTTTAGGACACCCCCCATGTTTATTTCCAATTTTACCAAATTATTTCCATTTTATTTCATTTCTTTTATTAATTTTGTCTCAAATCATGGCCCAGAGGGCCAAATTCCAATACATTAAAAGCAATTAATTTTTAAAAGCGATGAAATTTGCATAATACAAACAAAATAACATGAGTAAAAAAAAGGCGGGTATAATACAATAAAATTGTACGTTAAGGCCAAAAAAGAAATATTCGGTCTCTTTGGCTTTTTTTTTTTTTCTTCAAGCTTGGATTGTACAGACAAGGTAGGGTACTATTTTGCTATTTGGTGTCCTCATGTACATTGGTGTCCTCCATAATTTGCCTTGGTGCTCTCGATCATTTGCCTTGGTGCAATTTCCCATTCCTTGTGCTCTTTGGTAAAAAAAAATTGAGGAGGTGCGGCAATAGAGGGCGCTGTTGGAGCTACCGCGGAACATTTTGGAGAAAAAAAAGATTGACGCGCATGATTAAAATCGACGCGCGCGCTGACCAGAGACCGACTTTTTTTTTTTTTTGGCCTAACAAGCACAACATAACCAAGCAAACAGGAACAATACAAGAAAAGAGGGACAACATCAGCCCCGTCGCCAGCTCCAAACATTAATTGGGGCCAAAATAAAAGAAAATCGCACACAATAAAATCACACAGAGCCGGCATTTAAAATGTTTGTAGAGTAAGGGATGGGACTTTGTTGGAAGCGCTTGGTTCTAATTGGGAGTTGAGTTATTTGATTTCTGTTCTTTAGGTTCATGACTTGTTAGCGTCGTAGGGGGGAGCAAGTGAGTTGTTCTTGAATTAGTGCCAAGTGCATTGGCAAATTTTAAGCAATGACATACTCTTCTGCTATCTAGTGCATCCAAGTTACATAGGTTGAGCGCATCCAAGTACGAAGTGTACCGATTTCCCATGATGGTCCTACAAGCTCGTTGTATCCTTTCAAGATTGGTTGCTTTTTTGTTAAACTAGAATGCCATATCACATCCGCGTACTCGACCATAGGTCTGACATAACTGTTGTAAACAACCAAACGTTCCTCGTGATCAAAGCCAAATCGTTGTCGTGATCTCAACATGAAGAGGCGTTAATTGTTTTACCATTACTCGTGATCAACTTCGGCCTCCTAATTAAGATCTGCTTGAAACCAGAGGCCCAGAACCTTCGCTTTGTTGACATACTGGAGCTCAAGTTCAGAACCGATGAACAATTCAGTATGAATTGGGGCAGATTTACTTAAACATACTTCAAAAACCTGGCATTTACATGGGTTTAATTTCTGGTGATTATGTTTTGCCCAATCTGTGAATTCATCCAAATCGTTTTGTAAACTGGTCATTCCATTGAATTTCCTATTTTCAGCAAAAGTATAAGATCATCAACACAGCTGTACTTGACCACCCTTCGGCATTTCCTTGCTCGTGTGTGCATTGAGGCCAAGGGCATTTCAAATAAAAGCCATCAAAGTTCTGACTTCTAAAAAAATAAAAATAGAATATAAAGATAATAGTCGATCTGTTCAGTCTCTTCCGACGCACGCTTTTAATTTGATCTCGGTCGTCCCATTTTTAAATTGCAATCTGACGCTTCATTTTGACCGGTTCCGAGCGATATAGGACAAAATGCATAACGCGAATTGTAATCAAATGAGAGTGCAAGTATTGTGTGCTCTCACGACATCGCATACAGTTTGATAATGTCGCAAAAATTTAGTTAATGACATCACAAATTGTGGTGAATGTATTTGTGATTTAATTTTGTGCCCAGTCAGAATTAAATAACTACTTTGATAGCCCCGGCTCCAACTATTCTGCCCCAAACCCTTCCCTAAATTTTGGCAACGAATAATGTGTTTCGCTTTTTGGGTGTGTTCCCATTCTCCCTTTGTGTTTCATTTTCTTCGCAGTATTTGTTTTTGTTGAATTCATTTCATTCCATCCCACGTTTAGTTTTATACATGAGGCGCGGTTTCATGCAAGTGTTTTTGTGGGTTTGGTGAGGAGTAAAAAAAAATGTTAAACGTAATTTTGAGGACCTGATGTTTAGAGAAGTTTCGGTGAGAAGTTAGATTTTTTTTCTTGGGGGTAACTTATTTGGAAATTCCCGGGAAATGTCAGAAAATGTAGGAAATGTTTGGAATATCAGTGATGTTGGTAAACAAATAACCTTATTGCAAACTACTTCAAGAGGAGTTAGCTATGCCACATTTGACCGAATTCTCAAAATTAGGGCAATCGGTGTCTTGCAAAACTGCCCTTTCCGCATCCTCCGTTGGCCAAACATAAATCTCTTTACGGAAAGGTGTCCTCATCCAAACTAGGGTGCTAAAAATAACTATAGTTTCATTAAATAAAATTGAACAAGCAACTTATACAATTACCTAAATGTAGAATTGTGAGTCGAATCTTTGGCATATGACAACTGAACGGAGAAACGAAGGGGGGGGGGGAATAAATTAATTATATACCGTCCTAACAGAGGAGGAATAATCATTTTCATTTATTTCTTATTCGGGTCGGGAAGAGCTATCATATTCTTTATATAGCCTACTCACAGGTGTGAAATTCAAATTTCCTGTCGGTAATCGATCGAAGTATGTATAGTATACGTGTCTCCAGGATTGTCTCACTCGGGTGAAACGTGATAGACCATACCATCAGTGGTTATTGCAACAAAATACGTGCTTCGTTGATGGAGGATATCTGTTTATTCCTCCACGCTTAAGCTAGTCTCTGTTGTTAGTTAGAAACACTATACTTCAGGATAATTCACACGAAGAGCAACATCAAAATGCGTTTTTAATTACACAGCGTTTTGCGTGACGTCTTCAGATGCGCGTGAGTAAATATGTATCACGCATTCGCGGCGTGTCCACTATGGCGAGATAATCGGATCGCGACTGAAGTCACGCACGGGTTGGTTTCTGAAACCGCTATTAGTTTTTTTAAAGTAATGTTGCTGTATTCGTTCTCAATAGTATTTGTACCAGTATTAAAAATTTCTGGATATGATGTATATCAACCTCGCCCAGGGTGTCGAGCAGTACGCGCCCATCACTACCTGCTGTCTCACCCTGGAATTGGATCATTTGCATGTGCAATATTTTTGAACACGTATGCAAATGAGGAATAGTCTGGTGTCTGCATGTGCGTTACATTAGCGTTTGTTTTTGTCTGGGTTAAAAAAAGCATCAATTCGTCACGCCGTGAATTATAAAAACGCGATTTTTTTTTGAAGTTAAAATGTTACAATCTGGCCCGCCAATGTGCAGTATCAATTTCATATTTATATGAGCAAACTGGAACGAAAAGGAATATTATTAAGAAGGCGGTGGACGTTATAATTACAATAATCGTGAAAACACGTAATGCACGTTGGAAATAACAACACCAACTACACAATATAAATCCATTTTTAGCAAATTGCGATATCGAATCAGGATACAGGAAGAAAGTTTTCTATTCAGGGCTTACTATTGGAAACGAGGCTGGAAATAAAGTAAGCACTGGGGACGAGGCTGGATGTATATCGGCTATTTCTCATCATATTCTGTCATGTCCATAGACAGTTAATAGATTATTAAACCGTTTCTGCAACGGACAAAAAAGCACTTCTGTTTATCAAAATGATTTTTAATTATCGTGGCATTGCTCAGAATGGAGCAACGTCGAGTAGGCCTCCCCAGTCATGTGGTTGCTAAGGCAAAGCGTCTGCCTTATGCGCTACGGACGATTTCGGCCAAGCCACACATTCACGTATTGTAGATGAGCATATTCATTAGCGTCACTCAGCGTGTTTTGGCTTGGGTCTCGGTATCGACCAATGGAAGCCGGCAAAAAAGGTTGATATGTATCAATTAATAACTCGTGAAGGAGACTTTTCTCAAAATTTTGACTGCACACCATAATGGATAGGAACCTTATTAGTATTCGTGAGGCTTGAAAAGACTGACAGATATTGCAAACGTCAGTGTTACTTTCAAAATGCACGTAGCCTGGCCTATTTTTCCAATTTCAACGAAAAGTAATGAACATATCACAACGATTTTTAGCACATACTTGGATCATTATAAGGGAAATAAATCCTGAAAGTTGCATGAAGATACGGTTTTCCAAACTGGAGAAATTAGTTTTCAAAGATTTCACCCGCCCACCGTTAACATGTCTGTGTACATGTAGTTTTATTCAAAATAAAGTGTTACGTAACCTTAATAGAAATCGCCCTTCGCAACCACTAGACTGTACCCTTAAAACGTACGCTTGCAAAAAAAAATGGGATAGTGGAAAATGAATGGTTAAACACAGAAAGTTTTCAATTGTATTCATTTCTAGTTTAGTGGAGTGTGATTCCCAGTTATGTTTTCAGCACTATACATGTTTAGTTGCGGTTTATGCATGATATGGTACATCGTGCATGACACTGTAGCACCAAAGCAAACAGAAGAAAAATGATAAAAAAGTAACATTTACTATATATAACCCACCTTTCCATTTTTATGGTGTAAGTTTTGGCATTTAGGTCTATCATTGGAATTGCTTTGGGATGACCTTTCATAAAGTATTCAAATTCTAACCCTCAACGTTACGCGACAATGCATTTCTGCAATAAAAGTTGAATTACACGTCTTGATGATTATTATTATAACCTCGCACCGTGAGCTTCTGTATCAAAGCCTTGCGTCTGTAAGTAATCCATAAATTAACACTGCCGCGCCCTTGAAGTTGCCATTTACTAATAATAGCCCCCAAGGTTGATTTCTTTGTCATGGCCAGAACCAGTTGTGTTTACAATAGGCTGGAGAGAGAGTCCTTAATACTCATACATTATTGGCATGGAAGGTGTGCAACCAGGTAGTTCATTGATAATGGCGTCATTCACCCCACAATTGCCCGTCCTCCCCCTCAAAAAAAAAAAAAAACGGAAAAGAAAAACAAAAGAAAAAAACACACAAAACAAATAGCCCAAAAGCGAATAATTGAACATGATCTGAGCATAAAAATGGAGTAAGCCTTTCACCGACATGTCTTTGCCACAAAACGCGCCCTTTGCGTTGAATGATGTCCCAAGGATAATGTCTATAGGGTCTATTCGCAAAGGTGCCGTTGCCAGAGGTCAGAATTTTCTAACGCTGACAATCGAATTTTCAGTTAACATATCGTGCGCCTTCGATCATGTAAACAGCAATACTTACATATTACTCCTCAAACATCGCTCGTATTGCCTGATTATTTTTGTGATTGACAAGACAACGAATGCGACTCTTTATTGACCTTTTCTCAGACCTAACATTGCCCTGGTCGCTCGTGAAACACAATAAAAATATTATTGAAGTTATTATTTTTTAGTAAAGTGAAGATGCACGAAAAATACATCAAAGGTATAACTAAGTTAAAAAAAAGAGTGTGTCACTTATTATATTTTATGAAGTGTGTTTCTCTCCGTGATCATCCGGATCCCATTTGTTGGTTCCTTAATTAAAATAATTCAAAACTATCCAATAAAGTGGATGACATCCAAGGCCTTGGATGTCATCCACTTTGGATAATTTTGAATTATATTCTCTCTGTTTTACCAGATTCGGTAAATTTGAGAGGATCTGGATCTGGATCTGGATAAATAATTGGCAACGCCTCCTCTGGAGTATCACGCCAATGAGGGTTAGGATCAGTTCTTAGACGTGCCGGCTCATGTGCCTTTTCAGTCTTTCTTTGAAGGATGGATGCTTTGATGACAGGGCAGGGCATTCCAGTCGGAAAATTAAGTTCTTGTATATCTCGGTTCTTGAGTTGAGATGCTTGTATCTTGCTGAATGTAAGCGAGTACTCCTAGTTGGTGCCAATCGCCTGTCTGCCGCAGTAACACATAGCTCACCATTTCTGATTTTGAACAAGGACTAACCTCATATACGTACGCCTATAACAATGTTTCCGACCCTGCCTGCGTAGGCCTATGCGAGATGTGGGGAAGACCTTTGTTTCCCTTATCCTTTGTTTCTATTGAAATGTGAAACTCTGTAGCGTTTTCCTTATGGGTCAGATAGTTTTCCAAAGACTGACTAGTTGGGTTTATTGTCCCTATTGTGCTCACGGTCCCATAAGGAAACATGTGTATGTACACACATGTTTACGTTACATACCAAGTGTGGACATTCCCTTGGTTTCGTGTAGTTAAGAAAAACCAGTGAAAAAACTCAATTTCTCAAACTGTTGAAACTCTTTCAACCCATTTTTTTTTATGATCCCTTTAGTGTTTCTCTTCATTTTGCCACAGATAAACCCAACCCCAAAATGCCTCTATAAAACTGTTTTCCAGAAATGGGGAAACACTGTGTGGACTTGCCCAAGTCCACACAACGTCGCCTCTACCTGGTTTATGCGAAATTAATTCGCCATCAATGACTCCATTCAATTATTTGTCTTGGATTCTATTCTAGCAAGACGTTGTAGAAATAATGAGCTTAAAGGCTTTATCAAATTGTTTAGTATTACGTATGAAAAAAAGCTTTAAAGAGGTCACCGACGCCTATCACATACCCTTAGGTCTGACAGAATGTGAGGCTTTCGTGCGAAGCTCGTTTTGGTTGAAATCTAATTTAGATATTAACAAAACTGAAACATAATGGAGGTTTTTTTATTCGAAAATAGTAACTGCAAATTGTCAATTTTTTATTTTATAAAATGCAATCGGAGTTAATTGATTTGTTCGAATAGTTAACTGGGGCTTACTTATGAGGGTACCTGTACTTCTCTGCTGTCGGTAACTTGTGATTGACATTAAATTCAATATATTTAATATCGAATTTTTGTTGTTGATATTACATTGCATTCACGACCGATTGGTATGAGCTAGCTCTCTGTTTAACAATGAGCTTTCGTTGAGTCCACGCTGGCCTCATAAGCTGAACACCTGCCCAATTGTATCAATTAAACATAAGATAAACCTTTAAAAATGGATACATACATGAAGCTTAAGGAAAACTGGAACCGTGCACATGGCTCTTCGCTCGTGCAAAGACGCAATGAATTTTTTATACAGATTCAGCAACTGAAGCGTTGCATCAAGTACGAAAGCGATATGTTCGTTGCTGGTTCTTATAGTCGAAGCAGCGGCATGTACAAATCCCGACGGGAGTAATTATTTTACGGCGTTCATTTCCCCAAGAGAAATTTCTTAATCGATCTCGTTGGTTATCGGCATAACCCAAATGATAACCTAGGGAATTAATGTACACAAGAAGCTGGCTGATTGATATCATTCTGACCAACTACTTTTGAAATCGCTTGTTCATAAAAATGAATGGCCTTGGAATTATTGAGGATAACAATTCGAAATAGGCATTTATTCATTGCAGACTTTCATGACTTTTGTGTGCGAATGAATGATCATCCTCATTACTGGTTATAAATGACCGCATTGCTGATAAATGAAATATCCTACTTGATGTATGGTAAAACAGTTTGATTCATATTTGCAAAATATCTTTAAAACAACCAATCGACCATTTTATGATGGAATTTTTCCGTGGGGGAGACGTTCAATCAATAGTGTGAATAGAGCCTGAAAGAGCGCCATTTTGTCTGTGAGCTTCTGGACCCCTCCGCGACCCTTTATTGGGCAATTTACAAGAGGTTGCCCTTTCCCTTGCTATAGTTTTAAACAGAATGATTTCTAACCGTTCAGCCCAAGAAACAATCATGTTGGAATTTTAGGCATTCCACAAGAAAAAAATGATGGGAAATCAGTTGGACATGGTAACAACCAATTTGACTTACGACTTCGCACGAGCGGATTTTCGTACCTAGGTCCCCTTGTTCGATCACGTTTGTTTTCGCCTATACTTGCGTGAGATGAACGAAATGATAACGACGCGAAGATTTACCTACCTACATCCGATGGATAAATTTAGTCGGGCTTGCTTGAGTACAGTTCTTTTCAACGGTCATTTTAGATTTGTTTGTAAATGAGAGTTAATCCTTCAAGTTTTAATTCAAAAAATTGTGTATTCCAAAAAGACATTTTAGTCTCCTATTTAAGTTTCAGTTTTTACCCAATGACCGCCACAAAACTATTTCATCAATTTTCATCTTTGTACGAGTGCTCCAAGTTTCACTAGTGCACATGTGTTTAATATTTTTTTTGGAAGTGAGAGGTCAGTTTTTGGCACGACATTTTTCTTTCTCGTCATGCGATTTTTCAGTTTTCATAAATTGAGATGCTCCTGTAACAATTTAACAAAGGCATTTTCCGATGTTGATTTTCTTAAAGAATCAATGTACCTCAGATAATTTTATGAAACTCCGACTTTTACATGCTAATTTTCCTATTCGAGGGGTCCGGAAGCGCGCCACCCAGGCGTAAAATTTCATCCTCGAATGCCCTTCACCAACGTAGATTTATAAGCACTGGAAGAGAGCATGCGAAAGGAAAATCTCACAAGGTTTGAACCCACTAGTGTAGACGTCTCGCAAGCTCCCTGACAGGAGCGAGTGTGTAGCCCTCATCATAACACAGGGTGACCCAAAAATGCAACCCTGAAACGATTGCCTTTATAAAAAGGTATCGGTAGATTTTTATGTTTTAGGTTAGAGCTGAGAGCTCTTTCTTCCAAATACTTAAAAATCGTGAAAATAGCACTTTAGGTTGCTGACATAATGCCACTTATGTAAAAGTAGTCATTGTTCTTCCTGAACACACACAAAAATACCACGGTAAGGGATTTTCACTGTACCTATTTTGTGCATGTCCTAATCCTTACAAACAACACGGCACATTTTATGACAAGAGTACAAATTAATTTGATGGTAATACCTTTTATTTTCCGCCTGAAAAGTTATCACATTTTTAGTCCTATTGCAAACCTTTTCGGCATCATAAATATGTCAAAATATTCAAGAAAGTGCACAAATGAACGATAATTGCACAGTAGGCTTACAGTGAAATGTTTCACTGTTTAAAACACTTGTGTAAAGGATGAAAATGACTACTTTTACACAATTAGTATTTTCTTAGCAACCAAAAGTGATTTGTCCAGTATTTGAAAGAAAAATCTCTCAGCTTTAATCTGGTACCCAAAACCTAAAAATCCACCGCATACCCTTTTTTTAAGCATGTGGTTTAGAGTTGAATCTTTTGGGTATAGCGTTGTATAGCGTTGGCAAAACCCAGAATTTAATTCACATCTCAACGACGCAAAATCAAGATATCGAACCACAAGTGGTGGTCGAGTGGATCAGACCTCTACACAAGTGGGTAGATGTCGTGCGGGTTCGAGTTTCACCCGTCTTACCACCCGCACCGTGCATTCAGTGCTTGTAACGTCGGTGGAGGGCCAAAACTACCAAATTTGAGGGGTGTGAGTGACCACTGATGAAAATAGCTGAAAACAGATGAAAAAGGTGTAAAAAAGCTGAACTTTGGAAATCCCTTATACTTTTGTACACAGCAAGTGAGGGAAAAAAAAGCTGAAATCCAAAACAAAAAAGCTGAAATCAGCTTTAAAGCTGAGATTTCACACCCCTGCATTCTTTAAGTCCGTCTTATCAACTCACCTGCCCGCATCTTCCCAATTACAATAATGACCAGGGAGTTGCCAACAGATCCGACCACGATGATCAGCACGGCCAGCGCCACCAGCACCCCCTGAACACACGGCCCGAAGCTGGGCTCAGCCTCCGGTTCGGGTTCCCCCTCGCCGGTTACATTCCATCCCCACTCCGGGTAAAAATCGCCCAGGGATGAGTTACTCCATGGCTCGGCTGCACCCGTTGGCTCTGGTTCTGGTACCGGCTCAGGCTCCGGTTGACTCATTTCAGCATGTCCCGTGTATCGGTACTAATGGCAGGCGAACTTGGTTTCCTCAGCTCAGCAAAGGCCGCCGCGCTCTATTGAAATGATCGTCGTATGATGTTGCGCAGTGGTTATCTGTTACAAAAATGAACAGAGGGATTGTGGGAATTCTCAGCCTGCAGGGCTCGATCTGTCTGACGTCAGAATTCGCCTGAGTGAACAATAGCGCACAGTAAAGGATGCACCGCTGCTGAAGAGTCTTTCCCAGTGGCAGGGAAGATATTTTACTCTGGCGAATGTAGTTCGCGGAACCCGAGTGGTCTTTGCTAGGCCTCGCCACCACCTCTCGGTCATATCGATTCCCTTCAGTTTGATTACTCGATTATACCGGCTTGGTATCGTCAGCTGAGAATGAAGTGCCACATTCCCAACCGTGGGCTAAATTGAAATGCATTATATATTAAATTAATGCAGTCACGGTTGTCTAGACGGAAGTCAAATATATCGATTTTAAATTTTTTGGGGTATAATAACATAGCCAGGGTGCGTGTGAAACAGCATACCTCTCATCCACAACGTGTCCTCGTGTTTTCATGTCTGCGTATGTGTCAGTATTTCAAAGCCGATTTACGTTTTCCCTGCATGGAAGTGATACGTTTTGTTTCCATTCGGTTGCATTTTACATTGTCCCGCAACAACAACGTTTTGTTGGAACAACAAACTTTAGTTGCAGCTTTGTTTTTTTTGTTTTTAAAGAGCAAAAGTGATAAAACTGGTATTCCAATTTTGGAGCTGAAAAGTTTGCTGCTCAAAATTAAACAAGTTTTATAATAAATGCAGTTACAATATAAAATATTTGAATAAATTTTCCCATTTAGCCATAGACACATTTGAAAAATATTCCTAACATTATAACTTGAAGAGAAGGTTATATTACACATGTCACCAGCCCTAAGCAATGTAATCCACGCGACCTTTTTGAAAATAATATTAATTGATTTTACCAGACGCAGTTCGTGCGCCAGCATTAATTCGTGCAAATGAAACCGTAAAATTATTTCTTTTTTTCTACGACCTTCATGTATTTTAAATTTGCAATCCTCTTTCTGTGGAAGGCTCGTGACAACATTCGCTCAAATAATCCCGTCCGCAAGGCCACTGAGTCAGTGGCACAAAAACACCGCAATGACACAAACCAAATAAAACATTTTTTTCTCAATGTCGGGGTTTGCCTTTAAATCCCTTAAAAGGGAGACTAGTCCAATTTTATATCCTTTAAAAAGAAAACAAAACTAAATAAAAGGCCTATACATTGCAAGCTCTCATGTGCTTCCAGTAAATCTAATTTTCCTTGACGCATTAGTTTGTATTCTATTCAATGGCGACATGGAATCACAAAAACCACCTGACTGTCTGCTCGAACAAAATCCCAACATGTCTAAGATTTGATTAAGAGATAGACAGGATTATCGATGGAAAGGTCAGGTTTTCTTGTTAGTTGAACCTCCAAACTCAATGTTACCGAAAAAAGCGGACATACGTGGGGGATGGAGACACAAAGCCAGTAAAAGCTTCCCATTGATGCAGTCTAATGCACGCGAAGTAATAGTCACCTTGTCTTGAAATGACAGTTTGAGTGCTGAATTAGGTCAAACACGCGCTGATGCCATTACCAATTCCTTTGTATAACCATGAAACAAAATCTTCTTGGTGAATTTTGTCTTTTTTGTAGTTCCGTCCTATGCTGTGCACAGCTACCCATGCGCGTAATTTGCTCTTTGAAACGACTCTGGTCGAGATTTATATTTTTTCTCTACCTAAAAGTGACGGACGCACTTTCTTTTTCTGTGAGCGCACATCTAAAAATCGTGGTTGTTAAAAGGCCATTCTTTTCATGGCCTAATTATTACCGCAAGGCAAGTTAGCAATTAATAAAAATAGGCTAATATAAGGAACAAAAAACTACGGAGTCGGGTAATGGTTGGCACCATTATCCGAAGTAATGTAATTAGACCCAATTAGCTCTCATCAATATTAATGGTAACCTTGTAATTTGATAAGGAAGGCTCAATTGTAACGACCAAAAGAGAAGGACATAATAATAAAACGAAGAATATTTTTATAAAATCATTTGTCTTATAGTCATATCTGTAATGCGATAGTGTCAAGGGCATGCGGCCCCCTCTAAAAGCATATGAATATAAATGGAAAATAACAGGACGACTTCTATCAATTTTCTAAGTCATCTCTGTAATGGGCATCCGAAAGGCAGAACGGTTTTTCACGGCCCAGTGTCTCGACCAATTTTGCAAAATCTGATTTATGAATTTTAATTCATCTCTACACGTACATCGCCAGTATCCTGGTTTCCAGACCGATAGATTCTGACAATTCCAACGGATCTTAGGTCCTGGGGCCTTGGCACGTTAGTGCTCTGTCACATGTTTGCCATATCTCTGTTGAGAATATTTTTTAACAACGAAATCATGTCGTGCTTAATTGCTGTCGGTCCTGAAAGTTGGTGTTTATCGAATCAAGGCTTGCATTTCAACATTTCAATGCTTAGCGTATACAAACACTCAGTAAATATATTGGCCACTTCGGCATTTTGCCTCAATATATGCACTCGGACGACACTGGGGCTTTGCCGCGTCATGTAGTGTTTTTGAATGGGACGGTTGCCAGACTACGTTTCCAACCATTTATATGATTAATATCAGTCTGTTTTCATAGCCACTAAATAATCTAACGATAATAAATAATCTCGCTTCTATGGCGATTTGTACTTTGCACAAGGGACATTCACGATATTAGATGAAACAGAAAAGATCCCCCTCCCAAAACTAACCAAAATATACATTATTATGTATTAGGAAAACAAGTTCCAGTGGGTAAAAACAGAGGGAACATTGTAATGGTTACATTCCCAGAAGATGATCTGTTACGATTTTATTTGCTTACTGATGTTTGTCTGGATTTGAACACAAATGAATACAAATGCCAATTCCTATTAGACCGGACAAAATAGCAAAAGGCGTTTTTGCCTTGTCTGTGTCAATAATTGTATGGCCATTTTCTCACCTGACTCGCTAAACTCGACAGGAGAAGACTATACCGTGTGTTTGTTCAGAGTAATGGTAACAAATTGCGCCGTTTGTTATTTGCGACTGCCCGACATTTTAATAATAAATGTAAAGCTGCACAAGGCTTGCCCGAGGCAGTGATTAACGTCAGCAATGTCATCCATTGGTCATTACAGAGACAGTTAATCGGCCAATTACCCGCTGTGTACATTTTCAGAAATGCGCGAAATGCAATTACAGAATTTCAAGAGTTGAAAAACGAGCATGTTGTTTTGTTTTGTCATTACAAAAAGAAGCGCACCGAGCCCATTCATACCACCATTTTTGACTAAAGAGGCAAACCAATTAAGGATTATCGGAATACAAAATACCAGCACGTTGTCACAATTTAAAATTAATTGGCTTTTTTCTTCAATCTGATTCTGATGTAAAATTTTGAATTATTAAGCGGACTGCACCAATAAAACTCCATTGAAAAACAACAAACACATTTCAAGGCAATTATTTACATTTGCTTAAATGTGCGGTATTGGTTTGATGTATACCAGACAACGATATTTTTGTACACGGGAATGATTCTGACTTAACTATCACTAATAAGTAATTAAACTATCACTGTTAAGTGATTATCCCAATAAGACTAATCGTCATACTTTATGTCTTTGACTTCATTTCTTATTTATTATTGAGTAATCAAAGATACCATCTTCTCTCGAAAGCACACATTCTTATCTCCGAGGCAATCAAAACCAGCCAAGCAATTTCTACAGAATGTCGTACTCAAGTCTGTCAACCACGAAAATCTTCCTCTGCATTTTGATGACAAACCCATGTAGAATCGACTGTAGTCCACTATTCCGATCGGGCGTATCACGTGACTCTGTTGTCAATTAATTTGTGCCGAAGCAAGCTGCTCACCCGAACCTCGTCGTGTTTCTTTTTTGCCGCCCCAGCGTGACAATGAATCAGTTTGAAAAAAGGCTTGAAACCCCCCCCCCCCAATTCCAGGCGAAATTCATTAATGCGACTTTGCTATTGTAGGAGGAAAGAGTGGCACTATCTCCGTCCCCGGAGTGCTGCTTTCTCGTGAAATGGATGAGATCGTGCATGCGGTCAGTCAAACATGCACAGTGAAGCGAAGTGGGTTAAGTAGACCATACCTTCAGGATGCATGGATTTTTTTGAAAGATAGTTTCGTTCTTTATATAGACAAATTCGGCGGCAGCCATCTTCTGCGGATGTAGTCGCGGTTTCAGGTAGTTAACACACACTCCATTAATAACGAACTACTAAAAGACATTTCCAAAAATGCGTCTTTAGACGCATCTTTGGAAATGACCTTCTGTCATTGTTTTCTTCAACATGACAGCATGCCAGAAAGAATAATTTGACAGGGAGTTTAGTGCCATTACTATCTTTAAACCAAGTATGCTTTTCAACAATAATTTCGTCAGTTACCTTTTGGACAGCTGCAAGTGATATACTCTACCTTTAACGTCAGGAGCTTTTAATAATTCTTTTTGGGCCCAACATACGAAAAGCATTTTAACCTGGAGGTAAGTTCTTTGACAAAGCAAACTACTTACAAGGACCTACAAAATTTAGAGACCTCCGGTGAAAATATATAATATGTGTTGCTTTTTTCCGGGTCGAAGCTTTTGTGTTTGTAATTTTGATGCATTGAAAAGCGTCAACGCCTCTTGTGCTTCACGTGGGAAATGAGATGATTTAAAAAATGATGGGACGTGATTTAGGAGAATGTATGACATTTTCTTTCCCATTGAAATGAACCTCAACTTTGGTAGATGATTGTTGTGGCATTACTGTTTTGTCTATTTTGCTGATATTCTACAATACAGAGAGTATACTCATGTTTATCATGGCGTCTTGTAAACACCGTTTGTCCTCTCGAAAGGTATATGTTTATGTGAGCGATTACTTGACAAATTTTCTGTGGTCATTATACTTTGTCACTTGTAAAGTATGTCTTCGTTCAAGATCATTGTATTGTACTTATTGTATCAATTAAGCTACCGAGATAATGGAAAATGTAGAAGAAAAAAAAAGGAGCATTATGCTGTAAACGCACGTGTCAAAATGTCGCAAAATGTTCTTGGTTTTTAGATCAACTTGCCCGCTTTAATTAGCATCGTACGAAAACACGCAAACCAACGCAAAAAGATATTGACTTTTAAGGCATAGACTGTCATACAATGCTGTCAATTATGTGAGATGCAACATGAATTATCGATATTTGAACGCCTGAAGGCAGGTCCGCAGACATAGAACATCGATTATTAGAGTTGGCCTTGGAATCTCGACAGAAATTGAAACCCCGTAT
This sequence comes from Patiria miniata, assembly GCF_015706575.1. Taxonomy (NCBI): domain Eukaryota; kingdom Metazoa; phylum Echinodermata; class Asteroidea; order Valvatida; family Asterinidae; genus Patiria; species Patiria miniata. The sequence goes on from NW_024037062.1 coordinate 2,003,978, forward strand.
CCTATTCTGTAAGTTGAAGGTCGATGTTATGACATATTGCAGATATTTGTCGCAATTTCAGCTCGCTCCACAGCCATTCTCTATTTACATTCAGTTAATTTAAAATGTCGAGTAATATATTATTCTTTTTATTCTTAAGACACTTATGAAATGTTTTTTTTTTCAGTGTCAAAATTACGAACGAAAAGTGAAGTATGTATATAGAGTAATCAACAAGATGTCATTTTTTTCAGCAAATGGCATGGGCGCGCTGTACAGTCGCTACTTGATGGGTACATTCAAAACAGATATCACGTTTATCCAATCAATTTAGCCATAGTACGATCTAATAATCAAAATTTGTAAAATGGTAATTTCTGAATAGGAGCACCATGTAAACGTGCGTCAGTAACAATGGATTCACGTCTGTGTACCCTCTCCCCCTTCATTTGCTAAAATCTATGGCCTGTTGCGACATACACTAACAACATCGACATTGTTAAAGCCGGGCATTTAAATTCCACGTTCCTATACACATGTATAGCTAGGTCGGGCAAGCCGAAGACGGATTATTCAGGGTTGGACCTTAACGTTTTTGTTCACTAGCCAAAGCAGTCGGGCTACTGAAACAGCCTCTTCAATAGCCCGCGGGCATGTTAACAAGCCCGCATATTTGTTTTTTTTGATCGAGTGTGTCACAAACAACAATGTGCATACATGTTAAACGTGTATTGAGCCTGAAAGTTGACCCCTGTGGCGCTTCGAGCCCCTCGAAAAGGAAAAGGAACGTGTAAAAGTCAGAATTTTTGCAATCAGTTTTGGTATACTGATTTCTTAAAACAATCACCCTAGGAATTTATTGAAACTGAAAAATGCCATAACGTGAAAGAGAAATATCGTGCCAAAATTGACCTCTCACTTCCGAAACGTCCGTGTTGACTCGTGGAACTCGATCACTTACAAACAATTCTAAAATGACCGTTGATAAGATTTGTATTAAAACGTGATCCAAACGAGCCTGAATAAATCTAAAATTCATCAGATGTAAGTAGGTTGTTAAAACTTTGCGTCGTTATCATTTTCGTACTCACACAAGTACAAGTACGCGATTGTGAAAACAGACGTGATCAAACAAGGAGTACGAAAATATGTTGTAAGTAAAATTCGTTTGTACCCATTTCCAACTAATTTCTCATCAATTCTGAGGCAATTTTGTCAGTGTTTTTAATAAACAGATCTGATAATTTAACCCTGTAAAACAGTTAACAAAATTATACACAAACCGATACAGGTTTGCTTTTTGAATTTGATGATTTATTTTATTCCTGTTCTTTCATCCTTGCCGTATCCCAATATTTTTTTTCGACTCGCTAGCCGGGCTACTTAAGGAATAGTTTGACAAGCCCGCCGCTGTTTTGACTAGCATTTGGCTAGCGGGCTACCGCTAGTTTCGAACCCTGGATTATTAGTATAATCCCCGCCGGGGCTCGAATCCTCTAAAATATTTCTTTTGTGTAAAACCCACAATGAGAGTGCAAGTGTTGTATGTGCTGGCCCGCTATGAGTTCCGCAGACCGTCCGTGGCCGAGTCCTCCCGGTTAGAAACACCATCACTGGTTGGTGGACCTCTGCCACCACTCAGTGCCCGGTTCTGTGCGCAAGTATACTGGGGCTCTTTTGGTGTGGCCAATCTCTTCATCAGACCTTGGCTAGGCTCTTTGTGCCAGGCCCGGCTCGGCCCGTTCAACTCTCAATCCATTTATTGCAACATGAACGTGCCACACCCTATCCGTGGGTACAAACTCGGCACCATTCCGATCCCTGCTGTCCTTTCAGTCAGCCAACCACGCCTCCCTCGTCGTACCGGACCTTCGGATCCCAAGCTCAGACGTATCGACGCGACGCCGTTCATCATGCTACCCTCCTCGGCTAACAGAGTAACTGGCCTCCTTTGTTCTTCTTAGTAAGAATAGGTCGATAATCTGTTTGCATTTGTATTTTGTTGATTACTATTTTCACACTCTATTTCGATTAATTTTGGTTCGTAATCTGCAGTATTATAAAATCATGCACCTAACTTTCTCTGAATTGAAATCATGGTTAATTCCCGGCATGGTTAATTGATAGTTGTTTAATTTGTCCTGTTTGTTTTTGCTGTCCTCTGGGATGTGTCCACAAAACAGAACTTGTCATAAAAGAACACAGTGAGCTATAACAATGCCAACAGTGTCAGCATTATCTTTTTGTTCATTTATATATTTATGTATTTTCTGATGATGAAATCAGGGATTCCTCAAAAGTGCCCTAGGCACAGTAGCTCGAAAGCCTGAAGGAACCTGCAGAGAGAAGACAGAAGAACATGGGCGTCGCCTGGATTTTGTCTAGAGGGAGGCAAAGCACATTCCCCCCCCTTCAAAAAAAGAAAATTCCTACAATTTCCAGCATTTCCGAGCGTAGGCAGGGACATTTGCCCCCACCCATTAATTAACAACAATATTACTTCGCGCCTCGTTTTGTCCTCCCCTTTTTTTGCTTGTCGGAGGGGGGGGGGGGGGGGGGTAAGCGCCCCCTTGTCCCCGCCCCCACTTCGCGACGCCCACGGAGAAGAATTTGCAGTTTTCAATTTAATTTTTATATGTTCACTTTTACCAACACTGCCCCAGTAACGACACCATCCATAAAAATCGGCGAGATCAAATATTGGGTAGCACCTGGATAATGATAAAAACAGCAGCAGAAGCGGAAAAAGCAAGCACCCTTTTGGTTGAAGAATTAAACTGTTAATAAACCTATTTCGATCGATCGGCTTTAGATGTTACGACTCAAGATAACCTCCAGCCTTATTAGCCAGCCAAACGGCGCCTAGCGCTCACAACAGCAGGAAATATCTCCTTGAGAAATAATTACCATTACCACAATAACAATTTGTCATCGAAATAAACATCTGTTCTTTTAAGCCTTCTTTTTCTTCTAAAGGCGACGTGTTGTCGTTTGCCCTCGGCAAGTTTACAATGTATCGTATTTCTCGTAAAGAAATGGAAGAATTACGAGAAAAAAACTGCTTATCAACTCTACCTATCCCTGCCCTTGGACTGGCATTTGCTGTAAGCCAAAGTTCCACTAATTGCAACTCTAGTTAATGAGTTAAGTTGCCGATCAATCATATTGGCGGAGTTAGTTTGTCATTGTGAGATAAATATTGGAAGCAATCTTCTTTATTTCTCTCATTTGGTAATATAATAATTTCCATCCGACACGTTCAAAGATATGCGTAACTGCAATAGTCAATATAGCTATATAGGGCTACAATAGGTAAACAGATTTAAAACTTCCGTATACCAAATTATCGATGAATAGATGCAAATGCCGGTGCTGAAAATGAACGTATCTATTTCATATTCATTTGTCGTTCGAACGGGTCTACGTTAGAGGGATGCCCGATATCAACACTGGAAATTAAGGCGTCGAATTTAAGCATACTTTAACTGGTAAAACAGGTTTATTTTTTCCAGTTTTACGTCACAAAAGAAGTTATCTTCCTTTCCTTGCAAACGTTTCAAAAGTTATTTTTAATCACATACCAAAGAGAGTTTTGAACTATTTTTTGTAACAGTTTGCCATCTGTTCCCTATCGTGAATGCACTTCTTTGACTGGGGTTATTTTCTCCTCGGCATTAAAGATATGCATAAATACGTGCACCACAAGTTAATTTTTTTTTTTTTTTTTACATTCGCGATTCAACAAAACGCTTACACAATAGTGAGCCATATGAAACATAATATATTAATAATGTGAGACACATGGATACAAAAACGCTAAAAACATCAACGCATATCTTGTCTGTCTTGATATACCGACTACCGTTAAGTAATTTTGCACACACACCGCGATGTAATAGTGCAATACACTCAAGTTAACTCGGCGAGTACCAGGTGCGCAGATTATGTCAAGGAAAGAAATAAGCATAGTGCATAAATAAAATAAAATAAAATATTGATCCCGCTCACCTGCTAGTAGCGGCGAGTAAACAAAAAGTCAACAATATTTGGCACCTATGCCGTAGGTTACGAAAACAATCGGCAATGGAAGATTTTACAGTCAATAAACAACCTGACATTATTGCATTGGTATTATTGTCAATATTAGCGGCATTGTTGGTGCGGAGGGCTAAGAAGGCTCTTCCACGAATTGACCTCATGGCCTGAGGTCAGAAAACTGGACACTGCTGGAATTTAATTAAGAATTGTATTTTCGTAATTAAAAAGGAACACCGGTGGGCCTAGATGTTGGGTCAAAACAGGTTTGTCAAGCTCCGTCATATCAATTTCAAAGAAATTGTTTACTGTCGAGTAAATCCTTCCAATTCAAATAAACACGCTATAACACTTTCGTTGAAAGGTAGCCAAAATGCCAAATAGGTATCATTCACTTTTTTATCTTTTAAATATAATATTTAGGGCCTACTTAGTGCACTTTTCGTTATAACATTCTTGAGTGTGGTTGAATAATCACCTCACATTATGTGTTTCTTTTTAATGTGTTGTCGTGTTAGCATCGACAACATAAACGTCATTTATCTCCTCTGTGATATGAATTCAAAAAGCTGATTGCATAATGTCATTATTCTGGTTTACCAGAGCCATCGGAAGTTATCATTTTTAATACTGAATAAACAATGACTCAAAGAAATTTAATAAGGATGATTATGGACGATGGCGTGTAAATTACCAGCAGAATGGGCGTGCGCGTAACATCCCGAATTTCTTGGTAATGTTGTACAACATTTATAAAAGTTGCTTTACAATGCAGTAATACCGTATGCTTTTTTTTAAATTTCATTGTGTTGTATTATATTTGTAATGCATTATCTTTTTGTACAAGTCATGCGTGTATAACATTGATCTCCATTACTAATGGAGATCAATGGTGTATAATCACTAGTAATGTATGCAGGGCCCCTGTTTGGGCACACCCTGGGTAAAGAAATGTAATAAATGAATAAATAAATGACATCGGGTCTAATTCCTCCATGGAAATACAGAACTGCTTGATCACCGCACGTAGCGCGTATGTTGGCAACCATTGGAATTCGCTAAATGATCAACTCCAAACTTCTAAAAACCTGCCTGTATTTAAACACATATTTAAGTACACTTTGTTGGAATCCTATTGCTAAATTGAGGTTTCAATTTGTTTCTATATCTGTACATTGCTGACCTGTCGTTGTCGTAGTTGTATCAGTCATATTTGTTTGTTCCCGTCTGTTGTAAGTTTAATTAAGAGTATTTCGTGTTTAATTGAGCCTTGTCATTCATATTCCGGTGTACGGACCGGATTACGAGTACTCCTTTTCTTGCACTTGATACTTGCACACTTGTTTTCTACTTTTCTTGTACAATTGTTTTCTTCCAAAACTAAACAAAACAACAAATTAACAAAAACAAAATCTCATTCGGCTCAATGCACACGCATGCTCAGGTGTCCATTTCTTACAATTCTTACATTTTTTATGGGTCCCTCCACAGCATCTTTCATACATATTGTTTGTTTACCTTCGACTTTATTTTAAAAAAAATCTGCTGTTCTCTATAAGATTGTCATTGTCATTGTCATTGATTTTTTCGGTACTGTGGAAATAAACTGAACTGAACTGAATTTCGCGATGGCTGATTGCATGGTGCTCTATGAAAGCCTGGGAAGAAATTAAAGAAAATGTGAAACCGCTACTACAGGATTCTCAAGACGTTAGTGCCAGCACGTGCGCTGGTATAGTCATGCCGTTTGATATACACGATCGATAACTAGCATCTTGGGCAAAGACTAGTATTTGAATTTTTTTTTTAGATTTCATCGAAATAATTCCAACTTTTTTCTTGTGATCTGCAGATACAATTACTGACGAGATTGGAAAGACATATTCAACGACACCCTCAAGGTAAGTAGCCTCAAATTTTCGACCTCTATTAAAATTCATTTTTTTTTGGCCAGCCTAGGTTTCATCGACTCTTTCTGCTTATTTCAGCCTTGCGGTAATTTGATACAAATTATTGGTCTTCCTTTGAAAGTCAATTTGGTTGGCCTGATTGGTTTCATCCGCTCTTGCTGCATATATCCAGTAAACTTATCCTTGTATAAGGGATCATAATCATCTCGTTTCATCTCGTTGAACGACCAACCTTGCCTCTTGCGAACACAAAATCCCTGGAGAGGAGTTAGCTACACAGATAGCATCGGTAAACACTAATCTGCTAGAATCGGCGTCGCAATGTCGTTTTCATCGCCAACTCGAAAACTGTGATGAACCGATTTTAACACGAAGCCATCAATAGAATGTCAAATCAGGGTCGGATCTTGACAGAACAAATATATTTTTTTCCGCGGTTGAATGAAAAACATCAATGTGGATGTTGATTACGATGGCAGTTGAACCTCGGTTATTCCTGTTCTCGTTAAATCACGAAAAGGTGTTTCCAGAGTTGCCTGACTGTCATGAATAATTTAATGGTCACGTAAACAGAAGAAAATGTGCACGTTTCTATAAGGTTGCTATAAATAAGGGAATAAATAATGTGCTTGACCGGTTTTAAACAAGTACGTTTAACTGGCCGGTTAAGTATTTATGAATTCCAGTTTATACTTCACGCGAATGCAAATGCGAATTTAAAGCGGTTTGACGTCACGAAACACTCCCTGCGAAATTCACCGGAGTTAAAATGTCTTCAACTTTTGCGAATTTGCAGCGCGGAAATTTGCCTTGATGTCTTATCGCAAATTCGCGTTCACGTTCGCTTTCAAGGTGGGTATGAATAGGTGTACTCAAGTGAAATGAAACAAAGTTTCATCACGATTTTGATGTTTTTTCTTTGTATCTGAACATTAATTTTATGTTATTCACCTAGGTAATTTTTTGATAGCGTTTTTCGTCCTTGCTCCACACTAGTACTTGTATTTTCCCTTTCCAAAAAAAACCGTATCGAATTACTGTTACACTCGGCATGGACGTAGACTTTGAGTTTCTGTAGGCCTAATATCAATCCTATCGTGTACATCGGTCTTGTTCCAAGCTGGATTTTAGGCAGTCTCCCACCAAGATAAGTGAAAATGATTGTTCCGTTAGCCGATGTGTCGCAAAAAAGCTGAGGAAAGTGGCAGTTTTGACCATGTGGCACATCTGAAAGCACGACATTTGTTTACATGAGAGATAATGGTGAATAAAACAAAATTAGGTGAATAAAAAAAATGTGGTGGCGCTAGAACAGTGTTTGTGGATGAGTGGCCCCAGTGTTGGAGTTGAGCCATTCTTGAAAAGACAACAGAGTGTGCATTTGGGCCCTTCTTTCACACACCATGAATACCTTCTTTTTGCAATAAGATGCTGGGTCTCACTCAATTTAGGCAAAATGGTGGATTGGGGTCTTTCTTCCTCTGAGGTATTTAATTGGACTTTTATGGGATTTGTAGCTCAATTTGTAGATCAATGTCTGGTTTCTTTCCGGATCTGTTAATAGAATACCACAATCCGATTTCAGAAGACGACACTTACTATACAGGCTGATGCGTCTCTGCTCTGACTGTTTTCGCTGGGCATCAGTGTAAGCTGTAACAAGTCAAGCATCGGTTTGCTACAAAATCGGTCAACCATATCAACAGAGGGGGCTGTGATTGTTTTGTCTGCGCGCAACCCAAACTGCAAATGCCCCATACGCCGCTGACTAAAAATCCCACCAAATTATAAAGAGATATAGAGAGCTGAATAGTGTGGCAACAGCATAAACGAAAGTTCGTGGGACAAACGACAATGGGGAATAAGTGACATGTGTGGCTGATATCGATTTTCTCTCGCAAGGTATCTTGCCTTATTTAGTATAAGAATCTTCCCTTTAGGCGTTCTCTTCAAATTATACATAGATGCAGAGCTGGATAGTGTGGCTAAAAGGTCGAACACGTATGGAGACCGCAGACTAAATATACGCCAAAATATGTGGCCCGAATTTCCTTTTGCGGGTAAATCTCCGCAGAGTGGGATCTCAGTCCGCGATGTGTTTAATTGCTACATTTTGACTTTAGTGTATCTTCTTGTGAGAAATTCCCAACAAATTTGACATGGATCGAGAGCTGGATAGTGGGGCAACAACAACCAACAAGTTTCTAGTCCGTGGAACCAGTAGTCTTGAAGAAAAGTTGACATACGAGAACATATTTTGTCAAACTATCATTATGTGTGCGAATCCCAATGCAGTGGACTGTCAGCGGGCATTAGCCCGCCCAATGTATTTCTTGCTACTTTCTATTGGGGGGGGGGGGTATCTTCTTGTGAGAAATTCCAACCAAATTTGGATCCAACGTCCAACAAGGTTGCAGTCCGTATACCCAACTTACGTGCAGACATTTTATATATATATGCCATAATATTTTGCCCGATTTTCCTTCTGCAGGTAAATCTCCATAGGGTGGATTCTCAGCCCGCAGTGTGTTTCCTTTCTATATCTCGATATACATATACATGGATCGAGAGCTGGATAGAGTAGGCTGTCAGCGGGCTTCAGTCCGTGGTATGTTTACCTTCTATATCTCGTCTTGACGGTATCTTGTTATGAAAAATTCCTAATTTCTTTGACATGTATAGCGAGCTCGTTAGTCTGGCTACAACGTCCAACAAGTTTGAAGTCTGTAGACCCAATACTCGTGGGGAAAATGTGACATAAGCAAGAAGATTTGGCCCCAGTTTTTTCAATGTGTAAATTGCCATACAGTAGGCTGTCAGCGAGCCTCACTCCGTGGTATGTTTACCTTTTATATCTCGTCTTGACGGTATATTGTTATAAAAAATTCCTTATTTTTTGACATGTATGGAGAGCTAGTTAGTCTGGCTACATTGTCCAACAAGTTTGAAGTCCGTAGACCCAATATTCGTGGAGAAAATATGACATAAGCAAGAATATTTTGTCTGAGTTTGTTTCTGTGTGTAAATTGCCATAGGCTGTCGGCGGGCTTCACTCCGTGGTGCGTTTACCTTTTATATCTCGTCTTGACGGAATCCTGTTATAAAAAATTCCTGATTTTTTGGACATATATGGAGAGCTTGTTAGACTGGCTACAACGTCCAACAAAATTGAAGTCCGTAGGCCCAATACTTGTGGAGAAAATGTGACATAAGCAAGAATATTTTGTCTGAGTTTGTTTCTGTGTGTAAATTGCCATAGAGTAGGCTGTCGGCGGGCTTCACTCCGTGGTGCGTTTACCTTTTATATCTCGTCTTGACCATGGGCGTCGCCAGGATTTTTTCTAGAGGGGGGCAAAAAAAAAATTTTGCCAAAAAATGCTTGTATTTCTCAACACATTCTCGATTTAATAGTTTTAGAGGGGGGCAGGGACATTTTGCCCCCCCCAACTCATTAAATTTACACCGCTTTGTCTTCGCGCCTCTTTTTTTTTTTTTTTTTTTTCCTTCCTTTTTTTTCGCTTTTTTTTTCTTTTCTGGGGGGGGGGGGGGCCCAAGTGCCCACCTTGCCCCCCCTCGCGACGCCCATGGTCTTGACGGTATCTTGTTATAAAAAAAAATCCTGATTTTTGGACATATGTGGAGAGCTTGTTAGACTGGCTACAACGTCCAACAAAATTGAAGTCCGTAGGCCCAATACTCGTGGAGAAAATGTGACATAAGCAAGAGTATTTTGTCTGAGTTTGTTGCATGTGTGTAAATTGCCATAGAGTAGGCTGTCAGCGGGCTTCACTCCGTGGTGCGTTTACCTTTTATATCTCGTCTCGACGGTATCTTGTGATGAAAAATTCCTAATTTGTTTGACATGTATGGAGAGCTAGTTAGACTGGCTTCATTGTCCAACAAGTTTGAAGTCCGTAGGCCCAATACTCGTGGAGAAAATGTGACATAAGGAAGAATATTTTGCCCGAGTTTGTTACTGTGTTTAAATTGCCATAGAGTAGGCTGTCAGCGAGCTTCTCTCCGTGGTATGTTTACCTTTTATATCTCGTCTTGACGGTATCTTATTATAAAAAATTCCTGTTTTTTTGGACATATATGGAGAGCTTGTTAGACTGGCTACAACGTCCAAACATTTTGAAGTCCGTAGACCCAATATTCGTGGAGAAAATGTGACATAAGCAAGAATATTTAGCCCGAGTTTGTTTCTGTGTGTAAATTGCCATACAGTAGGCTGTGAGCGAGCTTCACTCCGTGGTGCATTTACCTTATATATCTCGTCTTGACGGTATCTTGTTATGCAAAATTCCTGATTTTTTTGACATGCATTAGGAGCTAGTTAGTCTGGCTACATTGTCCAACAAGTTTGAAGTCCGTAGGCTCAATACTCGTGGAGAAAATGTGACATAAGCAAGAATATTTTGTCTGAGTTTGTTTCTTTGTGTAAATTGCCATAGAGTAGGCTGTCAGCGGGCTTCACTCCGTGGTATGTTTACCTTTTATATCTCGTTTTGACGGGTATCTTGTTATGAAAAATTCCTGATTTTTTTGACATGTATGGAGAGCTTGTTAGACTGGCTACAACGTCCAACAAGTTTTAAGTCCGTAGACCCAATACTCGTGGAGAAAATGTGACATAAGCAAGAATATTTTTTCTGAGTATGTTTCTGTGTGTAAATTGCCATAGAGTATGCTGTCATCGAGCTTCACTCCGTGGTATGTTTACCTTTTATATCTCGTCTTGACGGTATCTTATTACAAAAAAATCCTGATTTTTTTGACATATATGGAGAGCTTGTTAGACTGGCTACAACGTCCAAAAATTTTGAAGTCCGTAGACCCAATATTCGTGGAGAAAATGTGACGTAAGCAAGAATATTTTGTCTGAGTTTGTTTCTGTGTGTAAATTGCCATAGAGCAGGCTGTCAGCGGGATTCACGCGTTGGTGTGTTTACCTTTTATATCTCGTCTTGACGGTGTCTTATTATAAAAAATTCCCAATTTTTTGGACATATATGGAAAGCTAATTACACTGGCTACATTGTCCAACAAGTTTGAAGTCCGTAGGCCCAATACTCGTGGAGAAAATGTGACATGAGCAAGAATATTTTGTCCGAGTTTGTTTCTGTGTGTAAATTGCCATAGAGTATGCTGACAGCGAGCTTCACTCCGTGGTATGTTTACCTTTTATATCTCGTCTTGACGGTATCTTATTATAAAAAATTCCTGATTTTTTGAACATATATGGAGAGTTTGTTAGACTGGCTACAACGTCCAAACATTTTGAAGTCCGTAGACCCAATATTCGTGGAGAAAATGTGACGTAATCAAGAATATTTTGTCTGAGTTTGTTTCTGTGTGTTAATTGCCGTAGAGTAGGCTATCGGCAGGCCTCACTCCGTTGTGCGTTTACCTTTTATATCTCGTCTTGACGGTATCTTATTCCAAAAAAATTCCTGATTTTTTGGACATATATGGAGAGTTTGTGAGACTGGCTACAACGTCCAAACATTTTGAAGTCCGTAGACCCAATATTCGTCGAGAAAATGTGACGTGAGCAAGAATATTTTGTCTGAGTTTGTTTCTGTGAGTAAATTGTTATAGAGTAGGCTATCAGAAGGCCTCACTCCGTTGTGCGTTTACCTTTTATATCTCGTATTGACGGTATCTTGTTATGAAAAATTCCTGATTTTTTTGACATGTATGGAGGGCTAGTTAGTCTGGCTTCATTGTCCAACAAGTTTGAACTCCGTAGACCCAATACTCGTGGAGAAAATGTGATATGAGCAAGAATATTTTGTCCGAGTTTGTTTCTGTGTGTAAATTGCCATAAAGTATGCTGTCAGCGAGCTTCACTCCGTGGTATGTTTACCTTTTATATCTCGTCTTGACGGTATCTTATTATAAAAAATTCCTGATTTTTGGACATATATGGAGAGTTTGTTAGACTGGCTACAACGTCCAAAAATGTTGAAGCCCGTCGACCCAATATTCGTCGAGAAAATGTGGCGTAAGCAAGAATATTTTGTCTGAGTTTGTTTCTGTGTGTTACTTGCCGTAGAGTAGGATGTCAGCAGGCCTCACTCCGTGGTGCTTTTACCTGTTATATCTCGTCTTGACGGTATCTTATTATGAAAAATTCCTAATTTATTTGACATATATGGAAAGCTAATTACACTGGCTACATTTTCCAACAAGTTTGAAGTCCGTAGGCCCAATACTCGTGGAGAAAATGTGATATGAGCAAGAATATTTTGTCTGAGTTTGTTTCTGTATGTAAATTGCCATAGAGTATGCTGTCAGCGAGCTTCACTCCGTGGTTTGTTTACCTTTTATATCTCGTCTTGACGGTATCTTATGATAAAAAATTCCTGATTTTTGGACATATATGGAGAGTTTGTTAGACTGGCTACAACGTCCAAAAATTTTTGAAGCCCGTAGACCCAATATTCGTGGAGAAAATGTGACGTAAGCAAGAATATTTTGTCTGATATTGTTTCTGTGTGTTAATTGCCATAGAGAAGGATGTCAGCAGGCCTCACTCCGTGGTGCTTTTACCTGTTATATCTCGTCTTGACGGTATCTTATTATGAAAAATTCCTAATTTATTTGACATATATGGAAAGCTAATTACACTGGCTACATTTTCCAACAAGTTTGAAGTCCGTAGGCCCAATACTCGTGGAGAAAATGTGATATGAGCAGGAATATTTTGTCTGAGTTTGTTTCTGTATGTAAATTGCCATAGAGTATGCTGTCAGCGAGCTTCACTCCGTGGTTTGTTTACCTTTTATATCTCGTCTTGACGGTATCTTATTATAAAAAATTCCTGATTTTTGGACATATATGGAGAGTTTGTTAGACTGGCTACAACGTCCAAAAATTTTTGAAGCCCGTAGACCCAATATTCGTGGAGAAAATGTGACGTAAGCAAGAATATTTTGTCTGATATTGTTTCTGTGTGTTAATTGCCATAGAGAAGGATGTCAGCAGGCCTCACTCCGTGGTGCTTTTACCTTTTATATCTCGTCTTGACGGTATCTTATTATGAAAAATTCCTAATTTTTTTTGACATATATGGAAAGCTAATTACACTGGCTACATTGTCCAACAAGTTTGAAGTCCGTAGACCCAATATTCGTGGAGAAAATGTGACGTAAGCAAGAATATTTTGTCTGAGTTTGTTTCTCTGTGTTAATTGCCATAGAGTAGGCTATCAGCGGGCTTCACTCCGTTGTGCGTTTACCTTTTATATCTCTTCTTGACGGTATCTTGTTATGACAAATTCCTGCTTTTTTTGACATGTATGGGGAGGTAGTTTGTTTTGCTACATTGTCCACAAGTTTGAAGTCCGTAGGCCCAATACTCATGGAGAAAATGTGACATAAGCAAGAATAATTTTGTCCCAGTTTGTTTCTGTGTGTAAATTGCCATAGAGTAGGCTGTCAGCGGGCTTCACTACGTGGTATGTTTACCTTATATATCTCGTCTTGACGGTATCTTATTACAAAAAATTCCTGTTTTTTTGGACATATATGGAGAGCTTGTGAGACTGGCTACAACGTCCAAAATTTTTGAAGTCCGTAGACCCAATATTCGTGGAGAAAATGTGACGTAAGCAAGAATATTTTGTCTGAGTTTGTTTCTCTGTGTTAATTGCCATAGAGTAGGCTATCAGCGGGCTTCACTCCGTTGTGCGTTTACCTTTTATATCTCGTCTTGACGGTATCTTGTTATGACAAATTCCTGATTTTTTTGACAAGTATGGGGAGGTAGTTAGTTTGGCTACATTGTCCAACAAGTTTGAAGTCCGTAGGCCCAATACTCGTGGAGAAAATGTGACATGAGCAAGAATATTTTGTCTGAGTTTGTTTCTGTGTGTTAATTGCCGTAGAGTAGGATGTCAGCAGGCCTCACTCCGTGGTGCTTTTACCTGTTATATCTCGTCTTGACGGTATCTTATTATGAAAAATTCCTAATTTTTTTGACATATATGGAAAGCTAATTACACTGGCTACATTTTCCAACAAGTTTGAAGTCCGTAGACCCAATACTCGTGGAGAAAATGTGACATAAGCAAGAATATTTTGTCTGAGTTTGTTTCTGTGTGTAAATTGCCATAGAGTAGGATATCAGCAGGCCTCACTCCGTGGTGCTTTTACCTTTTATCTCTCGTCTTGACGGTATCTTATTATGACAAATTCCTGATTTTTTTGACATATATGGAAAGCTAATTACACTGGCTACATTGTCCAACAAGTTTGAAGTCCGTAGGCCCAATACTCGTGGAGAAAATGTGATATGAGCAAGAAAATTTTGTCCGAGTTTGTTTCTGTATGTAAATTGCCATAGAGTATGCTGTCAGCGAGCTTCACTCCGTGGTTTGTTTACCTTTTATATCTCGTCTTGACGGTATCTTATTATAAAAAATTCCTGATTTTTGGACATATATGGAGAGGTTGTTAGACTGGCTACAACGTCCAAAAATTTTGAAGCACGTCGACCCAATATTCGTGGAGAAAATGTGACGTTAGCAAGAATATTTTGTCTGAGTTTGTTTCTCTGTGTTAATTGCCATAGAGTAGGCTATCAGCGGGCCTCACTCCGTTGTGCGTTTACCTTTTATATCTCGTCTTGACGGTATCTTGTTATGACAAATTCCTAATTTTTTTTGACATGTATGGGGAGGTAGTTAGTTTGGCTACATTGTCCAACAAGTTTGAAGTCCGTAGGCCCAATACTCGTGGAGAAAATGTGACATGAGCAAGAATATTTTGTCCGAGTTTGTTTCTGTATGTAAATTGCCATAGAGTATGCTGTCAGCGAGCTTCACTCCGTGGTTTGTTTACCTTTTATATCTCGTCTTGACGGTATCTTATTATAAAAAATTCCTGATTTTTGGACATATATGGAGAGGTTGTTAGACTGGCTACAACGTCCAAAAATTTTGAAGCACGTCGACCCAATATTCGTGGAGAAAATGTGACGTTAGCAAGAATATTTTGTCTGAGTTTGTTTCTCTGTGTTAATTGCCATAGAGTAGGCTATCAGCGGGCCTCACTCCGTTGTGCGTTTACCTTTTATATCTCGTCTTGACGGTATCTTGTTATGACAAATTCCTGATTTTTTTGACATGTATGGAGGGCTAGTTAGTCTGGCTGCATTGTCCAACAAGTTTGAAGTCCGTAGACCCAATACTCTTGGAGAAAATGTGACATAAGCAAGAATATTTCCCCCGAGTTTGTTTCTGTGTGTAAATTGCCATAGAGCAGGCTCTCAGCGGGCTTCACGTGTTGGTGTGTTTACCTTTTATATCTCGTCTTGACGGTATCTTATTATGAAAAATTCCTGATTTTTTGGACATATATGGAGAGCTTGTTAGACTGGCTACAACGTCCAAAAATTTTGAAGTCCGTAGACCCAATATTCGTCGAGAAATGTGACGTAAGCAAGAATATTTTGTCTGAGATTGTTTCTGTGAGTAAATTGTTATAGAGTAGGCTGTTAGCGGGCTTCACTCCGTTGTGCGTTTACCTTGTATATCTCGTCTTGACGGTATCTTGTTATGACAAATTCCTGATTTTTTTGACATATATGGGGAGGTAGTTAGTTTGGCTACATTGTCCACAAGTTTGAAGTCCGTAGGGCCAATACTCGTGGAGAAAATGTGACATAAGCAAGAATAATTTTGTCCCAGTTTGTTTCTGTGTGTAAATTGCCATAGAGTAGGCTATCAGCGGGCCTCACTCCGTTGTGCGTTTACCTTTTATATCTCGTCTTGACGGTATCTTGTTATGACAAATTCCTAATTTTTTTGACATGTATGGGGAGGTAGTTAGTTTGGCTACATTGTCCAACAAGTTTGAAGTCCGTAGGCCCAATACTCGTGGAGAAAATGTGACATGAGCAAGAATATTTTGTCCGAGTTTGTTTCTGTGTGTAAATTGCCATAGAGTATGCTGTCAGCGAGCTCAACTCCGTGGTATGTTTACCTTTTATATCTCGTCTTGACGGTATCTTATTATAAAAAATTCCTGATTTGTTTGACATGTATGGAGGGCTTGTTAGACTGGCTTCATTGTCCGACAAGTTTGAAGTCCGTAGACCCAATATTCGTGGAGAAAATGTGACGTAAGCAAGAATATTTTGTCTGAGTTTGTTTCTGTGTGTAAATTGCCATAGAGTATGCTGTCAGCGAGCTTCACTCCGTGGTATGTTTACCTTTTATATCTTGTCTTGACGGTATCTTATTACCAAAAAATTCCTGATTTTTTGGGCATATATGGAGGGCTTGTTAGACTGGCTACAACGTCCAAAAATTTTGAAGTCCGTAGACCCAATATTCGTCGAGAAAAGGTGACGTAAGCAAGAATATTTTGTCTGAGTTTGTTTCTGTGAGTAAATTGTTATAGAGTAGGCTATCAGAAGGCCTCACTCCGTTGTGCGTTTACCTTTTATATCTCGTCTTGACGGTATCTTGTTATGACAAATTCCTGATTTGTTGGACATGTATGGAGGGCTAGTTAGTCTGGCTTCATTGTCCAACAAGTTTGAAGTCTGTAGACCCAATACTCATGGAGAAAATGTGATATAAGCAAGAATATTTCGCCCGAGTTTGTTTCTGTGTGTAAATTGCCATAGAGCAGGCTGTCAGCGGGCTTCACGCGTTGGTGTGTTTACCTTTTATATCTCGTCTTGACGGTATCTTATTATTAAAAATTCCCGATTTTTTGGACATATATGGAGAGTTTGTTAGACTGGCTACAACGTCCAAAAATTTTGAAGTCCGTAGACCCAATATTCGTGGAGAAAATGTGACGTAAGCAAGAATATTTTGTCTGAGTTTGTTTCTGTGTGTTAATTGCCATAGAGTAGGATGTCAGCAGGCCTCACTCCGTGTTGCTTTTACCTTTTATATCTCGTCTTGACGGTATCTTATTATAAAAAAATCCTATTTTTTTGACATATATGGAAAGCTAATTACACTGGCTACATTGTCCAACAAGTTTGAAGTCCGTAGGCCCAATACTCGTGGAGAAAATGTGACATGAGCAAGAATATTTTGTCTGAGTTTGTTTCTGTGTGTAAATTGCCATAGAGTTTGCTGTCAGCGAGCTTCACTCCGTGGTATGTTTACCTTTTATATCTCGTCTTGACGGTATCTTATTATAAAAAAATCCTGATTTTTTTTAGTTATATGGAGAGTTTGTTAGTCTGGCTACAACGTCCAAAAATTTTGAAGTCCGTAGACCCAATATTCGTGGAGAAAATGTGACGTAAGCAAGAATATTTTGTCTGAGTATGTTTCTGTGTGAAAATTGCCATAGAGTATGCTGTCAGCGAGCTTCACTCCGTGGTATGTTTACCTTTTATATCTTGTCTTGACGGTATCTTATTACCAAAAAATTCCTGATTTTTTGGGCATATATGGAGGGCTTGTTAGACTGGCTACAACGTCCAAAATTTTGAAGTCCGTAGACCCAATATTTGTCGAGAAAATGTGACGTAAGCAAGAATATTTTGTCCGAGATTGTTTCTGTGAGTAAATTGTTATAGAGTAGGCTGTCAGCGGGCTTCACTCCGTTGTGCGTTTACCTTTTATATCTCGTCTTGACGGTATCTTGTTACGACAAATTCCTGATTTTTTTGACATATATGGGGAGGTAGTTAGTTTGGCTACATTGTCCACAAGTTTGAATTCTGTAGGCCCAATACTCATGGAGAAAATGTGACATAAGCAAGAATAATTTTGTCCCAGTTTGTTTCTGTGTGTAAATTGCCATAGAGTAGGCTGTCAGCGAGCTTCACTCCGTGGTATGTTTACCTTTTATATCTCGTCTTGACGGTATCTTATTATAAAAAATTCCTTTTTTTGGGCATATATAGAGAGCTTGTTAGACTGGCTACAACGTCCAAAAATTTTGAAGTCCGTAGACCCAATATTCGTGTAGAAAATGTGACGTAAGCAAGAATATTTTGTCTGAGTTTGTTTCTGTGAGTAAATTGTTATAGAGTAGTCTATCAGCGGGCCTCAATCCGTTGTGCGTTTACCTTTTATATCTCGTCTTGACGGTATCTTGTTATGACAAATTCCTGATTTTTTGGACATGTATGGAGGGCTAGTTAGTCTGGCTTCATTGTCCAACAAGTTTGAAGTCCGTAGACTCAATATTCGTGGAGAAAATGTGACGTAAGCAAGAATATTTTGTCTGAGTTTGTTTCTGTGTGTTAATTGCCATAGAGTAGGATGTCAGCAGGCCTCACTCCGTGGTGCTTTTACATTTTGTATCTCGTCTTGACGGTATCTTATTATGAAAAATTCCTGATTTTTTTGACATGTATGGAAAGCTAATTACACTGGATACATTGTCCGACAAGTTTGAAGTCCGTAGGCCCAATACTCGTGGAGAAAATGTGACGTAAGCAAGAATATTTTGTCTGAGTATGTTTCTGTGTGAAAATTGCCATAGAGTATGCTGTCAGCGAGCTTCACTCCGTGGTATGTTTACCTTTTATATCTTGTCTTGACGGTATCTTATTACCAAAAAATTCCTGATTTTTTGGGCATAGATGGAGGGCTTGTTAGACTGGCTACAACGTCCAAAATTTTGAAGTCCGTAGACCCAATATTTGTCGAGAAAATGTGACGTAAGCAAGAATATTTTGTCTGAGATTGTTTCTGTGAGTAAATTGTTATAGAGTAGGCTGTCAGCGAGCTTCACTCCGTTGTGCGTTTACCTTTTATATCTCGTCTTGACGGTATCTTGTTACGACAAATTCCTAAATTTTTTGGCATATATGGGGAGGTAGTTAGTTTGGCTACATTGTCCACAAGTTTGAATTCTGTAGGCCCAATACTCATGGAGAAAATGTGACATAAGCAAGAATAATTTTGTCCCAGTTTGTTTCTGTGTGTAAATTGCCATAGAGTATGCTGTCAGCGAGCTTCACTCCGTGGTATGTTTACCTTTTATATATCGTCTTGACGGTATCTTATTATAAAAAATTCCTTTTTTTTGGGCATATATAGAGAGCTTGTTAGACTGGCTACAACGTCCAAAAATTTTGAAGTCCGTAGACCCAATATTCGTGGAGAAAATGTGACGTAAGCAAGAATATTTTGTCTGAGTTTGTTTCTGTGAGTAAATTGTTATAGAGTAGTCTATCAGCGGGCCTCACTCCGTTGTGCGTTTACCTTTTATATCTCGTCTTGACGGTATCTTGTTATGACAAATTCCTGATTTTTTGGACATGTATGGAGGGCTAGTTAGTCTGGCTTCATTGTCCAACAAGTTTGAAGTCCGTAGACTCAATATTCGTGGAGAAAATGTGACGTAAGCAAGAATATTTTGTCTGAGTTTGTTTCTGTGTGTTAATTGCCATAGAGTAGGATGTCAGTAGGCCTCACTCCGTGGTGCTTTTACATTTTGTATCTCGTCTTGACGGTATCTTATTATGAAAAATTCCTGATTTTTTTGACATGTATGGAAAGCTAATTACACTGGATACATTGTCCGACAAGTTTGAAGTCCGTAGGCCCAATACTCGTGGAGAAAATGTGACGTAAGCAAGAATATTTTGTCTGAGTATGTTTCTGTGTGAAAATTGCCATAGAGTATGCTGTCAGCGAGCTTCACTCCGTGGTTTGTTTACCTTTTATATCTTGTCTTGACGGTATCTTATTACCAAAAAATTCCTGATTTTTTGGGCATATATGGAGGGCTTGTTAGACTGGCTACAACGTCCAAAATTTTGAAGTCCGTAGACCCAATATTTGTCGAGAAAATGTGACGTAAGCAAGAATATTTTGTCTGAGATTGTTTCTGTGAGTAAATTGTTATAGAGTAGGCTGTCAGCGGGCTTCACTCCGTTGTGCGTTTACCTTTTATATCTCGTCTTGACGGTATCTTGTTACGACAAATTCCTGATTTTTTTGACATATATGGGGAGGTAGTTAGTTTGGCTACATTGTCCACAAGTTTGAATTCTGTAGGCCCAATACTCATGGAGAAAATGTGACATAAGAATAATTTTGTCCCAGTTTGTTTCTGTGTGTAAATTGCCATAGAGTATGCTGTCAGCGAGCTTCACTCCGTGGTATGTTTACCTTTTATATCTCGTCTTGACGGTATCTTATTATAAAAAAATCCTGATTTTTTTGACATATATGGAGAGTTTGTTAGACTGGCTACAACGTCCAAAAATTTTGAAGTCCGTAGACCCAATATTCGTCGAGAAAATGTGACGTAAGCAAGAATATTTTGTCTGAGTTTGTTTTTGTGAGTAAATTGTTATAGAGTAGGCTGTCAGCGGGCCTCACTCCATTGTGCGTTTACCTTTTATATCTCGTCTTGATGGTATCTTGTTATGACAAATTCCTGATTTTTTGGACATGTATGGAGGGCTAGTTAGTCTGGCTTCATTGTCCAACAAGTTTGAAGTCCGTAGACTCAATATTCGTGGAGAAAATGTGACGTAAGCAAGAATATTTTGTCTGAGTTTGTTTCTGCGTGTTAATTGCCATAGAGTAGGATGTCAGCAGGCCTCACTCCGTGGTGCTTTTATATTTTGTATCTCGTCTTGACGGTATCTTATTATGAAAAATTCCTGATTTTTTTGACATATATGGAAAGCTAATTACACTGGATACATTGTCCAACAAGTTTGAAGTCCGTAGGCCCAATACTCGTGGAGAAAATGTGACGTAAGCAAGAATATTTTGTCTGAGTTTGTTTCTGTGTGTAAATTGCCATAGAGTATGCTGTCAGCGAGCTTCACTCCGTGGTATGTTTCCCTTTTATATCTCGTCTTGACGGTATCTTATTATGAAAAAATCCTGATTTTTTGGACATATATGGAGAGTTTGTTAGACTGGCTACAACGTCCAAAAATTTTGAAGTCCGTAGACCCAATATTCGTCGAAAAAATGTGACGTAAGCAAGAATATTTTGTCTGAGTTTGTTTCTCTGTGTTAATTGCCATAGAGTAGGCTATCAGCGGGCTTCACTCCGTTGTGCGTTTTCCTTTTATATCTCGTCTTGACGGTATCTTGTTATGACAAATTCCTGATTTTTTGGACATGTATGGGGAGGTAGTTAGTTTGGCTACATTGTCCACAAGTTTGAAGTCCGTAGGCCCAATACTCGTGGAGAAAATGTGACATAAGCAAGAATAATTTTGCCCCAGTTTGTTTCTGTGTGTAAATTGCCATAGAGTAGGCTGTCAGCGGGCTTTACTACGTGGTATGTTTACCTTATATATCTCGTCTTGACGGTATCTTATTATAAAAAAATTCTGATTTTTGGACATATATGGAGAGTTTGTTATACTGGCTACAACGTCCAAAAAATTTGAAGTCCGTAGACCAAATATTCGTCGAGAAAATGTGACATAAGCAAGAATATTTTGTCTGAGTTTGTTTCTGTGAGTAAATTGTTATAGAGTAGGCTATCAGCGGGCCTCACTCCGTTGTGCGTTTACCTTTTATATCTCGTCTTGACGGTATCTTGTTATGACAAATTCCTGATTTTTTTGACATATATGGAAGGCTAGTTAGTCTGGCTTCATTGTCCAACAAGTTTGAAGTCCGTAGACCCAATACTTGTGGAGAAAATGTGACATAAGCAAGAATATTTCGCCCGAGTTTGTTTCTGTGTGTAAATTGCCATAGAGCAGGCTGTCAGCGGGCTTCACTCCGTGGTATGTTTACCTTTTATATCTCGTCTTCACGGTATCTTATTATAAAAAAATCCTGATTTTTTGGACATATATGGAGAGTTTGTTAGACTGGCTACAACGTCCAAAAATTTTGAAGTCCGTAGACCCAATATTCGTCGAGAAAATGTGACGTAAGCAAGAATATTTTGTCTGAGTTTGTTTCTCTGTGTTAATTGCCATAGAGTAGGCTATCAGCGGGCTTCACTCCGTTGTGCGTTTACCTTTTATATCTCGTCTTGACGGTATCTTGTTATGACAAATTCCTGATTTTTTGGACATGTATGGGGAGGTAGTTAGTTTGGCTACATTGTCCACAAGTTTGAAGTCCGTAGGCCCAATACTCGTGGAGAAAATGTGACATAAGCAAGAATAATTTTGTCCCAGTTTGTTTCTGTGTGTAAATTGCCATAGAGTATGCTGTCAGCGGGCTTCACTACGTGGTATGTTTACCTTATATATCTCGTCTTGACGGTATCTTATTACAAAAAATTCCTGATTTTTTGGACATATATTGAGAGTTTGTTAGACTGGCTACAACGTCCAAAAATTTTGAAGTCCGTAGACCAAATATTCGTGGAGAAAATGTGACGTAAGCAAGAATATTTTGTCTGAGTTTGTTTCTGTGAGTAAATTGTTATAGAGTAGGCTATCAGCGGGCCTCACTCCGTTGTGCATTTACCTTTTATATCTCGTCTTGACGGTATCTTGTTATGACCAATTCCTGATTTTTTGGACATGTATGGGGAGGTAGATAGTTTGGCTACATTGTCCACAAGTTTGAAGTCCGTAGGCTCAATACTCGTGGAGAAAATGTGACATAAGCAAGAATATTTTGCCCGAGTTTGTTTCTGTGTGTAAATTGCCATAGAGTATGCTGTCAGCGAGCTTCTTTCCGTGGTATGTTTACCTTTTATATCTCGTCTTGACGGTATCTTATTACAAAAAAATCCTGATTTTTTGGACATATATGGAGAGCTAATTACACTGGCTACATTGTCCAACAAGTTTGAAGTCCGTAGACCCAATATTCGTCGAGAAAATGTGACGTAAGCAAGAATATTTTGTCTGAGTTTGTTTCTGTGTGTAAATTGCCATAGAGTATGCTGTCAGCGAGCTTCACTCCGTGGTATGTTTCCCTTTTATATCTCGTCTTGACGGTATCTTATTATGAAAAAATCCTGATTTTTTGGACATATATGGAGAGTTTGTTAGACTGGCTACAACGTCCAAAAATTTTGAAGTCCGTAGACCCAATATTCGTCGAAAAAATGTGACGTAAGCAAGAATATTTTGTCTGAGTTTGTTTCTCTGTGTTAATTGCCATAGAGTAGGCTATCAGCGGGCTTCACTCCGTTGTGCGTTTTCCTTTTATATCTCGTCTTGACGGTATCTTGTTATGACAAATTCCTGATTTTTTGGACATGTATGGGGAGGTAGTTAGTTTGGCTACATTGTCCACAAGTTTGAAGTCCGTAGGCCCAATACTCGTGGAGAAAATGTGACATAAGCAAGAATAATTTTGCCCCAGTTTGTTTCTGTGTGTAAATTGCCATAGAGTAGGCTGTCAGCGGGCTTCACTACGTGGTATGTTTACCTTATATATCTCGTCTTGACGGTATTTATTACAAAAAATTCCTGATTTTTTTGACATATATTGAGAGCTTGTTATACTGGCTACAACGTCCAACAATTTTGAAGTCCGTAGACCCAATATTCGTCGAGAAAATGTGACGTAAGCAAGAATATTTTGTCTGAGTTTGTTTTTGTGAGTAAATTGTTATAGAGTAGGCTATCAGCGGGCCTCACTCCATTGTGCGTTTACCTTTTATATCTCGTCTTGACGGTATCTTGTTATGACAAATTCCTGATTTTTTTTACATGTATGGGAAGGTAGTTAGTTTGGCTACATTGTCCACAAGTTTGAAGTCCGTAGGCCCAATACTCGTGGAGAAAATGTGACATAAGCAAGAATAATTTTGTCGCAGTTTGTTTCTGTGTGTAAATTGCCATAGAGTAGGCTGTCAGCGGGCTTTACTACGTGGTATGTTTACCTTATATATCTCGTCTTGACGGTATCTTATTATAAAAAAATTCTGATTTTTGGACATATATGGAGAGTTTGTTAGACTGGCTACAACGTCCAAAAAATTTGAAGTCCGTAGACCAAATATTCGTCGAGAAAATGTGACATAAGCAAGAATATTTTGTCTGAGTTTGTTTCTGTGAGTAAATTGTTATAGAGTAGGCTATCAGCGGGCCTCACTCCGTTGTGCGTTTACCTTTTATATCTCGTCTTGACGGTATCTTGTTATGACAAATTCCTGATTTTTTTTACATATATGGAAGGCTAGTTAGTCTGGCTTCATTGTCCAACAAGTTTGAAGTCCGTAGACCCAATACTTGTGGAGAAAATGTGACATAAGCAAGAATATTTCGCCCGAGTTTGTTTCTGTGTGTAAATTGCCATAGAGCAGGCTGTCAGCGGGCTTCACTCCGTGGTATGTTTACCTTTTATATCTCGTCTTCACGGTATCTTATTATAAAAAAATCCTGATTTTTTGGACATATATGGAGAGTTTGTTAGACTGGCTACAACGTCCAAAAATTTTGAAGTCCGTAGACCCAATATTCGTCGAGAAAATGTGACGTAAGCAAGAATATTTTGTCTGAGTTTGTTTCTCTGTGTTAATTGCCATAGAGTAGGCTATCAGCGGGCTTCACTCCGTTGTGCGTTTACCTTTTATATCTCGTCTTGACGGTATCTTGTTATGACAAATTCCTGATTTTTTGGACATGTATGGGGAGGTAGTTAGTTTGGCTACATTGTCCACAAGTTTGAAGTCCGTAGGCCCAATACTCGTGGAGAAAATGTGACATAAGCAAGAATAATTTTGTCCCAGTTTGTTTCTGTGTGTAAATTGCCATAGAGTATGCTGTCAGCGGGCTTCACTACGTGGTATGTTTACCTTATATATCTCGTCTTGACGGTATCTTATTACAAAAAATTCCTGATTTTTTGGACATATATTGAGAGTTTGTTAGACTGGCTACAACGTCCAAAAATTTTGAAGTCCGTAGACCAAATATTCGTGGAGAAAATGTGACGTAAGCAAGAATATTTTGTCTGAGTTTGTTTCTGTGAGTAAATTGTTATAGAGTAGGCTATCAGCGGGCCTCACTCCGTTGTGCGTTTACCTTTTATATCTCGTCTTGACGGTATCTTGTTATGACAAATTCCTGATTTTTTTGACATATATGGAAGGCTAGTTAGTCTGGCTTCATTGTCCAACAAGTTTGAAGTCCGTAGACCCAATACTTGTGGAGAAAATGTGACATAAGCAAGAATATTTCGCCCGAGTTTGTTTCTGTGTGTAAATTGCCATAGAGCAGGCTGTCAGCGGGCTTCACTCCGTGGTATGTTTACCTTTTATATCTCGTCTTCACGGTATCTTATTATAAAATAATCCTGATTTTTTGGACATATATGGAGAGTTTGTTAGACTGGCTACAACGTCCAAAAATTTTGAAGTCCGTAGACCCAATATTCGTCGAGAAAATGTGACGTAAGCAAGAATATTTTGTCTGAGTTTGTTTCTCTGTGTTAATTGCCATAGAGTAGGCTATCAGCGGGCTTCACTCCCTTGTGCGTTTACCTTTTATATCTCGTCTTGACGGTATCTTGTTATGACAAATTCCTGATTTTTTGGACATGTATGGGAGGTAGTTAGTTTGGCTACATTGTCCACAAGTTTGAAGTCCGTAGGCCCAATACTCGTGGAGAAAATGTGACATAAGCAAGAATAATTTTGTCCCAGTTTGTTTCTGTGTGTAAATTGCCATAGAGTAGGCTGTCAGCGGGCTTCACTACGTGGTATGTTTACCTTATATATCTCGTCTTGACGGTATCTTATTACAAAAAATTCCTGATTTTTTGGACATATATTGAGAGTTTGTTAGACTGGCTACAACGTCCAAAAATTTTGAAGTCCGTAGACCCAATATTCGTGGAGAAAATGTGACGTAAGCAAGAATATTTTGCCCGAGTTTGTTTCTCTGTGTTAATTGCCATAGAGTAGGCTATCAGCGGGCCTCACTCCGTTGTGCATTTACCTTTTATATCTCGTCTTGACGGTATCTTGTTATGACCAATTCCTGATTTTTTGGACATGTATGGGGAGGTAGATAGTTTGGCTACATTGTCCACAAGTTTGAAGTCCGTAGGCTCAATACTCGTGGAGAAAATGTGACATAAGCAAGAATATTTTGCCCGAGTTTGTTTCTGTGTGTAAATTGCCATAGAGTATGCTGTCAGCGAGCTTCTTTCCGTGGTATGTTTACCTTTTATATCTCGTCTTGACGGTATCTTATTACAAAAAAATCCTGATTTTTTGGACATATATGGAGAGCTAATTACACTGGCTACATTGTCCAACAAGTTTGAAGTCCGTAGGCCCAATACTCGTGGAGAAAATGTGACATGAGCAAGAATATTTTGTCCGAGTTTGTTTCTGTGTGTAAATTGCCGTAGAGTATGCTGTCAGCGAGCTTCACTCCGTGGTATGTTTACCTTTTATATCTCGTCTTGACGGTATCTTATTATAAAAATTGCTGATTTTTTTGACATATATGGAGAGCTTGTTAGACTGGCTACAACGTCCAAAAATTTTGAAGTCCGTAGACCCAATATTCGTGGAGAAAATGTGACGTAAGCAAGAATATTTTGTCTGATTTTGTTTTTGTGATTAAATTGTTATAGAGTAGGCTATCAGCGGGCCTCACTCCGTTGTGCGTTTACCTTTTATATCTCGTCTTGACGGTATCTTGTTATGACAAATTCCTGAATTTTTTGACATGTATGGGGAGGTAGTTAGTTTGGCTACATTGTCCACAAGTTTGAAGTCCGTAGGCCCAATACTCGTGGAGAAAATGTGACATAAGCAAGAATAATTTTGTCCCAGTTTGTTTCTGTGTGTAAATTGCCATAGAGTAGGCTGTCAGCGAGCTTCACTACGTGGTATGTTTACCTTATATATCTCGTCTTGACGGTATCTTATTACAAAAAATTCCTGATTTTTTGGACAAAGATGGAGAGCTTGTTAGACTGGCTACAGCGTCCAAAATTTGAAGTCCGTAGACCAAATATTCGTCGAGAAAATGTGACATAAGCAAGAATATTTTGTCTGAGTTTGTTTCTGTGAGTAAATTGTTATAGAGTAGGCTATCAGCGGCCTTCACTCCGTGGTGCGTTTACCTTTTATATCTCGTCTTGACGGTAGCTTGTTATGAAAAATTCCTGATTTTTTTGACATGTATGGAGAGCTAGTTAGTCTAGCTTCATTGTCCAACAAGTTTGAAGTCCGTAGACCCAATACTCGTGGAGAAAATGTGACATAAGCAAGAATATTTTGTCTGAGTTCGTTTCTGTGTGTAAATTGCCATAGAGTAGGCTGTCAGCGGCCTTCACTCCGTGGTATGTTTACCTTTTATATCTCGTCTTGACGGTATCTTGTTAAGAAAAATTCCTAATTTCTTTGACATGTATGGAGAGCTAGTTAGTCTGGCTTCATTGTCCAACAAGTTTGAAGTCCGTAGACCCAATACTCGTGGAGAAAATGTGACATAAGCAAGAATATTTTGCCCGAGTTTGTTTCTGTGTGTAAATTGCCATAGAGTAGGCTGTCAGCGGGCCTCACTCCGTGGTGCGTTTACCTTTTATATCTCGTCTTGACGGTAGCTTGTTATGAAAAATTCCTGATTTTTTTGACATGTATGGAGAGCTAGTTAGTCTAGCTTCATTGTCCAACAAGTATGAAGTCCGTAGACCCAATATTCGTGGAGAAAATGTGACATAAGCAAGAATATTTTGTCTGAGTTCGTTTCTGTGTGTAAATTGCCATAGAGTAGGCTGTCAGCGGCCTTCACTCCGTGGTATGTTTACCTTTTATATCTCGTCTTGACGGTATCTTGTTAGAAAAATTCCTAATTTCTTTGACATGTATGGAGAGCTAGTTAGTCTGGCTTCATTGTCCAACAAGTTTGAAGTCCGTAGACCCAATACTCGTGGAGAAAATGTGACATAAGCAAGAATATTTTGCCCGAGTTTGTTTCTGTGTGTAAATTGCCATAGAGTAGGCTGTCAGCGGGCCTCACTCCGTGGTGCGTTTACCTTTTATATCTCATCTTGACGGTAGCTTGTTATGAAAAATTCCTGATTTTTTTGACATGTATGGAGAGCTAGTTAGTCTAGCTTCATTGTCCAACAAGTTTGAAGTCCGTAGACCCAATATTCGTGGAGAAAATGTGACATAAGCAAGAATATTTTGTCCGAGTTTGTTTCTGTGTGTAAATTGCCATAGAGTAGGCTGTCAGCGGGCCTCACTCCGTGGTGCTTTTACCTTTTATATCTCATCTTGACGGTAGCTTGTTATGTCAAATTCCTGATTTTTTTGACATATATGGAAAGCTAATCACACTGGCTACATTGTCCAACAAGTTTGAAGTCCGTAGACCCAATATTCGTGGAGAAAATGTGACATAAGCAAGAATATTTTGTCTGAGTTCGTTTCTGTGTGTAAATTGCCATAGAGTAGGCTGTCAGCGGGCCTCACTCCGTGGTGCTTTTACCTTTTATATCTCGTCTTGACGGTAGCTTGTTATGAAAAATTCCTGATTTTTTTGACATGTATGGAGAGCTAGTTAGTCTAGCTTCATTGTCCAACAAGTTTGAAGTCCGTAGGCCCAATACTCGTGGAGAAAATGTGACATAAGCAAGAATAATTTTGTCCCAGTTTGTTTCTGTGTGTAAATTGCCATAGAGTAGGCTGTCAGCGGGCTTCACTACGTGGTATGTTTACCTTATATATCTCGTCTTGACGGTATCTTATTACAAAAAATTCCTGATTTTTTGGACAAAGATGGAGAGCTTGTTAGACTGGCTACAGCGTCCAAAAAATTTGAAGTCCGTAGACCAAATATTCGTCGAGAAAATGTGACATAAGCAAGAATATTTTGTCTGAGTTCGTTTCTGTGTGTAAATTGCCATAGAGTAGGCTGTCAGCGGCCTTCACTCCGTGGTATGTTTACCTTTTATATCTCGTCTTGACGGTATCTTGTTAAGAAAAATTCCTAATTTCTTTGACATGTATGGAGAGCTAGTTAGTCTGGCTTCATTGTCCAACAAGTTTGAAGTCCGTAGACCCAATACTCGTGGAGAAAATGTGACATAAGCAAGAATATTTTGTCCGAGTTTGTTTCTGTGTGTAAATTGCCATAGAGTAGGCTGTCAGCGGGCCTCACTCCGTGGTGCGTTTACCTTTTATATCTCGTCTTGACGGTAGCTTGTTATGAAAAATTCCTGATTTTTTTGACATGTATGGAGAGCTAGTTAGTCTAGGCTTCATTGTCCAACAAGTTTGAAGTCCGTAGACCCAATATTCGTGGAGAAAATGTGACATAAGCAAGAATATTTTGTCTGAGTTCGTTTCTGTGTGTAAATTGCCATAGAGTAGGCTGTCAGCGGCCTTCACTCCGTGGTATGTTTACCTTTTATATCTCGTCTTGACGGTATCTTGTTAAGAAAAATTCCTAATTTCTTTGACATGTATGGAGAGCTAGTTAGTCTGGCTTCATTGTCCAACAAGTTTGAAGTCCGTAGACCCAATACTCGTGGAGAAAATGTGACATAAGCAAGAATATTTTGCCCGAGTTTGTTTCTGTGTGTAAATTGCCATAGAGTAGGCTGTCAGCGGGCCTCACTCCGTGGTGCGTTTACCTTTTATATCTCGTCTTGACGGTATCTTGTTATGAAAAATTCCTGATTTTTTTGACATGTATGGAGAGCTAGTTAGTCTAGCTTCATTGTCCAACAAGTTTGAAGTCCGTAGACCCAATATTCGTGGAGAAAATGTGACATAAGCAAGAATATTTTGCCCGAGTTTGTTTCTGTGTGTAAATTGCCATAGAGTAGGCTGTCAGCGGGCCTCACTCCGTGGTGCTTTTACCTTTTATATCTCATCTTGACGGTAGCTTGTTATGAAAAATTCCTGATTTTTTTGACATATATGGAAAGCTAATTACACTGGCTACATTGTCCAACAAGTTTGAAGTCCGTAGACCCAATACTCGTGGAGAAAATGTGACATGAGCAAGAATATTTTGTCCGAGTTTGTTTCTGTGTGTAAATTGCCATAGAGTATGCTGTCAGCGAGCTTCACTCCGTGGTATGTTTACCTTTTATATCTCGTTTGACGGTGTCTTATTATAAAAAATTCCTAATTTTTTGGACATATATGGAGAGCTAGTTAGTCTAGCTTCATTGTCCAACAAGTTTGAAGTCCGTAGACCCAATACTCGTGGAGAAAATGTGACATAAGCAAGAATATTTTGTCTGAGTTCGTTTCTGTGTGTAAATTGCCATAGAGTATGCTGTCAGCGGCCTTCACTCCGTGGTGCGTTTACCTTTTATATCTCGTCTTGACGGTAGCTTGTTATAAAAAATTCCTGATTTTTTTGACATGTATGGAGGGCTAGTTAGTCTAGCTTCATTGTCCAACAAGTTTGAAGTCCGTAGACCCAATACTCGTGAGAGAAATGTGACATAAGCAAGAATATTTTGTCTGAGTTCGTTTCTGTGTGTAAATTGCCATAGAGTAGGCTGTCAGCGGCCTTCACTCCGTGGTATGTTTACCTTTTATATCTCGTCTTGACGGTATCTTGTTAAGAAAAATTCCTAATTTCTTTGACATGTATGGAGAGCTAGTTAGTCTAGCTTCATTGTCCAACAAGTTTGAAGTCCGTAGACCCAATATTCGTGGAGAAAATGTGACATAAGCAAGAATATTTTGTCTGAGTTCGTTTCTGTGTGTAAATTGCCATAGAGTAGGCTGTCAGCGGCCTTCACTCCGTGGTATGTTTACCTTTTATATCTCGTCTTGACGGTATCTTGTTAAGAAAAATTCCTAATTCTTTGACATGTATGGAGAGCTAGTTAGTCTGGCTTCATTGTCCAACAAGTTTGAAGTCCGTAGACCCAATACTCGTGGAGAAAATGTGACATGAGCAAGAATATTTTGTCCGAGTTTGTTTCTGTGTGTAAATTGCCATAGAGTAGGCTGTCAGCGGGCCTCACTCCGTGGTGCGTTTACCTTTATATCTCATCTTGACGGTAGCTTGTTATGAAAAATTCCTGATTTTTTTGACATGTATGGAGAGCTAGTTAGTCTGGCTTCATTGTCCAACAAGTTTGAAGTCCGTAGACCCAATATTCGTGGAGAAAATGTGACATAAGCAAGAATATTTTGCCCGAGTTTGTTTCTGTGTGTAAATTGCCATAGAGTAGGCTGTCAGCGGGCCTCACTCCGTGGTGCTTTACCTTTTATATCTCGTCTTGACGGTAGCTTGTTATGAAAAATTCCTGATTTTTTTGACAT